>NC_137787.1:34916737-35224237 GCF_963383645.1 Muscardinus avellanarius | reverse complement strand
AAGGGTTTCTGTCTATAAGAGATCTCCACAGGTAAGTAATAAAAATGACTGGAGTCTTGCTTAAAAAGATGCAGCAGTAATTCTAGCCTAAATGGAAATCAGGAATCTAAAAGTCCTAATTTTTTGGTTTAGCACTCATAAAAATTGACTCTTTTCAAGCTGGGCCTGGTTGCACACACTTGTAATTCCAGTAGTTGGGAGGCTGAGACTCATAAAAATTGACTCTTTTTAAGCTGGGCCTGGTGGCACACACTTGTAATTCCAGTACTTGGGAGGCTGAGACAGAATGATCACAGGTTTGAAGCCAGCCTCCGGAACTTTTTAAGGCCCTCCATAATTTAGTGACACCTTGTTTCAAAATAAAGAATAAAAAAAAATAGGGCTGGGGTGCAGCTCAGAGATTAGAATGCCCCTGGGTTCAGTCCTAACACAAACACACACACACACACACACACACACACACACACACACACACACACACGGAGGAGGAGGAGGAGGAGGAGGAGGAGGAGGAGGAGGAGGAGGAGCCTCTTTTCACAGTTTTGGAAAAAAATTAGGAAGCTTTCCCTTTTTTTTGGTACTGGGGATGGTGATTAATAAATAAAGTGTGGCGGGTCCCTCGGGGTGCACAGATACGTAGGAAGTCGGATATAGATGCCATAAGCCTTTATTCGTCCACAAGGTCAGCCGCTTGCTATCTCAGGTAGCTCCTTCCCCCGCCCCGCGTCTGTCTCTCTGTGTGTCTCTCTCGGGCTGCTTCTCGGGACAGGGAGGAGCCTTCCTTTTAGGAGGAGTTGGTCACCCCACCCATGGGAAACACAGAATTCTCCTGAGGTAAGGCGGCGGGTCCTTCCTGCCTCCAGGCTTCCGGCCCCGCCCTCCCTTTACTGTCAGGGGACTCAGACCTTTCAGATGGGACCCAGGAGCATTTCACTTCCGAGCTACCCCCAGCCCTATTTTTTAATCTTTATTTTGAAACAGGCTCTCACCGAGTTGCAAAGGACCTCACTAAGTAGCTGAGGCTATCCTCAATAGCTGGGATTACAAGTGTTGGCCACCACGTCCGGCCCTTCATTTGTATGAGTTTTTTTTTTGTTTTTTTTTTTTGTTTGTTGTTGTTGTTGTTGTTGTTGTTGTTGTTGTTGTTGTTGTTCTTCTTCTTCTTCTTCTTCTTCTTCTTCTTCTTCTTCTTCTTCTTCTTCTTCTTCTTCTTCTTCTCCTCCTCCTCCTCCTCCTCCTCCTCCTCCTCCTCCTCCTCCTCCTCCTCCTTCTTCTTCTTCTTCTTCTTCTTCTTCTGTTTGGGGAGGTTGGAACCCAGAGACATTGTACCTCCAAGCTACACCCTCAGCCCTATTTTTTAGTCTTTTTATTTTTTGAAACAGGGTCTCACTGAGTTGCAAAGGGCCTCACTAAATAGCTGAGGCTGTCTGCGGACCGTGATCCTCTGGTCTCAACCTCCCGAATGTTGGGATGACAAGAATGTGCTACCAAACCTGAATCATTTGTATGTTTTGCCATAATTAACTTTTGTAAATATGTAAATCCAGGAAAAAAATTTTTAGTGCTAAACCTAGATTATGAATTTGGAAATTTGTCCAAATTATGCTTTGAATTCTACAAATTAAACAAAAATTCTTTAGTTATAGTGAGACAGACTAAAATGTTTTTAAGGTGCATTTGTGCATGTTGTTGTATATTGTACAAAAATTGAGGGGGGTATTCTGTTATTTAATCCAGTAAAAGAGAGAAATATTTGAGTAATGAGTAAGTTTTTGTTGTTGGTGGTGGTGGTTTGTTGTACCGGAGATGGAACCCAGGGGCATTGTACCTCTGAGCTACACCCCCAGCTCTATTTTATTTTTTTTTTATTTTGAAACAGAGTTGCTGAGGCTGGCCACAAACCTTGTGATCCTCATTTCTCAGCCTCCCATGTATCAGGATTATAAGCATGCACCCCTATACCCATTTGTGAATCTGGTTGTTTTTGTTTATTTTGTTTTTGTACTGGGAATTAAACCCAGAGGCAGTCTACCTTCAAGCTACACCCTCAGGTTGATTTTCTTTCTTTCTTTCTTTCTTTCTTTCTTTCTTTCTTTCTTTCTTTCTTTCTTTTTTTTTTTACAGGTCTGGGGATGGAACCCAGAGGAATTTGACCTCCAAGCTACATCCTCTGCCCTATTTTTTATTCTTTATTTTGAAACTGGGTCTTACTGAGTTGCAGAGGGCCTCACTAAGTAGCTGAGGCTGTCCATGAACTGTGATCCTCAGGTCTCAGCCTCTCGAATGCTGGGATTACAAGCGTGCACCACCACTCCCATCTTGATTTTATTTCTTATTTGGAAACAGGGTCTTACTAGGTTGGTGAGAGTCTCACTACTTGCTGAACCTTTGATCCTCATCTCAGCTCCTCAAATACAGGGATTAAAGGCATGCACCACTTCATGCAGCTATGGATATGTTTTTTGTTTTTTGGGGGTTTTTTGGTGGTACTGGGGTTCCTGGAAACCCTTCTACCTCCGGGCTACACTCCCAGACCTATTTTATATTTTTATTTGGAAACATGGTCTCTTAAACCAGCTCAGCTGGCTTCGAACCTGCATGATCCTCCTGTCTCCGCCTCCCAAGTGCAGGGATTACAAACGTGCGCCACCACGCCCGACAATATTTTTCATTTTTGAAGTAGGGTTTCAGTAGGTTGACAGGAGTCTCACTACTTGCTGAGGCTGTCCTCAAATTCACAATCCTTCTGTCTTAACCTACCAAGTAGTAAGATTACAGGCATGTACCACTATGCCTGGCTTAACTTTTACTTCTTTTATTTTTTTTATTTTTTATTTTTATTTATTTATTTTTTTTTGTGTGTGTGTGTGTGTGTGTGTGGTATTGGTGATGGAACCCTGGGGGCATTCTACCTTCAGGCTACATACACCCCTAGCCCTATTTTTTATTCTTCACTTTGAAACAAGGTCTCACTGAATTGCAAAGGGCCTCACTACATAATAGCTAAGGCTGTCCTCAAACCACTGTCCTCCTGTCTCAGCCTCCCAAATGCTGGGATTATAAATATGCGCCACCACACCCAGCATTTTTACTTCTTAATCATCAAAGAGAAAAGCATTTAATGAAAGAGCCTCTGTGTGTTCAATACTATACTGTGTAATTATAACCAACTTTGTAGTGTTTAAGACAAGTTAGAGAAATACCAATATTTGAGAAATAACTAGAACAACTTAAACTAAATTATATAAGCCAGGAGTGGTGGCATATACCTATTATCCTAGTACCTGGGAGGTTGAGACATACTTGTCTCAACAATTTAGTGAGACCTTATTTCAAAATAAAAAAATAAACCAGAGCCGGGCATGGAGGCGCACGCTTGTAATCCCAGCATTCAGGAGGCTGAGACAGGAGGATCACAATTTGAGGACAGCCACATCTACTTAGTGAGGCTCTTTGCAATTCTGTGAGACCCCATTTCAAAATAAAGAATAAAAAATAGTGCTGGAGGTGTTGCTCAGAGGTAGAATGCCCCTGAGTTCCATCCCTAGTACCAGAAAAAAAAAAAAAAAAGGCCAGATATGGTGGCACATGGCTGTAATCCCAGCACTTGGGAGGCTTAGACAGGAGGATCTCAGGCTCAAGGACAGCCTTAGCAATTTAGTGAGATCCTGTTTCAAAATAAAAAAGGCTGGGAGTATAACTCAGTGGTATAGCACTCTTTATTTCAATCCCCAGTACCAATAAATATATTAATAAAATATGGCTGAGTTATTGCTTGGAGGTAGAACACCCCAGATTCCCCATTCCCCCATACACACTAAAAAAAAAATATATATATATATATATATATATATATATATATATATATATAGTATTAGTTATACGTGCCGGAGAAGTTTTGATTTTTGTTTGTTTGTTTGTGGTACTGGGGATTGAACCCAGCTGTGCTAGATTCCAGGAATAAGGCCAGGGCAAGGCCTAAACACATGCCCAGGTGCAAGATCTTTACTTCTACCTGTTTTAAGAACTGCAATAAGAATAAGAATTTAGTTAATATCACGGGCGTGGCGGTACATGCCTTAATCCCAGTACTTGGAAGGCTGAGACAGGAGAATCATAGGTTCATGGCCAGCCTCAGCTACTTAATGAAGTCCTTGGCAATTTAGTGAGACCCTGTTTCAAAATAAAGAATAAAAAATAGGGTTGGGGGTGTAGCCCAGAGGAATAATGGAATAATGCCCCTGGCTTCAACCCCTAGTACCTAAAAAAAAAAAAACAGAGAGAGTCGGGTGTGGTGGTGCACTCTTGTAATCCCAGTTACAATCTTGGGAGGCTGAGACTGGAGGATTGCAGAGGTTCCAAGCCAACCTCAGCTACTTAGTGAGACTGAGTCTCAGCAACTTAGTGAGACCCTGTTTCCAAATAAAATAGAAAATAGGTGTGGGAGAGTATCCTGAAGGTAAAAAGCCTCTCTGGGTTCCTTTCCCAGCACCAAAAAAAAAAAAAGAATTTAGTTAATATCCCACATAGAATGCTACTTGTTTTTTCTCCATGGTTTGTCTATTACCTTTCCTCTAATTCCATAAGCAACCCTCTGTCAAGGGAACAGATAGGATACTTGCTTCACATAAATGATGAGTCAGAAAGAGGATTTGTAATAATATAGGAGATTGAAAAATTGAGGAAAAACAGATTCTTAGAAAGGAAAATAATTTTCTATATTATACTCACAGATATTAGTATTTTGTTTGGCTATAGACATTTAGAATAAAAACAGGTTGAGAGTAAAGAAATCAATTTATCAAGTATTTCAAGTGGTACTTTAAGTATAGGCCTTTAAACTATCTGATTCTTAAGTTCCTGCATGTATAAAATTAGAATACAGAGCTAGATGATCATTAAGTTATCTTTTTATCTTTTAGGTATAAAATTCCATAAATCTGTTATATATGTAATGATATCTTGTTTTTTCTTTCTCTTCTAGTTTGAATCTCAGTGTCGCCCCATTAGCCATGCGATTGCCTATCTACTGCATTTGTGTAACCAAAGAATGCAGCCATATTCTTGTAGGTTTAGAAGATGGCAAATTGATTGTGGTGGGTGTCGGCAAGCCAGCTGAGGTAAAAACTAGCATCATGGACTCCATTTTCCACACTAAGGGGGATTCTTTTAGTTCTCCTTCATTCCAACTGATTCAGAAATCTTCATCATGGATAAACAAGTTAAAAAACAAATTTGCAGGGCATGGTGGTGCACGCTTGTAATCCTAGTACTTGCTGAGACAAGAGAATCACAGGTTCGAGGCCAGCCTCAGCTACTTAGGCCCTCCACAACTTAATGAAACCCTGTTTCAAAATAAAGAATAAAACTAGGTGTGGTGGTGCATGCTTGTAATCCCAGTATTTGGAAGGCTGAGACAGGAGGATCGCCGTTCGCAGACAGCCTCAGCTACTTAGTGAGGCTCTTTGCAACTCAGTGAGACCCTATTTCAAAATAATGAATAAGAAACAGGACTTGGGGTATAGCTCAGAGGAAGAATGCCCCTGGGTTCCATCCCAGTACCACACAAAAAAAAAAAAAAAAAAAAAGAAAAAAAGAAAAAGAATGAGAGAGCTGGGTGTAGTGCCATATATCTTAATTCCAGAGTGGGAGGCTGAGATAAGAGAATCATAGGTTCAAGATCAGCCTCAGCAACTTAGTGAGGCCCTTTTTCAAAACAAAAAATTAAGAGAGTTATCCCAAAGGTAGGATGCCTCTGAGCACAAAAAAGACAATAAGGAAAGAAAGGCTTAAATAATTTAACTAGCTAATTTTTTTATTTTTTATTTTTGGTGGTACTGGGGTTCCTGGAAACCCTTCTACTTCCGGGCTACACTCCGAGACCTATTTTAAACGTTTTTATTTGGAAACAGGGTCTCCTAAGCCAGCACTGCTGGCTGGCTTCGAACCTGCTCAATCCCCCTGTCTCTGCCTCCCAAGCACAGGGATTACAAGCGTGCACCACCATGCCCGGCTAATTAGCTAATTTAATTTTGACACATGCCTAGCATGACAGTATATCTTTTTGTAAAGGCATCATTTTCACTTAGAACTATAAATATCCGCATATCAATGTGCTTATTACTCTTAGTGGATGATTTCCTTTAATAACTGTAAATTTACTTGCTGATGGCTTATCAATTACTGAATGCTCAGATATCATAAAAAAAACTTACTATGCCAGAGTTAAATGAATAATTATAACATTTTTGGAGTAACCATTTATCTTTTCTGAGAAATCTAATTATATGGCATCTGCAGGGGTTATTTTAAGAGAAGAAATTACTATCACATTGTCAATGATTAGACTCTATTTTAGAGCAAAAGAAACTTTGTTTTATAAATATATAAAAAAAAATATATATATGTATATATATATATATATATATATATATATATATATATATTTTTTTTTTTTTTTTTTTTTTTTTTTTTTTTGGTGGTACTGGGGTGGAACCCAGAGGCTTTCTACCTCCAGGCTATACTCCCAGACCTATTTTATATTTTATTTGGAAACAGGGTCTCACTAAATTGCTGAAAGCCTCACTAAGTAGCTAAGGCTGGCTTCAAACCTGTGTGATCCTCCTGTCTCAGCCTCCCAAGTGCGGGGATTACAAGCATGCGCCACCATACCCAGTGTTTTATAAATATTTTAATGTTCAATATTTCTATAGGTCTTATACTAATTTATCAGCAAAGAATCCTTATTAATTAGTTTCAAATGTGACAGTCCTCCAAACACTGTGAGCAACCTGTATTTCAGTATTTCTTGTGTTTAAAACATTTTAAGCAAACCGCGGATGGTGGTGCATGCTTGTAATCCCAGCATTTGGGAGGCTGAGACAGTAGGATCACGGTTCGTGGACAGCCTCAGCTAGCTAGTGAGGCTCTTTACAACTCAGACCCTGTTTCAAAATAACAAATAAAAAATAGGGCTGGGGTTGTGGCTCAGAGGTAGGATGCCCCTGATTCCATCCCTGGTACTACTACAAAAAAGTGCTCAGATTTTATTCTTTGAGTGTATTTTCTCTCTGTAGTTCACTTAAGTGCCTTTTACACTTTTACCCTACCTTAGAAAAGATAATCAGGTGTTTTTTTTTTTTTTTACTAATTTTTTAAATGAAATGACAATATGTACATATATTTTCTTAAAAAAAAAAAAAGAACTGGACCTAGTGGCACACATTTGTGTTTTTCTTTGTTTGTTTGTGGTATTGGGGATTGAACCTAGGGGTATTCCGAGCTACACCCCCAGCCCTATTTTTTTATTCTTTATTGAAAAGGTCTCACTGAGTTGCAGAGGACCTCACTAAGTACCTGAGGCTGGCTGTGAACCTTGATCCTCTTGTCTCAGCCTCCCAAATGCTGGGATTACAAGTGCTGCCACCACACCCAGCTGTCACACACTTATAATAACAATACTTGGGAGGCTGAGACAGGAGGATAGCAGGTTCACAGCCAGTCTTAGCAATTTAGCAAGGCCCTCTGGTGACCTAGTGAGACTCTGTTTCAAAAATAAAGTGGGGCTGAGGGTATAACACAGAGGTACAATGAAATGCCCCTGCATTCAATCCCCAGTATCAAAAAGAAAAGAAAAGAAAATGAAGACAGGTATGGTGGCACACACCTATAATCCCAGTACCTAGGAGGCTGAGATAAGAGAACTGAAGGTTTGCCAGGCGTGGTGGTGCATGCTTGTAATCCCTGCGCTTGGGAGGCAGAGACAGGAGGATCACACAGGTTCGAAGCCAGCCTCTCTGGCTTAAGAGACCGTTTCCAAATAAAAATATAAAAAATAGGTCTGGGCCGGGCGTGGTGGCGCACGCTTGTAATCCCCGCGCTTGGGAGGCGGAGACAGGAGGATCGCGCAGGTTCGAAGCCAGCCGCGCGCGCTGGCTTAGGAGACCCTGTTTCTAAATAAAAATATAAAAATAGGTCTGGGAGTGTAGCCCAGAGGTAGAAGGGCTTCCAGGAACCCCAGTACCACCAAAAAAAAAAAAAAAAATAGGTCTGGGAGTGTAACCAGGGAGTAGAAGGGTTTCCAGGAACCCCAGTACCACCAAAATGAGAGAGAGAGAGAGAGAGAGAGAGAGAGAGAGAGAGAGAGAGAGAGAGAGAGAGAACTGAAGGTTTGAATTAAGCCTCAGCAACTGTCCTCAGCAACTTAGACCCTGCTTTTCCCACATAAAAAATAAAATAGGTCTGGATGTGTACTCAGAGGTAAAATGCCCCTGGGTTCAATCTTAGACACCATTAAGAAAGAAAGAAAGAAAGAAAGAAAGAAAGAAAGAAAGAAAGAAAGAAAGAAAGGAAGGAAGAAAGGAAATGTTTTGGGGAAAAAAAACCCTAACCATCTGCATTTAATAGACCTAAATTAATTTGTTTCTGTGGTACTGGGAGGTACTTCAGATAGGAAGTTTATTATGACTATTATTTTACCTAAAGTAAAATGGAGTAATTGACTTCTTTTTTGTGTGTGTGGGCCTGGGGATGGAACCCAGGGGCATTCGACCTCAGAGCTACACCCCCTGCCCTATTTTTTATTCTTTATTTTGAAACTGGGTCTCACTGAGTTGTAAAGGGCCTCTCTAAGTAACTGAGACTGTCCGTGAACCAGCATTCGGTCTCAGCCTCCCAAATCCTGGGATTACAAGTGTGCGCCACCATGCCTAGCTTTTTATTCTTTATTTTGAAACAGGGTCTCACTAAATTGTGGAGGGCCTCACTCAGTATCTGAGGCTGTGCGCTAACCACGATCCTCTGGTCTCAGCCTCCCAAATGCTGGGATTACAAGCGTGCGCCACCATGCCCGGCTAAGAAGGATGATTTTAATGAAGTGATATGTATTGTTGTTAATGGAATCTACTCATTTTCCATATCGACATTTTATTTTATATTTACAAATTAGCATTAGACTTTTCTCAACTGAAAGACATAATCAGAGGCCTTTATTATTAATCAAGTTGATTATGCTAACAAAACCTTATTCTTCCCTATTCACAATCAATGTATTATATATTGATTTTATGTATTTAAAATGTATGATATATTGATTTTATGTATTTAAAAAAATTTCTTAACATCTGTTCATTTCTCTGGACTACTTTAAACAGATGCGTCTAGGTCAGCTTTCTCGAAAATTGTGGGGATCTAGCAAGCGGATCAGCCAGATTTCAGCTGGAGAAACTGAATATAATACGCAAGATTCCAAGTGATTATTATTTTCATCTTCTGTCATGAATAACTGAAACTTAACTTATTGCTTTGTCACTTTTACCACATCTCTCCACTCTCTGAAAGATTTTTAAGACCATTATTGAAAACCATTTGAGGAGTACCACAATTTGGTATAGTATTTTTAAAGTGGTAGGTTGGGCTGGATGTGGTGATGAATGCCTATAATCCCAGTACTTGGGAGACTGAGGCAGGAGTATCATTAGTCTCAGCACCTTCATGAGGCCCTCTGCAAATTAGTGAAAGCCTGTTTCAATATATATATATATGTATGTATGTATGTATGTATGTATATGGCTGCAGGTATATATATATGGCTGGGGGTGTAGCTCAGACATATAGTGTCCCTGGGTTCAATCCCCCGTCTTCCCTAAAAAATGTAGGTTCCATTATTATTCACTTTAAACATTTTTGGTCAACATTAATGAATCAAGTTTTACCAACCAATTCTTGGTTTACACTAAGATGAATTTGAGAAAATATGTGTGATTCAATTTACTAGCTCATTTCTAAAGATCATTAAGTCATTTCTAAAAACAAACTTCTAAAATGAAGAAATTGGTGCCAGGCACATGCCCATAATTTCACCTTCTATGCTGAGGCAGGAAGATCTCAGGTTGGAGATCAGCCTTAGCAATTTGGCAAAACCGTGTCTCAAAAGGTCTAAAAATATAACTCAATGGTAGAACACACCTGGATTCAATCCCCAGTGCTGCATAAACAAATAAGTAAATAATGAGGACAGTCAATTCATTAGTATTCTAAATAGCAAAATTGAAGGTATTTCTGATAAAATATTAAAGATAATGAGACAGTTGAGAGATGTGGCTTTTTATATATTCTTTAGATAGTCATTTTCCTGTTTACTGACCACATTGTAAAAATAAATTTATTTATTTATTTATGAAACTCCTGATCGGATGGAATAATCTTAAAGGCATCTGTTGCACAGTTGGATTTTCAGAACTCAGCAAAATTTCCAAGTTTGCATGTTATTATTAAAATACCAATATTGAAACTGGCATGTTGGCTCATTGCTACATGTTACTTTATTGAGTTGTATTATTATCCTCAAATAATAAAAGTTGAATAGGAAAAAAGAGAAACTAGAGATGCATTTTACCATATATACCATATATATTTCATTAATAGTATATTTAAGCAAAAATGCTGATTGCATGATTTGACAGGGTCTTTTAAGTAGCATTTCAAAATAAAGAATAAAAAATAGGGCTGGGGGTGTTGCTTGGAGGTAGAATGCCCTTCTGGGTTCTATCCCCAGTACCCCGAAACAACCAAAAAAATATCAGTAGAAGCTGGGCATGGTGTCCCAGAATCTGAGAGGCTGAGACAAGAGGATCTGGATTTGAGGCCAGCCTCAGCTACTTAATAAGGCCCTTTGCAACTCAGTGAGACTGTTTCAAAAATAAAGAATAAAAAATAGGGCTGAGGGTGTAGCTTATATCCCTGTGTTCCATTTCCAGTATTGCCAAAAAAAAAAAAAAAAAAAAGTCAGAAGCAGGGGTTGGTGGCATGCTTGTAATCCCAGTGCTTGGGAGGCTGAGACAGGAGGATCACACAGGTTCGAAGCCAGCCTCAGCTACTGAGTGAGGCTCTCAGCAACTTAGTGAGACCCTGTTTCCAAATAAAGTTTAAAATAGGTCTGGGAGTGTAGCCTGGAGATAGAAAAGCCCCTTGGTTCCACCACCAGTACCACACATACACAGACAAAAAAGTCAGGAGAGATAATTATGATTTACAAATGAGTAAGATTTATTGCTTCTTTTGAGTCCCTCCCACCATCAGCCCAAGGTAACCCCTAGCCTTTTTTGTTTTTGTTTTTTGTTTTTTGGATACAGGGTCTTGAAAGGTTGCTGAGAGTCTCTCTAAATGACTAAGGCTGTCCTTGAACTTGTGATCCTTCGGTTTTAGCTTCCCAAATCGTGGGATTATAGGCCTGCACCATCATATCTACTCTACTTGTTTTTATTTTGGGGACAGAGTCTATGTGTGTGTGTGTGTATTAGTTATTAGGGATAGAACCCGGGGGCATTTTACCTCTGAGCTACATCCCCAGTCCTTTTTATTTTTTATTTTGAAACAGGATCTTGCTAGGTTGCTGAGAGAGACTCACTCCAAATCTATGATACTTTTGTCTTGGCCTCTTAAGTACTGGGATTACAGGTGTGCATCACCTCGCCCAGGAAACTAACATTTTTTAAAGTAGATTTCAGGTCAGCAAAAACAGTGTGATTAATTTTTTTCTTTTATTTTTGGTACTGGAGATTGAACCAAGGGGGCATTCTACCTCGAGGCTACACCCAGCCCTATTTTATTTTTTAATTTGAAACAGGATCAAACAGGGTCACATTAAGTATCTGAGGGGTTTGCTAAATTCCAAAGCTGGCCTTGAAGCTGAGATCCTTCATTCTCACCTTTCCAGGTACCGAAATTACAGGTATATACCATCACCCCTGACTGATGGATGTTTTGGGTTTGCAATATATTGATTTGGGGGAACTTTTTTTTGTTTTTGTTTTGGTGGTACTGGGGGTGGAACCCAGAGGCTTTCTACCTCCGGGCTATACTCCCAGACCTATTTTATATTTTATTTGGAAACAGGGTCTCATTAAGTTGCCGAGGGCCTCACTAAGTAGCTGAGGCTGGCTTCGAACCTGTGCAATCCTTCTGTCTCAGCCTCCCAAGTGCGGGGATTACAAGTGTGCACCACCACACCTGGCTGGGGGAACTTTTTTTTTAAAGGAGAGGAATATAGGGGATTGAACTCAAAGGCATTCTACCTCTGCCCACGTCCCCAGTCCTATTTTATTTTTATTTTGAAACAGGGTCTTGCTAGATTGCTGAATCTCACTACTTTCTGAGGTTATCCTCACATCTGGGGTCCGCTTATCTCATCCTTCCAAGTATTGGTATTACACGGGTTCACCACCATGCCCAGCTAGGGGAACTTTTTCCTAAATCAAAACTTTGTACTTAGGCGGATATGTACTACCACGCCCGAAATGTACAGATATCTTAATATGAAGATATCCTCCCTTTTAAAAATCAGCTGGTAATGGATTTAAAATTATTATATCATTACTATTATATTTAGTACTAAGGAATTGGCCCAGGGTGTTCTAACTCTGAGCTATACCCTAGCCCTATTTTTTTTATTATTTTGAAACAGGGTCTCACTAAATTGTTCTGTCTATCTAGTGAAAATTACTTTAGATACTTAAATTATTAAAAAATTATATAATCAAGCTGGACGTGGTGGTGCATACTTGTAATCCCAGCGTTTGGGAGGCTAAGACAGGAGGATTGAAGTTTGCAGACACCCTCAGCTACTTAGTGAGGCCCTTTACAGCTCACTGAGACCCTGTTTCAAAATAAAAAATAAGAAATAGGGCTGGGTGTGTAGTTCAGAGGTAGAATGCCCTGGTTCTATCCCAGTACCACAAAAAAAAAAGGCTGGGGAATATAGCTCAGTAATAAAGTATCTGTCTAATAAGTGTGAGACCCTGGGTTTGATTCCAGATACCATATACACAAATTCTGTATATAATATTTAATATATAAAACTTATATTTTAATTTAATAACTTAATTAACATTTTTCAAATGATTAAACATTTTTAACAGCTATATGCATGACATTGTACTATAAATATATATCATGATTTAACTATTTCCTTACTTTTAGATATTTAGGTTATTTCCACTTTTCTGCTATTAGAAGTTATATGATAATTATATCTCTTTTTTATGGCTAAAGTATGGAAAAATATGGAGGAATAGTCAAAGAGATACTAGGAAGTGAAACCCAGTAATCTACAGGTAAACAAAAAAGTAGATGGTATATAGGAAAAAGGCTTAAGCAAGAGTACTAGCAATGGACATATAGTGATTCTGTAAACTCTATCACTAATACATACTTGTCTGAATGGTGACATCTGAATTCATGTAGATAAAATCTAAGTACAAGCCGGCATAATGGTACACACTTGTAATCCCAGTACTTGAAAGGATGAGACAGGAGGATCACAGCCTCAGCAACCTTGTGAGCCCCTCTGCAACTTAGTAAAACCCTGTTTCAAAATAAAAAATTAAAATAGGGATGGGAGGTGCAGCTCGGAGGTAGAATGCTGTTCAATCCCCAGTACCACAAAAAGCAAAATAATTTTTCTAATTAACTTCTAATTAAAAAGCATTGGATCTGTTCTCTAAGGACAATGAAGTCCTTAGAGAGAGAGTCATTAATTTTTCATAGATATTAAATAGAACAGAACATTAACTTTTAAGATATTTAGGTCTTAATTGGAATAATTCTTTTTTTTTCATTAGAAAATATATCCCCTTCCTAGTGGAGCACAGTGATACACACCTGTAATTTCATTACTTGTAGGGAGACTGAGGCAGGAGGATCACAGGTTTGAGGATAGTCTTAGCAGTGTAGCAAGACTGTCAGCAACCTAGTGAGACCGTTTCAAAATAAAAAATAAGCCAGGCATGGTGGTGCACACTTGTAATCCCAGCATTTAAGAGAATAACACAGGAGAAAGGTGGTGCAAGGACAATCTCAGCTACTTGGTGAGGCCCTCATTGAGACCCTGTTTCCAAATAAAGAATAGAAAATAGGGCTGGGGAGGCGTAACTCCAAGGTAGAATGCCCTGGGTTCCATCCCTAGTACTGCAAAAAATAAAAAAATAAAAATAAATAAAAATAAAAGGGGTTGGGCTGTAGCTTAAAGTAGAATGCCTTTGGATTCAATCCTCAGTATATATATATATATATATATATATTTATATATATATATATATATATATAAACTATATCTCAAAAGATAGAAAATATAAGCCAGGCGTGGTGGCGCACGCTTGTAATCCCCGCGCTTGGGAGGCAGAGACAGGAGGATCGCGCAGGTTCGAAGCCAGCCGCGGCGCTGGCTTAGGAGACCCTGTTTCCAAATAAAAATGTAAAAATAGGTCTGGGAGTGTAGCCCGGAGGTAGAAGGGCTTCCAGGAGCCCCAGTACCACCAAAAAAAAAAAAAAAAAAGATAGAAAATATAAGACCATCCTAGATTATAGGATGATTTTAGTATAAGAACTTTGTGTAAAAGTGACTATATTGTCAGGTAATTTTCTGATAGATGGTAGTAGTTCATCACATTTCCTTATTTTATTTTATTTTTTGTGGTATGATGGGGTAGAACCCAGGGGCTTTCTACCTCCGGGCTACTCCCAGCCCTATTTTATAATTTATTTGGAAACAGGGTCTCACTAAGTTGCTGAGAGCCTCACTAAGTAGCTGAGGCTGGCTTCGAACCTGCGCGATCCTCCTGTCTCAGCCTCCCAAGCGTGGGGATTACAAGCGTGCGCCACCACGCCCGGCTCACATTTCCTTATATTATTTGTCACACGTGGGTTGTCTCTAAACCCATTGTAGGATTTGGGGCTGTGAAGTAATGTTTATAACGACAAGTAGAAGGACACAACAAATTCAGTAGTATTTATCTTCCTCTTAATGTTTATAATATTACAAACTAAAAATTCATAAGGAAAAGACCAAGTAGAAAGTCATTAATTCAGTTTTTCCCATGGTACATTTTTTATGTTTCGTTGGAAATTTCTATTTTTCAAATATAACAATAATAGTAACAACATAGTTTTGTCATTTGAAAAATTACTCAGCTGGGCGCAGTGGTGCACAACTATAGTTCCAAACCACTCCTGAGGTTGGAGTGAGAGAATCACTTAAACCCAGGACCTGAAGACCAGTCTAGGCAAGATCCCATATCAAAAAAAAAAAGAAAGAAAGAAAGAAAGAGAGAAAGAAAGGAAAAGAAAATACTTATGTTTCAAAGTTGACTGTTAGTGAAAGTGTTTTTATGTTTGTGTTTGTACTTCTGTGATAGCTGTCTCGTTATTTTAATTTATAACTATTTTTGAGTGTACAGAGTGATTAGCTACTTGCAATGTTATTACAAATGTAGCATTGTAATGTGAGACTCAGAAAGTTAGAATTTAGGTAAAATTGAAAATTTTTACTGATAACCAGGTACTGCGACACATGTCTGTAATCTCAGTACCTGAGAGGCTGAACAGGAGGATTGCAGGTTTTCGGCCAGCCTAAGCAATTTAGAGAGACCATTTCAAAATAAGAAAACAAAAAGGTCTGGGGGTGGGAGTAGAATCCCCATGGGTTTAATCCCAAGTACAAAAATTAATTTTTTAACTAATCAAAATACAAGCTTATTTTATTTTTGTGGTACTGGAATGGAACCCAGGGGCATTCTACCTCTGAGCAACACCCCCAGCCTATTTTTTATTCTTTATTTTGAAACAGGATCTCACTGACTTACAAAGGGCCTCACTAAGTAGCTGAAGCTGTCCTCAAACTAGGATCCTCCTGTCTCAGCCTCCCAAATGCTGGGATTATAAGTGTGTGCCACCACGCCCAACTAAAATATAAGCTATTAAAAAAAAAATCTTATTCCAGTTGGTCCTTTTAAATTTTGGTGTTGGTACTATATTTCAACTTAAATCCTCTCTGGTATTGTACTAATTAACTTTAAAATGCTATTTTTATATTCTTTTTTGGTGATATTTTCACACACTGTCTAAACAGTGTTAGTAGACAAACCATTGTTAATAGACAAAAACCTACAAATTTATAAGTGTTACTTTTGTATTTTGAAGGAAAAAAAACCTTATCTGTAATAGACATAATGATTTTGCTCTTGAGAATGCTGTCATTAGTAAATAAGAGGTTCTGGCAGGGAGATATTATCTAGATTTGACTGAAAAATACTTCAGCCTCATAATTTCTTATGTTGAGATTAAATAAAACTTTTATTTAGTCCTTTGGAAATTTGACTTAATTATAATATTTTTGTTCTTATTCAAAATTATGGTATATTATAGTAGATCTTACTGCTAAAGATCTTTTACATTTTAGACTGTTTTTACTAAATAATCACAAAGACTAGTTCATAAATACCATCACCAAACATTTTTGCGGGTACTGTTTATGGTTAGCTTTACATATGAAAACTTATTAGAGATCCATGTGGCCAGTCTTTTCTGTCCAGAAATAGTTTTACTATTCCCAATTGTTTTCTTTTATATACAAACAAAATGATTAGCAAAAAAAGTAATTAGATATCTGGCCAGCCATTTTCTGTCATATTCATTGCTACAAGAATTCATTAAAACAGAAAAATTTTAAGCATATTTGGTTAGTCTCTTTTGCTAGGTTTTTTGGACCTAGATTAAGTAGGAGCATTTCATGTTAATAGAGTGTGGCAGAGTCTTGAATGCATGTATATGCATATATTAGACAGTTCAGAAGGGTTAGCTAAAAATTCAGAATGACTTGTTAAAAGTACTTGGAAATTGTGCTGCTACTTAAGTATTTATGGAATTTGAAAAGTTGTGTATTTATTTTAAAATATTCCTTTTCATTCTACTGGAATTGACCATGAAAAAGAGAATACTAAGCCTTATTTATATCTAATTATTGACTGCAAACTGTGACTCAATGGATATTTGTATGCCAAAAAATGGGATAGGCCTAAAGTTGAGCAAGCTTTTAATCTTAAAGATGTATAATTTTCATTAGTACTCAAATCATAACAAAGTTACTATTAGTTTGGTGCAATACATTCTTTCCTCATCCTTCTAAAATTAAATGTGTAAGATATATGTTTTGTCATATTAAGTGATATTTTCAAAAAATTCAATGTGTGTACATGAGTTCATGTTTGGTTTGTTTCTGTATAGTATGATTGAAGATAATTGAAAATTTTGCACTTTTTAGTCCCTTGAAAATTTGTATTCTAACAGTTTTTAAGACTGTATTTTTATTTTGTACATAATAAATTAGCTTTGTATATGAAAATGAGTTTGAATCAAATAAAAATAATGCTACTTTCTCCAGTTGGTTTGTAATTCTCAATTTATAGAGTCTGTTTATAACTGAGCCTTGACTAAATTCTTTGGGCAGACAAGGAATTGAATATAATATTTATTAAGCAGAGAATTGATCACTGTTTCTAATGCTAGTGGAATTTCTCTTGAAGTACTGTGTATATAAACTAAATGTTCTATTAGTTTTTGTCATACGGTAGACTTTCATTTTAAAGCTATCTGAAACACATTCTGACATTTTTTCCCTTAAAAAATTATGGTATGTCATAAATCTCAATTTATAGTTAAGCACATAATGCATTAGAGCTGGGTGTAGTGGTGCATGCGTATAATACCAGTATTTGACAGGTTGTGACACCCCTAGTCCTAAGCACTAAATTGCAGAGGTCCTTACTAAATAGCTGAGGCTGGCTGTAAACCTATGATCCTCCTGAAGGGATCTATTTTTAAAAATACTTAAATATTTATTTTAAACATGTTTTTATGACAAGCAGAGTGGTGCATGCCTATAATCCCATTATTTTGGAGGCATAGTCAGAAGGATTGCAGGTTCAAGGCCAGCCTCAGCAATTTAGGGAGACTGTCAACAACTTAGCAAGACCCCATTTCAAAATAAAAATAAAGTGTTGGGGTGTAGCTCATAGGTAGTATCCCTCTGGGTTCAATCCCCAGTACCCAAAAATGAAAAAAATTCTAAGCAAGAAACTTAAAAGTGAATTTCTGAGTCTGGTATATTCCAGAAATCCCAGTTACCCAGAAAGCTGAGGCAAGAGGATTGCAATTTCATTTGAAGTATGAGAAATTTAGTGAGACTCTTTAAACAATAAAAAGGGCTGGGTATGAAACTCAGTGATAGATTGCTTGCCTAACATGAGGACGGCCCTGGGTTTGATCTCCTATCACTATAGAAAAGCAAAATAAAAACAACAAAGTTCTATGCCAGGCGTGGTAGTCCATACTTGTAATCCCAGCATTGGGGAAGCTGAGACTGGAGGATCGGTTTGCAGACAGCCTCAGCTACTTAGTGAGGCCCTTTGCAACTAAGTGAGACCTTGTTTCAAAATAAAGAATAAAAAATAGGCTGGGGGTGTAGCTCGGCAGTAGAATGCCCTTGGGTTCCATTCCCAGTACTGCAAAAACAAACAAAAGACAACAACAAAGTTCTGAAACATATATGACAGTCTGAAATGTTGAACACCATGCCATGTTCTGGAAAAAAAGAAAAGTACAATTTCTGCCATCCCCAAGCAGGAGGATCTCCAGTTTCAGGCCAGCCTGAGCGACAAACATAGCAAGACCCCAATCTCAAAAAAGAAGGAAAAAAACATGACAAAACAAAGAAAACCTCTGCAATTTCTGTCAAATGAAATATTAAGTATAAATGTTTCATTATATTTGTTATAGATGCCAAAAGACTTGGCATTTTCTTTTTTCTTTCTTTTCTCCCCCCACCCCAGTACTGGGGATGTAACCCAGGGGCATTCTACCTCCGAGCTACACTCCCAGCCCTATTTTTTATTCTTTATTTTGAAACAGGGTCTCACTGAGTTGCAAAGGGCCTAAGTAGCTGAAGCTGTACACAAACCATGATCCTCCAGTCTCAGCCTCCCAAATGCTGGGATTACAAGCATGTGCCACCACGCCTGGCTTAGGACTTGGCATTTTCAATGAAGCATGGTTCATTCTTATGTAATAGTCATTTATCATAGAAGATATAAAATGCAAGCTAGAACAATTACTCTTGCCAAACTGCTGCCTGTTCTTGAGACTTGATTTTATTAAAACTATAAAATATACAAATACTTTTAGAATTACTTTACTAAGTAGAGTACCAATAAGCAGCATGTCTTGTTTTGCATTATCCAAGTAAAATAGAAGAGTCCTGGAGCATTTTTATGCCCAAAGCAAGTAATGTGAAATACTTATGTTGATGCTACTTATTCAGTTTGCAAGACCTGTACTAAGTGCTTTTTTTTTTTTATAAAACATCTAATTTAATCCTATAACCGACTCTTCATGGTGTTATTTTTCTTTTATATAGAAGGAAATGAAAGCTTAGAAAATTCAAGCAATTGAGTGAAAGAGCTGACCAGAGCCACGAATTCTACCCACTGTTAAACCTTCTGTTACCTTTGCTCATCAGAAAATACCAAAGAGTAACATTTACTAGAATGCTTCTGAGGAACCAGTGTTGCAGGAGACAGTCTCCTCCTCTTCAGTCCCCACCAAAGGGCTCACATGATTCTTATACCCTCAGTCTCTTACTTTGGAGAGGGGAGAAGTAAGTTTGAAATTTATTATACCTACCAAGACGCTTAAGTTACATGCCATCACCCCCAGCTCTCTCTAGTCTTTTTCTCCCCCCTCCCCGCGGTACTGGGGGTGTAGCTTGGTGGTAGAATGCCCCTGGGTTCCAGCCCCAGTACCCCCCCCCCACACACACACACACACGACCTGTGTCTTACTTTCAAGGCACTCCACTGTGTCCATCTGCTATAGAGCTTTGATTGTTCTGTACTTTCTTTCTACCTTTGCTTATGCTTGCAGCAGTGTAGTTCTGGCTATTTTTTCTAAACTAGAAAAGAACAAGAACCCACAGCAACATTTCAAACCGTTATATTAAATCCATTGGAGTAAGTGTGTATTGGGACACAGCAGTGGTGACACCTAAAGTTTCTTGGTAGCCTAGGCTCTGCTTCTACTTGCAACTCTGTCCCCTGAGGCGAGGGCAGTTCTGGAATCTCATCCATGCCATAGGGGGCAGGATGGCCTGGCTGCTCGGGGATCCATTGCTTTTCCTGGCGGCCCCACGCAGCCTGGCCACACCCCCTGGGGCCCATTGGCGCGCAGGTCCTCGGGCGCCCCGCCCCCGCGCGCGTATTCCTCGGGTCCCGCCAGGCCGAGGAGCTGCTGCCCGAGCGGAGGATCCGAGACGTGGCTCCCGACTGAAGAGCCATGCTGGACTTCGCGATCTTCGCCGTGACCTTCTTGTTGGCGTTGGTGGGCGCGGTGCTCTACCTGTACCCGGTAACCACTGCCCGGCCATTCTCCCGCAGCATTCCCAAGCTCCGCGCGGCCGCGGGGGCGAGGAGGGCGGTGCCCGGGGTTTCGGCGGCGCCGCCCGCCGGGCTCCGGGGTCCAGTGGGGATGACACTCGCTCCGTCCGGCTGCCCAGCGGCCGTGTCGAGCCACACTGGACCCCGGAGCCCGGGCTCCGGGCGAGCTGATCCCCGCTGGGACGATGCTATCCTGGAAAAAATATTAAAGGCGGCCCTTTTTCCTTCGTTCTTGCTTTTTTTATAGAAAGATTTTAACATAAAAGCACAAGTAGGGGAGCATTAAAGGTTTGTTTAGGAAAGTGGGGATACAGTTAAAGAGAAGGACACGAATAAGGGGTTAGGTTCCAGAGCAAGGGTCTGGAAACCCTTTCTGGGCTGCTTCCTGGAATGGAAAATGGAGACAGGCGTGGAGCTATGGACATGGGAAGCCTTATATAGTCCCCCTGGCCCCTTCCTTCCTCCATGCATATGTATTTGGAATGGTCTTTCGACTTTTTTCCTACCATGACTTTGTGGGCTGCTGAATTCCCATATTGGGAACTTTCCCTGTTTCATGCAGGTTTCCCAAGAAGTGAGAGACTGGAGAGTCCAAGGGAATGTGCCAATTGAAGCCTTTATTAACTGGCCAGCAGTGGTACCCTCAGTCTGGAAACCTGACTGGAGGGCCGCCCTCAGCCAGGGAGAGAGGTTTATGTAGGGGAGGGGAAAAAGAGGGGGAAAAACACACGCAGGTGGCCTTGAGCTGAGCCAGAGCAAGCTAGCCATCTTGCAGAAGCAGAACTGGAGGTTATCCGTATCTTATTTGGCAAGAGCTTAATGTCTCAACCTTGAGCAGCACATTTTACTTTTGTGCAGAGCAGAAAGGGAGGGCCAGTAAATGAAACAGTGTAGAATGGCTGACAGAAACAAAATGGAGTTATTTTGCTATTATAGGCACAAGAATTTGTGGAGTAATCTTAAATTTAACCAATCAACAGAGTATTACATCCCATTGTTGTCTAAGTGAAACGCTGTTGGGGGGGGGGGCTAAAGTGGCAAAATCTATGATTCCATAACTCAGAGGCCATCTTTGGTCAAGTTAAGGGTGGTATTTATTCCCTTCCACACCACCTGCATTTTCCTTCATAAGGGCTTGCTTAATTTTGCCTCAAGTCCATCTTAAATTTGTCCTGGCAAGCTCACCTTCGCCTTGCTGCCCTGTACATCCCCATGACCATTCTAGTGTCTCCCCCCACCTTGTCAGTCTCAGAGGGAGGTTCCAAGAACAGGAGAGGCTAGCCTGGGCAACACAGTGAAACCTTGTCTCAAAAGTAAATTAATTTTAACCGGGCATGGTGGTGCATGCATGTTTGTAATCCCAGCATTTGGGAGGCTGAGACCTGAGAATCGTGGGGTTCATGGACAGCCTCAGCTACTTAGTGAGGCCCTCTGCAAGTCAGTGAGACTCTATTTCAAAATAAAGAATAAAGCTGGGTGTGGTGACGCAGGCTTGTAATCCCTGCACTTGGGAGGCTGAGACAGGAGGATCGCACAGGTTCTAAGCCAGCCTCAGCTACTTAGGCTCTCAGCAACTTAGTGAGACCCTGTTTCCAAATAAAATATAAAATAGGTCTGGGAGTATAGCCTGGAGGTAGGAAGCCTCTGGGTTCCACCCCAGTACCACCAAAAATAAATAAATAAATAAATAGAATAAAAAATAGAGTAGGGGGTGTAGTTCAGAGGTTGAATGCCCCTGGGTTCCATCCCCAGACCCACAAAAACAAAAAAACAAAAAAATTAATTGTATTAGATCAGTATAAAAAGAACCTTGGTTACTGCATGCTTGTAATCCCAGCACTTGGGAGGCTGAGATAGGAGAATCTGCAGGTTTGTGGCCAGCCTCAGCTACAAAAAAACAAAAAAATTAATTGTATTAGATCAGTATAAAAAGAACCTTGGTTACTGCATGCTTGTAATCCCAGCACTTGGGAGGCTGAGATAGGAGAATCTGCAGGTTTGTGGCCAGCCTCAGCTACTTAGGCCCTCTGCAACTCAATGAGACCCTGTTTTAAAATAAAGAATAAAGTCAGGCGAGGTGGCACAGGCTTGTAATCCCAGCATTCAGGAAGCTGAGGCTGGAGAATACTGGTTTACCGACAGCCTCGCTACTTAGCTTAGCAAGGCCCTTCACAATACAGTGAGACCCTGTTTCAAAAATAAATAAAAAGACTAAAAAATAGGGCTGGGGGTGTAGCTTGTAGGTACAGTCCTCCTGGGGTTCCATCCCTAGTACAAGAAAGAAAAAAAGAAAGAGAAAAAAAAAGAAAGAAAAGAGGAAGGAAGAAAGAAAGAAGTAATCAGAAAGAAAGAAAGAGAAAGAAAGAAAGAAAGAAAGAAAGAAAGAAAGAAAGAAAGAAAGAAAGAAAGAAAGAAAGAAAGAAGTAATCGGGCTGGGGGTATAGTTCGAAGGTAGAATGCCCCTGGGTTCCATCCCAGTACCACCAAACAAACAAACAAACAAACAAAAAAAAACGACAACTTATGGGACTGGGGCAAGGAGGGAAGGTTTTTAGACTAGTTTGATGAGAGATGGTGCTTGTTACAGTTTAAATGGTGCTGAGGGCTCTTTTTCGTATTAAACTAAAGTTTGCTGAATAGAAAAATTAAAACTAACAGGCAGCTTGGTGCAGCTTTAACAAATCTTTATTACAAAATCAGTGGGAAATAGAGAAGAGAAGGAGAAGCAGCATGCTGGCACGTGTGCTGGAGAGCCGGAAAGTTGAACTCTGACCCCTTTTTGGGATCCCAGCCTTTGTTTTTATTTTTATTTTTATTTTTTTTTGAGGTACTGGGGGTGGACAGGAGAGAGAAAGATGAGTTAGGAAAGAAGATAAATTTATGTAGTCTAGGAAATGTGGGACATTACAGTCCTGGGCTTCTTGTGATATCTAAAGTAAGGGAAATGTCATAATATTCTGGATGACTTCAAGGAACGTAATAGTTGCAAGGCTATGATTATTAGGATCAGCCTTGCAGGCTCTTGCCAGGTGTGTGCCAGTTTGGGATGCCCTTCATTGATTTAGCTCTTTTGGAGGTATAGTAAAGGGCAGGAGAACATTTTACCTGGAATTCTGGGCCCTGCCTTTTATTGTCTGCTGGTGAAGTATGGAAGTTAGTGTAGGAGCCATTTTATCCAGAGCTACACAGACTCCCAGAAGTTCCTCCACAAGCCTGCTGCGGCAGTGGGCACCAAGGTGGGTGTGCGAGTTACTGTTTATGCAGTATTAGGACTTACTGGTCCCTACCTGGCAGATTTTCTAAGTACTTCCTCATTTCTGTCATAATTCCACTCAGTGAACTTGTCCAACTATTCAAACACATCAGTTCTATTTTTTCCTCTGACTACATCATTTCTGAAGCCCTCCGTCATTCTTCCCCGTCGATACTGAGTAGCAGTTTGGCTTGGTGTAAAATTTGACTTGGAATTGATTTTTCCTTAGAATTATAGAGGTTACCACCCCCAGCCCATTGTTCCTGAATCTCAACTCTCAGAGACTGCTTCCAGAAGAAGTGGAAATTACAGGAATGGAAGAGGACATCTAGGGTGGCCTGGGGATCTGACGTAGACATTTACACAAAAGGCCAAGAAACAATTTAAACAGACTTCTTCTCACGACTCAGGTTTAAGGCAGCCTCTTGTCTTATCCGACCTTTCTACTTCCTAGAGTGCAACTCTGATTGCTTCTTATAGGAATCCTCTGCTGCAGACCCCCAGAGGAAGGCTCTGTGTCAATTAAGCACGCCTATGACAGCGTAACACTTTCAAAAAAAAAGTTCACACACTGTTCTGTTCCGTTCTCATTTCTTCCTTACTTCTTCACTTTTGCTTTACTGGGGCTTCAGGAAGGAAGAGATAATAGATGAAGGTAATCAATCCATCACTTTAAAGAGAAATCAAGAAACTTGTTTCAGCCATTAATAATTTTAGCCTGGCTATTGAAACACTGTTTTAAAATAAAAAATAAAAAGCCGGGCGTGGTGGCGCACGCTTGTAATCCCCCGCTTGGGAGGCTGAGACAGGAGGATTGCGCAGGTTCGAAGCCAGCCTCAGCTACTTAGTGAGACCCTATTTCCAAATAAAATATAAAATGGGTCTGGGAGTATAGCCCGGAGGTAGAAAGCCTCTGGGTTCCACCCCCAGTACCACCAATAAATAAATAAATAAATAAATAAATAAATAAATAAATATACGACAGATGTCAAGCTCTGAGGCAGAATGCTCCTCCTTCTCCATAGTACCACACATACATTTTTGAAATACACACAAAAAGGGCTGAGGGTATAGCTTATAGGTAGAATGCTCCTCAGCTCAACCCTTTATTACAATAACATAATAATAATTACGTCTTTCTTTCTTTTTCTTTTCTTTTTTTTTTTTTTTTTTTTTTGCCGTATTGAGGATTGGGAACCCAGGGGCATTCTACCTCCGAGCTACACCCCCAGTCCTATTTTTTATTTTTTATTTTGAAACAGGGATTCACTGAGTTGCAAAGGGCCTCACTAAGTAGCTGAGGCTGTCCATAAACAGCGATCCTCCTGTCTCAGCCTCCCAAATATTGGAATTACAAGCATGTGCCACCATGCCTGACTCCAGTTTTATTTATTTTGAAACAGGGTTTCACTAAGTTGCAAAGGGCCTCACTAAGTAGCTGAGGTTGGCTGCAAACTCAAAAAGTTTTTTTTTTTTTTTTTTTTTTGGTACTAGGTATTGGGAGGCTGAGACAGGAGGATCACGGTTCAAAGACAGCCTCAGCTTCTTAGTGAGGCCCTTTGCAACTCAGTGAGACCCTGTTTCAAAATAAAGAATAAAATAAAATAGGGCTGAGGGTACAGCTCAGAGATAGAATGCCCCTGGGTTCCATCCCTAGTACCAAAGGAAGGAAGGAAGGGAGGGAGGGAAGAAGGAAGGGAATAATTCAGATATTTTGTTTTCTTTTTCTTTTTTCTTTTCTTTTTTTCTTTCTTTGTGTGTGTGTGGTACTGGGGATTGAACCCAAGGCCATTCTATGTCCAAGCTACATCTCCAGCCCTATTTTATTTTAATTTTGAAACAGGATCTCATTAAATTGTGGAGGGCCTCACTAAGTTGCCAAGGCTGGCTGTGAATCTGCCACTCTTTTGTCTCAGCCTCCCAAGAACTAGGATTACAAGCATGCACTGCCATGCCTGGCTAGTTCAGATATTTTACAGCACTATTATAGGAAAACGTTTAGTCAGTTCTAGAGTTGGGGGTGTAGCTTAGTGGCAAAGACCTTGCTTCGCATGTCCAAGGCCATGAGTTCAATTCCTACCATGAAAAAAATAAAAACAAAAAGACAACAATTCTGGCAACATGATGAAGTGTCCAATTAAATATATAAATAAATATCATTTTTTCTATATGTTAAATAGAAAAAAAGGCAGAATGTCAAATAGATAAAACTTTGATTAGTACTAGTATCACTGACAAAAATCAGAATTGATTCTCAAATTGAATGTTTTAGTTTTGTTTGGTTGGTCCTACTAGGGATTGAACTCAGGGCATTCTACCTCTGAGCTATACTCCCAGCCCTTTTCATTTTTTATTTTGAAACAAGGTCTCATTAAGTTTCCCAGGGTCTTACTAAGATGTTGAGGCTATCTTCCAGCCTATGGTCCCCTGTCTCAGTTTTCCAAGTGCTGGGATTACAAACATATGCCACCATGCCTGCATTGGTATTAAACTAATGCCATAGTTTAATTGACACAGGATTATTATTAAGGTACTTCTTTTCTATGCAAAGACAATTTTTTTATATTTTAAACATTGAAATAACCCCTTAAATTCAACTGAATTGCAAAGCTAATTGTTAAGGTTGTGCAGATGTCTTGTTAAAACACCTCTGACTTATAGGATATATGATAATTCATTATAGTAAACTAATTTCTTTTTCCTTAAGGCTTCCAGACGAGCTGCAGGAATTCCAGGGATTACTCCAACTGATGAAAAGTGAGTATTGAAATCAAGCAGAGTTGCTAGGCGTGGTGGCTCACTCTTGTAATCCCAGCATTCGGGAGGCTGAGACCGGAGGATCACGGTTCACAGACAGCCTCAGCTACTTAGTGAGGCCCTCTGCAACTCAGTGAGACCTGGTTTCAAAATAAAGAATAACAAAATAGGGCTAGGGGTGTAGTTCGGAGGTAGAATGCCCCTGGGTTCCATTCCCAGACCTGCAAAAATAAAAAATAAAAAATCAAGCAGAGTTAGCTCTGCATTTTGGTATCAATTCCTTGGTTTACTTTATCTCTGGGCACACAACCTCAACCTTGGTAAGAGGCTGTTTAAGTAAAGCATTAATTGTTTTCACTTCCCCTTACTAGAGAGAGCTGAGAATAGAAAGAATTAAGACAGAAGGAAAAAGTTGCTGTAGCTGGTCTGACTTTTCTCAACCTCTGATGTAGCCCATGGCTCTCAGAGGGAGGTGCTGCTGCAATTGAATACTTCTCCAGGATCTAAGTAGGATGTTCCTTGTATAGCCTCCTTATTTGGTTTGAAGTCTATGTTTTTGCAAAATTCTCATAAAAATTCACGTCTAATTTAAACTAGAAGCTGGGAATGGTGGCGCATGCTTGTAATCCCAGCATTTGGGAGGCTGAGACAGGAGGATCGTGGTTCGAGGACAGCCTCAGCTACTACTTCCTGTTGCAAATAAAGAATAAAATATAGGGCTGGGAGTGTAGCTCGGAGGTCGAATGCCCCTGGGTTCCATCCCCAGTACCACAAATAAATAAACAAACAAACTGTAGAAACAAAGTGAGAAGGCAAAAGTAACTGAGTTTTGGATTTTGTTAGTAATTTGCTTTTGACGAACCTTTGTTCATTTGTTGACACAGAGTCAATTATGGTTTTTCTGATTTTTCTAAGTTATATTTATTATTTTGTTAAATTTTCTCTCTTATCAGAGATGGTAATCTTCCAGATATTGTGAACAGTGGGAGTTTGCATGAGTTCCTGGTGAACTTACACGAGAGACACGGGCCTGTGGTTTCCTTCTGGTTTGGCGGGCGCCTGGTGGTTAGTTTGGGCACCGTTGATGTACTGAAGCAGCATGTCAACCCCAATAAGACGTGTAAGTTAAATTTTCTACTGGCTGAACCTTCAAATAGTAAATTTTTGTAAAGACCTAAACCTTGTATGCTATTGGGGGGGGGTACTGGAGAATGAATGCAGAAGCATTCTATGTCTGAGCTATACCCCAGCCCTATTTATTTACTTGTTTGTTTATTTGTTTATTTATTTATTTACTGTGGTACTGGGGGATGAATGCAGAAGCATTTTACCTTTCTGTTATATCCTCTATTTTATTTATTTTTTTGTGGTACTGGGGGTAGAACCTAGGGGCATTTTACCTTTGAGCTACACCCCCAGCCTGATTTTTTATTCTTTTTTTTTTTTTTTTTTTGGTGGTACTGGAGTTCCTGGAAGCCCTTCTACCTCCGGGCTACACTCCCAGACCTATTTTTACATTTTTATTTGGAAACAGGGTCTCCTAAGCCAGCGCACGCAGCTGGCTTCGAACCAGCGCGATCCTCCTGTTTCTGCCTCCCAAGCGCGGGGATTGCAAGCGTGTACCACCACGCCCGGCTATTCTTTATTTTTGAAACAGGGTCTCACTGAGTTGCAAAAGGCCTCACAAAGTAGCTGAAGCTGTCTGCAAACCATGATCCTCCTGTCTCAGCCTCACAAATGCTGTGATTACAAGCGTGTACGCGTGTACCACCACACCTGGCTATTCTTTTATATTGAAACAGTCTCACTAAATTGCAGAGGCTGGCAGGCAGCCTGTGAATTCTCCTGTCTCATTCCCAAGATTACAAGTGTGTAACACTATTTATTTCTGGTTTGTTTATATATATAATTTCTTTTTCTTTTTTTTTGGGGGGGGCGATACTGGGAATGGAAACCAAGAGCATTCTACCTCCAAGCTACACCACCAGACCTAATTTTTATTTTTTATTTTATTTATTTATTTAGATTTTTATTTTTTATTTTTTGGTGGTACTGGGGATGGAATCCAGGGGCCTTCTACCTCCATGATACACTCCCAGACGTTTTTTTTTTTTTTGGGTGGTACTGGGGTTCCTGGAAACTCTTCTACCTCCAGGCTACACTCCCAGACCCATTTTTATACTTTTTAAATTGGAAACAGGGTCTCGTAAGCCAGCGCAGTTGGCTTCAAACCTGCACGATCCTCCTGTCTCCGCCTCCCAAGTGCAGGGATTACAAGTGTGCGCCACCATGCCCAGCTAATCTGTGTTTTTTAAAACAGGGTCTCAGTTTCCAAATAAAATATAAGAAATGTCTGGGCATATAGCCCGGAGGTAGAAAGCCTCTGGGTTCCACCCCCAGTACCACCAAAAATAAATAAATAAATAAATAAATAAATAAATAAATAAATAAATAAATAAAACAGGGTCTCACTGAGTTGCAAAGGGCCTCACTAAGTAGCTGAGGCAATCCATCAACCGTGAATGCTGGGATTAAAAGCATGCACCACAAGGCCTGGCTTTTTTATTTTTTATTTTTATTTTTTGGTGGAACTGGGGTTCCTGGAAACCCTTCTACCTCCTGGCTATATTCCCAGACCTATTTTGTATTTTATTTGGAAACAGGATCTCTTAAGCCAGCATGGCTGGCTTCGTGATCCACCTGTCTCCTCCTCCCAAACACGGGGAATACAAGCGTGCGCCACCACGTCGAGCTTTATTTTTTTATTTTGAAACAGCATCTCACTAAGTTGCCCAGCCTGGCCTCAAACCTGTAATCCTTACGACTCACCCTCCCAAGCACTGGAATTACAGGCATGTGCCACCAAGCCTGGCTGGTAACCACACATTGTTCATGCATAGAAATAGATGATATTTATTGAGTGCTTTACAGTAGTACTTACTAGGCATTGTGCTAAAGTTTTTATTACTTAATTTATGATTCAATATTGTAAAATTATGAGGGTATTGTTTAATGTATATATCTACACAGACACACACACACACTATATATATATATATATGTAGATAGATAGATACAAATAAGAGTAAGATTTTTGGGACGAATCTGAAAATATTGCAGGTTCAATCCCCAGTGTTAAAAAAAAAAATCCCAGGTTACATCTGGAAGCATAAATAAATGTACATAAACAGCCAGAGAAAATCTAAAATTTATATCCCCAGTACCACCAAAAAAAAAAAAAAAAAAGGAAAGAAAAGAAAAGACAGGACAATTAAGAGAGTTATAAAAAAGCTGTGGTGCTCTCAGAGGTCACTCCTACCTCCCTGATCTCTTGTTTCTCTTGCTCAGTTGTTTGTTTGAGTGGTTTGTGCATTATGCTGGGGTTGGGCCCAGGGGCACTCTACCTCTGAGCTACATCCCCAGCCCTATTCTATTTTAATTTTGAAACAGTCTCACTAGGTTGATGAGAGTCTTACTACTTGGTGAGGCTGTCCTCAAACTTGTAATCCTCCTGTCTCAGCCTTCCAAGTACTTGGATTACAGGCATGTGCCACCTGCCTGGCTTGAGTGACTATTTTTACTTAAAAATATTTAATCTTTAACTGGGCATGGTGGCGCACACTTGTAATCCCCACGCTTGGAAGGCTGAGACAGGAGGATCGCGCAGGTTTGAAGCCAGCCTCAGCTACTTAGTGAGGCTTTCAGCAACTTAGTGAGACCCTGTTTCCAAATAAAATATTAAAAAAAAAAAGGTCTGGGAGTATAGCCCGGAGGTAGAAAGCTTCTGGGTTCCACCCCCAGTACCACCAAAAAAAAAAATAAAATAAAATTAATCTTTCTGTTTCAGCGGACCCGTTTGAAACCATGTTAAAGTCATTACTAAAGTATCAGTCTGGTAGTGGTAGCGGGAGTGAAAGCCACATGAGGAAAAAGTTGTATGAAAACGCTGTGACTGATTCCCTGCAGAGCAATTTTACTTCCCTGCTAAAGGTAAGGTACTAAGTAGTTTGATCTGGTGTTGTGCAAGGTAGAGATATTTTTAAACTATTGACATGCCCTGTCTTTGCCACTCTTTTTCTATATTCTTTCTTAGTTAATTTTAATTTTACTGGCCCCACCATTTGGGCCCCAAAGAACCATTTTTAAATACTATCCGTTACCCAGTGATAACTATGTTTAACATTTTAAAATACTTTCTATCTTCCCAGTGTTTTCCCTGGACAGTGGAATTTTGGTGTAATTATATTACCACCATACTGTATGAGCAGACCGTGCTTCTACTACTAAGCTACATTCCCAGCCTGTCTTATTTTTTATTCTTTATTTTGAAACAGGGTCTCATTAAGTTGAATTGCTACAGCTGGCCTTGAACTCCTAAACCTCCTGTTGCAGCCTCACAAATATGAGAATTGTAGACATGCACCACTTTGCCTGTCTAATCAGTGATGATTCTAGTTTGATTACTGTATACTTGACTTTTGATATAAAGCAAGCTTTTGATAAATACTTTCTAATTAGTGAATGTATTATGCTGATTAGCTTTAAATACTTCAATATTTTATCCTCCCCCCACCAAGATACTGGGGATTAAACCCACAAGTGTTCTACTCAGCTCCACCCACCAGCACTTTCTAAACTTTTATTTTTATTTTATTTTATTTATTTATTTATTGCCATACTGGGGATGGAATCCAGGGGCATTCTACCTCAGAGCTACGCCCCCAGCCTGATTTTTTTTATTCTTTATTGCGAAACAGGGTCTCACTGAGTTGCGGAGGGCCTCACTAAGTAGCTGAGGCTGTCCACAAACTGCAATCCTCCTGTCTCAGCCTCCCAAACGCTGGGATTATAAGCCAGCATCACCATACCAAGCTACTTTTTTTTATTTTTATTTATTTATTTATTTATTTTTTGGTGGTACTGGGGTTCCTGGAAGCCCTTGTACCTCCGGGCTACACTCCCAGACCTATTTTTACATTTTTATTTGGAAACAGGGTCTCCTAAGCCAGCGCGCGGGGCTGGCTTCGAACCTGCGCGATCCTCCTGTTTCTGCCTCCCAAGCGCGGGGATTACAAGCGTGCGCCACCACTCCCGGCAGCTTTTTTTTATTTTGAAACAGGGTCTCACTAAGTTGCTAAGAGACTGGCCTAAGACCTGGGATCCTCCTGGTACAACCTCCCAAGTACTGGGATTGCAAGAGTTTGCCACCAGCCGGGCTGGAATTCTATTTGAAATTCATTTAGGACCTGAGGCTGGCTTTCTGAATTCACCATAAGCATTAACTAATATGTTGGATTGTACAGGTTTTTTTTTATTTTTTTAACGGTACTGGGGATGGAACCCAGGGGCTTTCTACCTCCAAGCTACACCCCAGCCCTATTTTTTATTCTTTATTTTGAAACAGGGTCTCACTGAGTTGCAAAGGGCCTCACTAAAGTTGCTGAGGCTGTCCATGAACCTGATCTTCCAGTCTCATCCTCCCGAATGCTGGGATTACAAGCGTGTGCCACCATGCCCAACTTTATTTTTTATTCTGAAACAAGATCTTACTATGTTTCTGAGACTGGTCTCAAACCTGTGATCCTCCTGTCTCCACCTTCCAAGGACGGGATCACGGGCATGCATCATATCATGTCCTGTTTAGTAACATTTTTGTTAAGAGCCTTAATGAAGCCAGGTGTGATGGCACATGCCTATAATACCAGTACTTGGGAGGCTGAGACAGGAGAACTGCAGGTTTGAGGATAGCCTCAGCAATTTAGTGAGATCCCGTTTCAAAAATAAAAAACAGGGGCACGCCAGCCGGGGCCCAGGTCGCGGAACTCTGGGCCCTGGGCCGGACCCACGCGTAGCACGCCAGACCCCTGGAGAAACCGGGCCCAGTAAGACCTTGGGTCCCGGGCAGGGGTCAGGCGGGGCACACTGGACTCTGGAACAGCTGCGGCCCGGGTCGCAGGACTCTGGGCCCTAGGCAGAGTAGTGCAGAGCATGCTGGACCCATGGGGAAACTGACCAGGTCACAGTGCTACTGAGTGCCTGATCCCACTACCTCCTCAAACCACATATACTGTCTTCTCTTATTTTAAAAAAAAAAAAAAAAAAAGTAAAAGAAAAAGAAAAACATCGGAGAGGAGTTAAGAAGGCTGTGGCGGAAGCCAGAACACTGGAGATGCAGACAAAACTTATCCAAATGCACTGGAACTTATGGAAAAATTCCCCGTGAAGGAGGACTGCTGTTTCTCTATATTGTTAAGAATCTTGGACATCACCTGTAAGGAGAGAGTTTAGCGGAGACCAAGGAGAAAGGCGGTGTTGAAAGCAGTCTCTGCGATGGCGGTGGAGACTTGTATTCAGGAGAAGCAGAAATCGAATCCTACCAACCTTATTTTTTGGAGAAATTACACCAAATGTTGAATGCTACTGTCACGCATGCTTAGGAATACTGGAAAACATTCAGAGAGGAAAAAGAGCTTGGGAAGGATTTGAAATGGTGGAGGCAGTGTCAATGGCAATGGCCAGTACTCAGGGGATGCAGAGATCTGATGCATTACACCTGGAACCTTTGAAATAATAACCCCAGAGGCAGAATGCTACCACCACGTACCCTTGACAACATGGGACAATTGGTTGGGCGAAGAGGGTGCTCGGATTGGAGCCTGCCGAGGGGTGAGGCCGGAGACGGACACAGCAAAGCTGGGATTGGAGCCTGCTGTGAGGCAAGGCCAGTGCTGGAGCCTCTGAGGCCAGGATTGGAGCCTGCCGAGGGGTTAGGCCGGTGCTGGGGCCAGTGAGGCCGGGACCGGAGCCTTCCGTGAGGCAAGGCTGGTGCTGGGGCCTTCAAGGTCAGGATCGGAGCCTGCCAAGGGGTTAGGCCGGTGCTGGGGTCAATAGCCGACATCGGAGCCTGCCATGAGGCAAGGCCACTACTGGGACCTTCGAAGCCTAGATTGGACACTGCCGAGGGGTTAGGCCGATGCTGGGGCCAGTGAGGCCGGAGTCAGAGCCTGCTGTGAGGCAAGGCCGGTACTGGGGCCTTCAAGGCCGGGATCAGAGCCTGCTGAGGGGTTAGGCCGGTGCCAGGGCCAGCAAGGCCAGGATCGGAGCTCACCATGAGGAAAGGCTGGTGCTGGGGCCTCCGAGGCCTGGATTGGATCCTGCCGAGGGGTTAGGCTGGTGCCAGGGCCAGCGGCCGGCATCAGAGCCTTCTGTGAGGCAAGGCCACTACTGAGGCCTCCGAGGCCAGGATTGGAGCCTGCCGAGGGGTTAGGCCGGTGCTGGGGCCAGCGAGGCCGGCATCGGAGTCTGCCATGAGGCAAGGCCGGTGCTGGGGCCTCTGAGGCCAAGATAAGAGCCTGCCGAGGGATTAGGCCGGTGCCGGGGCCATGGGGCCAATGGCCGGCATCGGAGCCTTCTGTGAGGCAAGGCCACTACTGAGGCCTTCGAGGCCAGGATCAGAGCCTGCCGTGAGGCAAGGCCGGTGCTGGAGCTACTAGACAGTGATCGGAGCCTGCTGAGGGGTTAGGCCGGTGCTGGGGCCAATGGCCAATATCGGAGCCTGCCATGAGGCAAGGCCACTACTGGGGCCTCCGAGGCCGAGATCAGACCCTGCCGCGGGGTTAGGCCAATGCTGGGGCCAGTGAGGCCGGGATCGGAGCCTGCCGTGAGGCAAGACTGGTGCTGGGGCATTCAAGGCCGGGATTGGAGCCTGCCGAGGGGTTAGGCTAGGGCCAGGGCCAGCTAGGCCAAGATAGGAGCTCACCGTGAGGAAAGGCCGGTGCTGGGGCCTCCGAGGCCTGGATTGGAGCCTGCCGAGGGGTTAGGCTGGTGCCGGGGCCAGCAGCCAGCATCGGAGCCTTCTGTGAGGCAAGGCCACTACTGAGGCCTCTGAGGCCAGGATTGGACCCTGCCGAGGGGTTAGGCCAGTGCTGGGGTCAGCGAAGCTGGCATCAGAGTCTGCCATGAGGCAAGGCCGGTGCTGGGGCCTCCGAGGCCAGGATAAGGGCCTGCTGAGGAGTTTGTCCAGTGCTGGGCCCAGCAAGGCCGGCATTGGAGTCTGCCATGAGGCAATGCCGGTGCTGGGGCCTCCGAGGCCAGGATAAGGGCCTGCCGAGGGGTTAGGCCGGTGCCGGGACCACTGGCTGGCATCAGAGCCTTCCGTGAGGCAAGGCTGCTACTGAGGCCTCCAAGGCCAGGATCGGAGCCTGCCGAGGGGTTAGACCGGTGCTGGGGTCAGCGAGGCCGGCATTGCAGCCTGCTGTGCGGCAAGGCTGGTGCTGGGGCCTCCAAGGCCGGGATCGGAGCCTGCCGAGGGGTTAGGCCGGTGCCAGGGCCAGCGTGGCTGGGATCGGAGCTCACCGTGAGGCAAGACCAGTGCTGGGGCCTCCAAGGCCGGGATCTGAGCCTGCCGAGGGATTAGGCCGATGCCGGGGCCAACAGCTGACATCGGAGCCTGACAGGAGGCAAGGCCACTACTGGAGCCTCCGAAACTGGGATCGGAGCCTGCCGAGGTGTTAGGCCGGTGCTGGGGCCAGCGAGGCCGGGATCAGATCCTGCCGTGAGGCTAGGCTGATGCTGGGGCCTCCGAGGCCAGGATCGGAACCTGCCGAGGGGTTACGCTGGTGCCGGGGCCAATGGCCGGCATCGGAGCCTGCTGTGAGGCAAGGCCGCTACTGGGACCTCCGAGGTCGGGATTGGAGCCAGCTGAGGGGTTAGGCTGGTGTCAGGGCCAGCGAGACCAGAATCAGGGCCTCCCATGAGGCAAGGACGCTGCTTGAGCCAGTGAGGTCTGGATCAGTCCACCGGGTAGCCAGGCCACTACTGGGGCCGTCAAGAGTGGGATCGGTACTTGCAACGTGGCATGCACAGAGAAATATCGCAGAAAATAAAAATCAGATGCTTCCCCTAATCTGCAAAAACTAGGAGGAAAGGGGCAACGGGAAGAGGTCCAGCTATAGAAAGGGCCCTGTAGTGAAGCAACTAAGGTGACCAATCAGAGAGTATGGAATAGGGGAGGATGGAGCGTCTCTAAAACACAGGAGGTACATAAACAAATGTATCAAAGTTAGTCACCAAACAAGCATGGGATCAGGGAGGGGGAGGGAATGGGATGGGGGCTGCATGAAAGCTAATTGGATGATATGTGCTTGTACATTCTCTCAAGTCTTGTTCTCCAATGTGATATATGATTACAATGCACCAATTAAAAAATTAAAAAATTAAAAATAAAATAAAAATACTTCTGTAAAAAAATAAAATAAAATAAAAATAAAAAAATAAAAAACAGGGCTAGATGTATGTCTCAGAGGTAGAATGCCCAGGTTCAATCCCCAGTACCACATACACACAAAAAAAAAGCTTTAAGAATTCTGTTTCCTGTGCTTTAAATTAAGTTATTCAGCCAGGCATGGTGGCGCACGCTTGTAATCCCCGCACTTGGGAGGCAGAGACAGGAGGATTGCACACATTTGAAGCCAGCCGCGCGTGCTGGCTTAGGAGACCCTGTTTCCAAATAAAAATGTAAAAATAGGTCTGGGAGTGTAGCCTGGAGGTAGAAGGGCTTCCAGGAACCCCAGTACCACCAAAAAATAAAAATAAATAAATTAATTAAGGTATTCTAACCATCTTTTCTGACATCCTCTATTTTTCAAACTTTTTTTAATCTACCTATCATCTATCTATCTATCTATCTATCTATCCTAAGGATTGAACCCAGGGCATTCTACCTCTGAGCTCCAATCCTCAGCCTTTTTTTTTTTTTTTTGACGGTACTAGGGATGGAATATAGGGGCAGTCTATCTCTGAGCTACACCCCCAGTCCTGTTTTTTATTCTTTGTTTTGAAACAGGTCTCACTGAGTTGCAAAGGGCCTCACTAAGTAGCTGAGACTGTTCACGAACCGCAATCCTGTTGTCTCAGCCTCCCAAACGCTGGGATTACAAGTGTGTGCCACCGCGCCCGGCTTATTTTTTATTCTTAAACAGGGTCTCATTAAGTTGCAGAGGGCCTCACTATGTAGCTGAGGCTGGCCTCAAACCTGTAATCCTCAGCTTCCCAAGTCATTTATTTATTTATCTTTTGGTACTGAGCATTGAATCAAGGGGCGTTCTACCTCTGAGCTACATGCTCAGCCCATTTTTACTTTATTTTCAAACAGGTTCTCATTAAATTGCTGAGGCTGGTCTCAAACCTGTGATCCTCCTGTCTCAGCCTCGTAAATACTGGGATTACAGGTCATGTGCCACCACACCCGACTTTTCAGTCTTCTCATTTTTGTTTGTGTGTGTGTGGTACTGGGCATTGAACTCAGGGGCATTCTATCTCCAAGCTACACCCCCAGATGTATTTTTTATTCTTATTTTGAAACAGGGTCTCACTAAGTTGCACAGGGCCTCACTAAGTAGCTGAGGCTGGCTGCAAACCTGCAATTCTCCTGTCTTAGCTTTCCAAGTACTGGGATTAGAAGCGTGGGATACCAGGCCTGGCTTCAGTCTCTTTTAGGTATATTCTATATAGTGAGATTTAAAGTGATCCATTCAGCCAAGCGTGGTAGCACACACTTGTCATCCAGTACTTGGTAAACTTTGACCAAAGGATCATAGGCTCAAGGCCAGCCTCAGCAATTTTGCAAGGCCCTCAACAACTTAGTGAGACTGTTTCAAAATAAAATAGGGCTGGTGATGTATCTCAGAGGTAGAATACCCCTGGGTTCAGTCCCTAGTGCCACCAAAATATTATATGTATAATATATATATAAAATCAATATTTTAATTATATATGTATATATTACTTTTCTTGATGGTGGTACTGGAGATTGAACTCAAGGGTGCTCTACCACTAAGCCACCCTCTCAGCCTTTTTATTCATTTTGGGTACTAGGGATTGATCTCAAGGGCATTCTACCTCTCAGCTAGATCCCTAGCCTGATCTCACTAAGTGGCTGAGGCTATCCTCAAACCTGTAATCCTCCTGTTTCAGCCTCTTAAGTATTGGGATTACAGGCATACACCACCATGCCCAGACAATTCACTTTGTTTTGTGGTGCTGGGGATTGAACCCAGGGGCATTCTACCTCTGAGCTACACCCCAGCCCTTTTTAGTCTTTATTTTTAAATGGAGTCTTGCTAAGTTACTAAGGGTCTCTCTAACGTGCCAAGGCTGTCCTCAAACTGAAATCATCCTGTCTCAGCCTCCTAAGTACTGGAATTATAGCCATGTACCATGACGTCGTCTTTAATTTTATTCCTTTGTACTGTGATGAGCTTTCATACAATTGACATAGAAATGGAACTCAGATTTCTAACATAATAGGTACTTTACATATACTAGGTCACAAGACCTTTTCCACATTATGCAGCATGTATATACTTGACCCTCTCTGATAGACGAGGGAGGAGGGATCATCTCAACTGAGAGGCATCTGATGTTAAGTGACTTTCCCAAAGCCACATTGCTGTGACAGAGCCGGAAGAAAAAACGAAGGCTTTTCTGTTTCCAAAGCCTGTGATCTTTTTACGACATATTTTTATTCTACAAAGAATTTAATAGATTTATGGTGAATAAAAGACTTGATGGAGCTATTCCAAGAGGCTCTTGTTCCTGAAGCCCGTGTAAAGCTCTTATATACTTATGTTTATTGATTGGTTAAATCAGTTACTCTGGTGAACTATTTTTAAGTGCATACTATCATTTTGGTCTCTAATTTCTGTTAGGGATTTTTTAAGTTTTTCATTTTAAATTTAAATTTTTATTTCTGTTGATGTGGTAGTCATTCTGTTTTGTTTTACAAATCGGCCCTTTAAGTGAAGTTGAACCTGAACCACTGAAAATGAGTGTAAAATGCCTTAAAGCTTACTTTAGAATTGAACTGTGCATGCTGTGAAATGAATCTACTTGCCTGATTTTTCTAAATTTAGTGAGAGTAAGCAGTAAATAGAGGGCTTCTGTTTTCAGCTTTCAGAAGAATTGTTAGACAAATGGCTCTCCTACCCAGAGACCCAGCACGTGCCCCTGAGCCAGCATATGCTTGGTTTCGCTATGAAGTGCGTTATACAGATAGTAATGGGTGGTTCATTTGAAGATGACCATGAGGTTATACACTTCCAGAAGAATCATGGCACAGTAAGTAAGTCTCGTGCTGAATTTGAATGTTTTCTCTTCATGAGATTAAATTGAATGCCAACCTTACCTCTCAAGCTTTTGGCTTCCCTCCTTTTTTTTTTTTTTTTTTTTTGGCAGGTCTGGGGATAGAACCCAGGGGCATTCGACCTCCGAGCTACACTCTCTGCCCAAGTTTTTATACTTTATTTTGAAACAGGGTCTCACTGAGTTGCGGAGGGCCTCACTAAGTAGCTAAGGCTGTCCACAAACCGTGATCCTCCAGTCTTAGTCTCCTGAATGCTGGGATTATAAGCGTGCACCACCACACCTGGCTTAGGCTTCCCTCTTTACTGTACATTTAATAGTTTAATTTTTTTATACTGAAGTAATTTGAAATGTAAGGTAAGAGTAAGTAGAGGACTCTTTATTATTATTATTATTATTTTTTGGTTCTGGGAATTGAACCCAGAGGCATTCTTCCCCCAAACTATACTGCTAGCCATATTATTTTTTTTATCTTAGTTTTTTTGTAGTACTAGTGATTATATCCAGGAGCATCCTACCTCTGAGCTACCCTCCCAGCCCTACTTTTGTTTATTTATTTATTTTTTAAATGGTCTCAATAAGTTGCAGAGCACCTCGTAAGTTGCTGAGACTGGCTGCGAACCTACATTCTCCTGTTTTAGTCTCCCAAGTATTGGGATTACAAATGTGCACCACTATGCCTAGCTTAGTTTTTATTTTGGGGGGTTTGTTTTTCTTTTTTTCAGTACTAAGGAACCACAAATGCCAGAATGCCAGGCATTCTACCTCAGAGCTATACTCCTAATCCTATTTTTTATTCCGTGTGTGTGTGTGTGTGTGTGTGTGTGTGTGTGTGTGTGTGTGTGTTGGGGTGGAAGGAGTACCGGGCTACATCTGAGCCCTTTTTATTTTTTGTTTTATTTTATTTATTTATTTTTTAAGTTTTTTAAGTTTTTTAAGTTTTTTTGGTGGTACTGGGGGTAGAATCCAGAGGATTTCTACCTCCAGGCTCTACTCCCAGACCTATTTTTTATATTTCATTTGGAAACAGCATCTCACTAAGTTTATTTTATTTTATTTTTATTTTGGTACTGGAGATGGAACCCAAGGGCCTTTTACTTCCGTCCTACACTCCCAGACCTATTTTATATTTTAATTTGAAACAGGGTTTCACTAAGTTGCTGAGAGCCCTACTAATTGGCTGAGGCTGGCTTGGAACCTGTGTGATCCTCCTGTCTCAGCCTCCCAAGCACAGGGATTACAAGCGTGCTCCACCACACCCGGCTTTATTCTTTATATTGAAACAGCCTCGCTAAGTAGCTGAGGCTGGCCGCAAACCTGGAATCTTTCTGTCTCAGCCTCCCAAGTACTGTCAGTTTTTTATTTTGAAATAATGTCTTGCTAAATTGCTCATGCTGACCATAAACTTGCAATCCTCTGTCTCAGCAACCTGAGTACTGGGATTCCAAGTGCGCCACCACGCCCAGCTCTTTGACAGGAGGATCACAGTTCGCGGACAGCATCAGCTACTGAGTGATCCCTTCGCAACTCAGTGAGACCCTGTTTCAGAGTAACGAATAAAAAATAGTGCTGGGAGTGTAGCTCAGAGGTAGAATGCCCCTGGGTTCCATCCCACTACTGCAAAAAAAAAAAAAAAAAAAAAGCCATTGAATGATAAGTGTTGTGTTCTTACCCCAGGGTTTTCTAGAGTTTTGAGTTGTAATCAAGTTAGTTGTTTTTTTTGTGTGTGTGGTGCTGGGGATGGAACCCAGGGGCATTCTACCTCCGAGCTACACCCCCAACCCTATTTTTTTATTCTTTATTTTTGAAACAGGGTTTCACTAAGTTTCAGAGGGCCTCACTAAGGCTGACCATGAACCTGGATCCTCCTGCTTCAGCCTCCCAAATGCTGTGATTACAAGCGTGCACCACCACACCCAGCTCAAGTTAGTTTTTTGAGGAGCTAATGAACTAATGTTGAAACACTGAATTCCTATTCAGCTGTTTATCATCTGCAGTCTTAGATTAGTTTTAAACCTTGTTTGGGCCTCAGCCAATGTTTATCAGTATCTCAGGTGAAATAAAAATATATTATTACATATGAATTATACTCACTCTACTGCTGTGTTTTTCCCCCTCTATATTCCTATCCTTTTAATAATTTTTACTTTCTATTTCTAATTCATTTGAAAGCACCTTGACTAAAATCATTACAATATATTTGAATCCTACCTTGAGACTGTAGAGTAAATGATTGTGCAGTCTACTCACAAGGCAGAGCTTAATGATCAGATTTGTCAGTGAAGAAGGAATCCCTTGCTTATTAGCTTACACTGATCCATATGATTTAGAAAATCTGCATACTAGATAATAGATAACATGTTTTTCTATTTTCAGGTTTGGTCTGAGATTGGAAAAGGCTTTCTAGATGGGTCACTTGATAAAAGTACAACTCGGAAAAAACAATATGAAGATGGTAAGTTACGCTGTTCTTTTCTTTTCTTTTCTTTTCTTTTCTTTTCTTTTCTTTTCTTTTCTTTTCTTTTCTTTTCTTTTTTATAGTACAAGGTATTGAACCCAGAGGATTCTACCCTCGAGCTACACCCCCAGACCAATTTTACTTTTTATTTGGAAACAGGGTCTCACTAGGTTGCTGTGAGCCTCACTAAATTGCAGAAGCTCTTCTCGAACCTATGATCCTCTTGACTCAGCCTCCCGAGAACTAGGATTATGAAAGATTGTGCAAAATTACTTTTCAAAGTTTAATATCAACTGGACATGGTGGCACACTCTTGTAATCCCCGTATTTGGGAGGCTAAGACAAGTGGATCACAGGTTCTCCGCCAACCTCAACTACTTAGTGAGGCCCTCTGCAACTTAGTGAGACCCTGTTTCCAAATAAAAAATAAAATAAAATAGGCCGGGTGTGGTGGCGCACACTTGTAGTCCCCGCATTTGGGAGGCTGAGACAGGAGGATTGCACAGGTTCTAAGCCAGCCTCAGCTACTTAGTGAGGCTCTCAGCAACTTAGTGAGACCCTGTTTCCAAATAAAGTCTAAAATAGGTCTGAGAGGCCAGGCGTCGTGGCGCAAGCTTGTAATCCCCGTGCTTGGGAGACGGAGACAGGAGGATCACACAGGTTCGAAGCCAGCACTCTGGCTTGAGAGACCCTGTTTCCAAAAATAAAAATAGGTCTGGAAGTGTAGCCCAGAGGTAGAAGGGTTTCCAGGAACCCCACTACCACAAAAAAAAAAAAAAAAGTAGATCTGAGAGTATAGCCCAGAGGTAGAAAAGCCCCTGGGTTCAATCCCCAATACCAGAAAAAATAAAAAACAAAATAAAATAGGGCTGGGGGTGTTGCTCAGAGGTAAAATGCCCCTGGGTTTAATCCTCAGTACCACACAAAAAAGTTTAATCTCACAAACAATAATAAATGCTGATGAAAATGTGGGGAAATAGGACCTCTTATACACTGTTGGTGGTATTGTGAATTAGTACAACCACTAATTTACATTAAGATCAGTATCGAGTTTCTTGAAAAGACTAGCAATGGAGCCACCATATGACCCAGTCATATACCACTCCTCAGTTTCCTTCCAACAGAAATGAAGTCAATACTATAGTGACACATCCACATTCATTCTGTGGCGGCACAGTTCACAGAAGCCAAATTATGGAACTAACTAGGTGTCTGTCAGCAGATGAATGGCTAACGAAAATATGGTGTATATGCACACGATTGAATTTTACTCAGCCATAAAGAAAAAATTAGGTCATTTGAGAGGAAATGGATGGATCTAGAGAATATTGTGCTAAGTGAGATTAGCTGGTCACCAAAAGTCTCACATATGTGGGAGCTGGAGAGAAAAGAGGAAACAAAGCCATGTTAGATCAGTGAGGAGAGGGATGTGGGGAAGGGAAAAGGAGACCTGATGAAGGACACCGTTCAGACAATACTGTGCCCATGTTGAAGGTGTCACTGCCAATCCACTGATATGTCTGAGGAGGGGCGGGAGGTTGGCTTGGGATAGGGAGAAGCACCTCCAGTGCTCTGTGCTTGCATTTCTCTATCCCCTTGCATGATTACATTGTACCAATAAAAGTACAAAATGACGAATCTTCACAATTGCTTGTATTCTAAGTGTTTTGGTTTTTCTTCTCAAAGCCCTTGTGCAGCTGGAATCTATTTTAAAGAAAATTTTAAAAGAACGAAAAGGAAGGAACTTCAGTCAACGTATCATCATTGACTCTTTACTACAGGGAAACCTTAATGACCAACAGGTGATGTGACTGATAAATATTTGTTGAATAGAGGATAATTACATAGCTGGGCGTAGTGGCGCACATTTGTAATCCCAGTACTTGAGAAGCCGAGACAGGAGGATCATGCAGGTTCGAAGCCAGCCTCAGCTACTTAGTGAGGCTCTTAGCAACTTACTGAGACCCTGTTTCCAAATAAAAATATAAAATAGGTCTGGGAGTATAGCCCAGAGGTAGAAAGCTTCTGGGCTCCATCCCCAGTACGACCAAGAAAAAAAAAAAAAGACATGGCCGCCAGGCGTGGTGGCACATGCTTGTGATCCCAGTACTTGGGAGGCTGAGACAGGATGGTCTCGCAGTTTCATGGCCAGCCTCAGCTACTTAATGAGCCCTCCACCTCTTAGTGAGACCCTGTTTCAAAATAAAGTATAAAAAATCGGGCTAGGAGTGTAGTTTGGAGGTAGACTGCCCCTGGGTTCAATCCCCAGCACCAAACACACACACACAAAAGGCACACACTTGTAATTCCAGTACTTGGCTGACTTAAGACAGGAGGATCGCAGGTTCTCAGCCAGCCGCAGCAATTTAGGGAGGCCCTCTGCAACTTACTGAAACCCTGTTTCAAAATAAAGTAAGGTTGGAGGTGTAGCTCAGACATAAAAAAGATAATTGTATTATTTAGATTTTTTTCACATTCTATAGATCTTGTTTAGTGAAAACATGGAAAGGAAAATGCCTTTTTTCTTTTTGTGACTAATTGGATATTTTAGTAGGGTCTAATATAGGCCACCTTACTTTTCATACTCTCTAAATGTAACTTTATTTTCCTAGATCTTAGAAGACAGTATGATATTTTCTCTGGCTGGTTGCATAATAACTGCAAAATGTAAGTATAACTTGATTTCTATTTTCAGATTGATTATAAACTAAACAACCCTAAAGCTATTCTAAAATAAAGGAAAGAAACACTATTTGCAAGACCTCTTTATAATCTCCCTTCCCTACTTATAATTTTTATTAAGAAAAACTCGACACATACAATTGCCCTTTTTTACCCCAAGTACTCAGGGCCACCTCTGAGAGTTGCCATCAGTTTCTTGATACATTTTATGGGTTGTCAATTATAGTTATTGCCTTTAATGAACTGCTGTTGACACCTTTCCAGCTAAGCAGTGAGCTTTTCCTTTCCCTGCCGTTGCTTTTCACTGACTCCAAGCTAGTTTGCTCTGTTTCCAACAGAGGATGCAGGCCACAGAAATCATTGTTGAAAAGAACTCCTCTTTTGTCCAGGCACAGTGGTGAATGCCTGTAATCCTAGCACTTTGGAGGTTGAGATAGGAAAATCACAGGTTCAAGGCCAGCTTCATCAACTTGGTGAGATACTCAGCAACCTAGCAAGGCCCTGTTTTCAAATAAAAAATAAAATAGGGGTAAGGGTGTAGCTCAGAGGTAGAATGCCCCCTGCGTTCAATCCCCAGCACCACACAGAAAATTAAGTAAAACACAGAGCTAGAGGTGTAGCTTGTTAGTGGAATGTCCCTGGGTTCAACCAAGTACTACAACAACAACAGCAGCTCCTTTCTTGGTGAAATTGAAGGTAATTTGTATTTAAAATTCTAAAATGCATAATCAGAGTTTTCTCACTGATTTTTATTTATGTTTATTTTATTTTATATTTTATGGTACCGGGGATGGAACCCAGGGGCATTCTACTGCCGAGCTATACTCTCATCCCTATTTTCTACCCTTTATTTTGAAACAGGGTCTAACTGAGTTGCAAAGGGCCTCACTAAGTAGCTGAGGTTGGCTACAAAATACAATCCTATCTCAGCCTCCCAAATGCTGGGATTACAAGCCTGGCTTTTTACTGGATGCCTGGCTTCTCCCTGGATTTTAGATGAGTGGCGTATCATTCATGTTATCAGTTTAAAAATTTTAAAAGAAATTTTTTTTCACTTAAAGGATTTCATTTACAGCCCCCCCACCCCCCCGCCTTCGGTGCTGGGGATGGAACCCAGGGGCACTCTACCTCCAAGCTACACCCCATTCCAATTTTTTATACTTTATTTTGAAACAAGGTCTCACTGAATTGCAGAGGGCCTAAGTAGTTGAAGCTGTCCGTGAACCACAATCCTGTTCTCAGCCTCCCAAATGCTGGTATTACAAGAGTACACCATGACACCAGACTTTATTTTTATTTGTATAATTGGAAACAGGGTCTCGCAAACTTGCTGTCAGCCTTGTTGAGTTGTCAAGGCTGGCTTTAACCTTTGATCCTCTTGTCTCAGCCTCCCAAGTACTGGGAGGTATGTGCCACCATACCCAGCTAAAATTTTTTTTAATTAACTTTAGTGCTACAGATATAGTTAATCAGTAGACTGTTTGCCTAGTATGTACAAAGCCCTGGGTTTAGTTCCCAGTACCACAAGAAATAAAAATAAGAAATTAACTTTGAGTCAGCCCTTCATAGCTGGGCGTGGTGGCACATGCTTATAATCCAAGCATTTGGGAGGCTGAGAAAGGAGGATCCTGGTTTACAGACAGCCTCAGCTACTTAAGTGAGGCCCCTTGCAATTCAGTGAGACCCTGTTTCAAAAATAATGAATAAAAATTAGGGCTGGAGGGGTCACTCAGAGGTAGAATGCCCCTGGGTTCCATCTCGGCAAAATGCAGTAATTGACTTTTTACTTGCCATTTTTATTTTATTTTTTTATTTTTATTTTTATTTTTTTTGGTGGTACTGGGGTTCCTGGAAGCCCTTCTACCTCCGGGCTACACTCCCAGACCTATTTTATATTTTTGAAACAGGGTCTCTTATGCCAGCACGGCTGGCTTCAAACCTGCGCGATCCTCCTGTCTCCGCCTCCCAAGCGCGGGGATTACAAGCGTGCGCCACCACGCCCGGCTACTTGCCATTTTTAGAAGGAGAAAAAAACATCTAGGTAGAGCCAGGCATGGTGGTGGCTTGTAATCCCAGCATTTGGAAGCCTGAGACAGGAGGATCTCGGTTCAAGGACAGCCTCAGCTACTTAGTAAGGCCCTTTGCAAATCAGTGAGACTCTGTTTAAAAATAAAGGATAAAAAAATAGGGCTATGAGCCAGGCGTGGTGGCTCATGCTTGTAATCCCAGCATTTGGGAGGCTGAGACAGATAGAAATCACATGGGTTCGAAGCCAGCCTCAGCTACTTAGTGAGGCTCTCAGCAACTTAGTGAGATCCTCTTTCCAAATAAAATATAAAAAAGGTCTGGGAGTATAGCCTGGAGGTAGAAAGCCTCTGGGTTCCACCCCTAGTATCACCAAAAAAAAAAAAAAAAAATAGGGCTAGGGTCAGATGTGGTACACTCTTGTAATCCCAGCATTTGGGAGGCTGAGACAGGAGGATCTCGATTCGAGGACAGCCTCAGCTACTACTTCCTGTTTCAAAATAAAGAATAAAAAATAGGAGTGTATGTTGCGCGTGGTGACACACACTTATAATCCCCGTGCTTGGGAGGTGGAGACAGAGGATCGCGCAGGTTCAAAGCTAGCCTCGCTGGCTTAAGAGATCCTGTTTACAAATAAAATATAAAATAGGTCTGGGAGTGTACCTCGGAGGTAGAAGAGCTCCATTCCCAGTACCACAAAAAAAAAAAAAAAAAAAAGGAGAGTACCTTGGAGGTAGAGTGCCCCCTGGGTTTTATCCTCAGTACCCCCGCCCCCAAAAAAAAGGGTGTAGCTCAGAGGTAGAATGTTCCTGGGTTCAATCCCCAGTTCTGCAAAAAATAATGATAATAATAATAGTAATAAATAAACATCTAGATTACACTACTTATTTTTGATAACCTTTTATAAATATGTTCCATTCAATGAAATATAAATCCTGTGAAGAATGTGGTTTTATATTTTACGTATCATCTATATCAGAAAAAAAGGAAAATAAATCCAAACCATTGGTTTTTCTTATTCTATCACTAATATATGAATTAGCTCTTTTCATTGTTATTGATATAACTTTTCACCTAGTGTGTACCTGGGCAATCTATTTTTTAACCACTTCTGAAGAAGTTCAAAACCGGCTACATGAAGAGTTAGATCAAGTTTTGGGAAAGGATCCTATTATGCCAGAAAAAATGGAGCAGCTCAGGTAAGAATGCAGTGGTCGGAAAAGGAGATCATTACAAGGTAAATTTATCCTGGTTTATCTAATTTCAAGCTAATATGAACATCTGGGAAAACTATGTATTTTTATAGGATTTAAAATATTTCATATAAACCGGGCGCGGTGGCGCACGCTTGTAATCCCAGCATTTGGGATTACAGCCGGAGGATCACGGTTCGCGGACAGCCTCAGCTACTTAGTAAGGCTCTTAGCAACTTGTGAGACCCTGCTTCCAAATAAAGTATAAAATAGGTCTGGGAGTATAGGCGGGACGTAGAAAGGCTCCTGGGTTCCACCCTCAGTACAATAAACAAACAAACAAACAGATGTATAGGGCCAGTCTAAAATCAATTGATTTATGATCTATGAACAACAGAAGTTTTCATTAGCCTGAGTTCAATCCCCAGGACAAAAAAGAAGATGAAAATGTTTTCAAAAGTTTCTCAGCTGATTGGAATATGTATCCAGAGTTGAGAATCCTTGAATTAGTGATCTTTCTATACTGGAGAGCCCTGTTTGGGTGACTCCCCAGTTTAAATCCTCCGGTACAGCCAGGCATGGTGGCACATTCCAGTAACCCAGCAACTAAAGAGTCTAAAGTAGGCGGATTGCAAGTGCAGAGCCAGCTTTGGCAATTTAGTGAAACCCTGCCTCAAAGTAAAAAGTCAGATAAACTGGAGATAGAGTTGTGGAGTGCTCCTGGGTTCCATCCCTAGTATCATAAAAATAAATAATAAATAAATAGTAAAGTCCTTAGGTGTCTTCTGATTGCTCTAACTAAAGTTTAAACTTATTGATACAGCTCATAACGTTTTTTTTTTCTTTTCTTTCTTTCTTTTTGCAAATCTGGGGATGGAACCCAGGTGCATTTGACCTCTGAGCTACAACCCCTGCCCTATATTTTATTCTTTATTTTGAAACAGGGTCTCACTAAGTTCTGGAAGGCCTCACTAAGTAGCTGAGGCTGGCTGTGAACCGCTTTCCTCCGGTCTCAGCCTCCAGAATGCTGGGATTACAAGCATGCGCAACCACGCCCAGCTTCATAATGTGTTTTATTTTGAAACAGGGTGTCACTAAGTTGCCTTACTAAGTAGCTGAGGCTGTCTGCAAACCATGATCCTTTGGTCTCAGCCTCTCAAATGCTGGGAGTACAAGTGTGGGCCACCATGCCTGGCTTCTATTTTTGTTTTTATTCTTTTGTTTTTGTTTTTGTTTTGGTGGTACTGGGGTTCCTGGAAGCCCTTCTACCTCCGGGCTACACTCCCAGGCCTATTTTATACATTTTTATTTGGAAACAGGGTCTCCTAAGCTAGCGCGGCTGGCTTCGAACCTGCGCGATCTTCCTGTCTCCGCCTCTCAAGCGCGGGGATTACATGCACCTCGTCTGACCTTTTGTTTTTTTGTTTTTTTGTTTTTTTTTTTTAATTGAACGCAGCCTCAGCCACTGAAGTAAATCTCCGGGTTTTGTTCTTTGAGACATCTGGCTCAGTTTCCAGGGCTGGCCGTGACATTGCAGTCCTATTGCTTCAGCCCAGCCACAGGGGTTTCAGGAGTGCACTGCCAGGCCTGGTGGAGGATGTTGAATTGTCAGCTGCCTTTTCTGCATCCATTGAGATGATCATATGGCTTTCGACCTTCATTCTGTTAATGTGGTGTGTCACATTGATTGACTTCAACAGTATCTACTTAACTTTTTTTTAAACAGATATTGTCGACAAGTGCTTTGTGAAACTGTTCGGACGGCCAAACTGACTCCAGTTTCTGCCCGGCTTCAAGATATTGAAGGAAAAATTGACCAATTCATTATTCCTAGAGAGGTAGGAAACATTAGTATGTTTAACCCATTCACTTCTTCTTCTCAACTTCTTTAATATGTATTTCCAGTTTTCATTATTGAAATTTGATAAATAAAGCTAGGTATAGGGGTGCATACCCATAATCGTAATACTTGGGAGGCCAAGACAGAAAGATTGCAGGTTTGAGATGAGAGTCAGCAAGCTAGTGAGACTATGTTTCAAAACAAAAAATAGCCGGGCGTGGTGGCGCACGCTTGTAATCCCCGCGCTTGGGAGGCGGAGACAGGAGGATCGCGCAGGTTCGAAGCCAGCCGCGCGCGCTGGCTTAGGAGACCCTGTTTCCAAAAATGAAAATGTAAAAATAGGTCTGGGAGTGTAGCCCGGAGGTAGAAGGGCTTCCAGGAACCCCAGTACCACCAAAAAATAAATAAATAAATAAAATAAAATAAAAATAAAAAGGGCTTAGGATGTAGCTTGGAAGAATTCCCCTGGGTTGGTGGTACATGCCTATAATCCCAGTCCTTAGGATCTTAAGACAGGAGAATTGCAGGTTTAAAGCCATCTTCAAGAACTTAGTGAGGGGACTTCCGGGAAGATGGTGACCGAGAAAAGCGGGGAACAACCAATCTCCATTACCACAAAATCAGTGCCTTTCATAGCCAGAAAACACCATCACCAGAGAAACAAAAAAATCACCAGGCTCCAGAGAGAAAGCAAACTGAGAACAGAGCTTAGAGCCACAGAGGAGATCCACCGGCCTCACGCCCGAGGACGCGGCAGCAGCGCCATACTGCCGGCAGCAGCGGCGAATTCACTTACGGCCACAGCAAGCCAAGGTGAGCCGCTGCAGAACTGCCAGGCGGGATCTTTCGGCGCAGGGAGCATCTAAAGCTCCCAGTGGCTGAGCTCAGCACACGCTGCAGGGACTCAGAGTGGAACTCAAAACCAGAGAAGAAAAAATACGCCAGCCTCACGGCCGAGAACGTGGCAGCAGCACCATATTTCCACCGGCGGCAGCAGCAGTGAATTCACCGAGTCCAGTACAGCTACATCTGCATACTCAAGAACAGTGAGTCAAATTGCGGGCCACAGAGGAGAAATCCCAGTATTGTACTCCCTGGGACTTGACCCAGTGTGGGAGTGGCGGTGGCAGAGATATCACACCATAGGAGAACGTGCAACCTGGCAACCCCCATAGTCTAAAGCAGCCTCTATCGACTCCCTGGGTCGGAGACTCTGTGATACAACCCAGTAAAGGAGTAGTGGGGTCTGAGATACCACAGACTCGAGATCCAGATCACCTTAAGCGAGGTCATAGTGACCCAAGGGAAGAACCCAGAGAAGGCACAAACTTCCAAAATCATGGGAAAGAGGAATAACACTGGAGCAATGAATGCCCACAACCCCACAACATCAGAACCCGATAAAACAGAAAATCAGAGATTTCTAGAAGATCAAATCAGGAAAATAACTGTAGAAATAATAGAGGTGCTTTGAAAAGAATTCAGAGAGAAGGCTGGGTGTGGTGGCGCATGCTTGTAATCCCCGCGCTTGGGAGGCGGAGACAGGAGGATCGCGCAGGTTCGAAGCCAGCTGTGCGGGCTGACTTAGGAGACCCTGTTTCCAAAAAAAAAAAAAGAATTCAGAGAGAGCCAAAAAGAGATAAAGGATGCAATTAATGAAGTAAAGGCCTCAATTCAAAGCATGAACAACTGATTAGACCTCATGGAGAACAGAATCTCGCTCTTAGAAGATGATCATTTCAAAAATTAACACATAGTTTCTAATCTAGAAAAAAATATCCGACAGCAGGAATCTGACATTGAAGAAATATGGGCCCATTTTAAGAGAGCTAACCTAAGAATAATTGGAATAGAGGAGGGAAAAGAAAGTGAAACCAAAGGGATCAACAATCTCTTCAAGGAAGTAATAGCAGAAAATTTTCCAAACATAGAGCAAGAGGTTGATACACAGGTCCAGGAAACTTACAGAACTCCCTTTAGACAGGATCGGAGAAGAGGATCCCCATGCCACATAATTGTCAAAATGACCAATGTGGAAGCCAAGCAGAGAATCTTAAAGGCAACAAAAACAAAGGACCAAGTGACATTCAGAGGCAAACCAATTAGAATCATTCCAGACTTCCCAAACCAAGTCATGAGAGCCAGAAGGGCTTGGAGTAACATATTCCAAACTCTGAAAGAAAACAACTTCCAGCCAAAAATTTCCTACCCAGCAAAACTTTCTATCAAATTAGATGGAGAAATAAGAAGCTTCCATGACAAACAGAAACTGAAGGAATTTATGTCTTCAAAACCAGCGCTAGAGAAAATACTCAAAGAGATCAACTACAAAGAAGAAATAGGTAACACACCCCAGAACCAGAGAAACAAGATTTTCCATCCAACAGACAACTAAGATTGGTTATCTGTGGAGTTTCATTATTTATGTTAGTCTTTTACCTATCTCTAAATTGTATTGTTTGCCTTTATTGTTGTTAATTTTTAGGATTTCTAGTTGGAATATTAATATACCTTCAGATATAGCATTTGGAAATATTTTATCCCATTCTATCAGTAACTTTTAACTCTGTTTACACTGTCTTTGGATATATAATATTTTTTTATTTTTTAGGGAGTTTGTATACTCTTCTGTTGCCTGTGCCATTGAAATCATATCCAAGAAATCACTTCCAATGTCAATGTTGTGAGGTTTTATGACCCAGATTTTCTTCTAAAAGTTTATAGTCTTAAGATTTATATTTAGGTCTTTTATCTATTTTGAGTTAATACTTGTATATGGGATTAGGTAAGGGTCCAATTTTATTCTTTTCCATGTAATTATTATTTTTCAACAATATTTAGTTAAAAGATTATTATTTCCACCACCAAATGTTCGTGGAAACCTTGTCAAAAATAACTTGACAATATAGGGAAGAATTTAGCTCTAGGCTTGTATTTAACTCCAATGGTTTATATATCTGCCTTTAGAACAGTACTACACCGTTTCAATTATTGTAGCTTTAAATGGTTTGAAATCAGAAAATATATATCTTCTAGCTTTGTTCTTTTTCAAGATCTTTTTGGGTATCTAGAGTCCATATTCCATATTAGGATAGATTTTTTTTCTGAAAAATAAATATATAAATATATGATAGTTTCACCTAAAAAAAATAGAAAAAAAATATTCTCTGGTAAGAAAGAAAGCAAAAAGAAATATTGAAATGTTATCTTTAAGTCATCAAAAGCTTGGTATCAGACAAATGAAACTGTTATGTGAAATTATCATTTTTAATTTTGAATAAATTGCCATAATACTAGATGTCAACCACTAAGCCAAGCATGGGAAAGAGGGATGGGGAGAGAATGGGGTGGGGATTGGGTGGGGGCTGACTGGGCGATGTGTGCATGTATGTCTACAAAAGTTTGTATCCCACTATGATGTATGAATACAGTGCACCAAAAAAAAAAAAAAAATAGAACTTAGTGAGGCTCATGCCGGGTGTGGTGGCGCTCACTTGTAATCCCCGAGTTTGGGAGGCTGAGACAGGAGGATCGCATAGGTTCGAAGCCAGCCTCAGCTACTTAGTGAGGCTCTCAGCAACTTAGTGAGACCCTGTTTCCAAATAAAATAGAAAATAGGTCTAGGAGTATAGCCCAGAAGTAGAAAGCCCCTGGGTTCCACTCCCAGTACCATCAAAAAAAAAAAAAAAGAACTTAGTGAGGCTCTCAGCAAGTTTAGTGAGACCCTGTTTCCAGATAAAAAATAAAATAGAACTGGGAGTGGTGGCACACACTTGTAATCCCAGTACTTGGGAGGCTGAGACAGGAGGATCGCAGGTTCATGGCCAGCCTCAGCTACTTAGTGAGACCTTCCCGAATTTAGTGAGACCCTGTTTAAAAATAAAGAATAAAAAATTGAGACTGGGAATTGTGCACAGACTTGTAACCCCAGCACTTGGGAGGCTGAGACGGGAGGATCGCACAGGTTTAAAGCCAGCCTCAGCTACTTAGTGAGGCTCTCAGCAACTTAGTGAGACCCTGTTCCCAAATAAAATATAAAAATAGGTCTGGACATATGCCCCAGCTGGGTTCCATCCCCAGTACCACAAAAAATAAAAAATAAAAAAAGAATAAAAAATGCTGGAGGTGTCTACATCCCTGGGTTCAATCCCCAGCTCCACCGAATAAATAAATAAATAAATAAATAAATAAATAAATAAATAAATAAATAGGGCTGGGGTATATAGCTCAGATGTAGAATGCCTATGGGTTGTCACCCACACACAAACACACAAACATACTCTCTATACACACATACACTCACACACACACACACACACACACACACACACACACACACATCATATACATACAGCTTATTTAAAATTCAAGCAATGTTGCCGGGCGTGGTGGCGCACGCTTGTAATCCCCGCGCTTGGGAGGCAGAGACAGGAGGATCGCACAGGTTCGAAGCCGGCCGCGCGCGATGGCTTAGGAGACCCTGTTTCCAAATAAAAATGTAAAAATAGGTCTGGGAGTGTAGCCCGGAGATAGAAGGGCTTCCAGAAACCCCAGTACCACCAAAAAAAAAAAAAAAGCCTATCTTTCGGCCAGGCGTGGTGGCGCGCGCAGTTTCAAAGCCAGCCGCGCTGGCTTAAGAGACCCTGTTTCCAAATTTAAAAAAAAGTATAAAATAGGTCTGGGAGTGTAGCTCGGAGGTAGAAGGGCTTCCAGGAACCCCAGTACCACAAAAAATAAAAAATAAAAAATAATAAAATTCAAGCAATGTAATAACTAGCCTTCTTTCCCTATATGTACTCTTGTTAACAATTTAGTGGTATGTGTGTGTGGGGGCGGGGGGGGGGGGCTGGGGATTGAAGCTTAAGATATTCTACCTCCAAGCTACACCTTCAGTGTGATCTTCTGATCTTCTTTCTTATTTGTTCTTTGTTTTGTTTTGTTTTTATTTTTGTAGTATTGGAGGTAGAACCCAGGGGCTTTTCTACTTTCAGGCTATACTCCCAGACCTATCTTATACTTTATTTGGAAACAGGGTCTCACTAAGTTGCTGAGAGCCTCACTGAGTAGCTGAGGCTGGCTTCGAACCTGTGCGATCCTCCTGTCTCAGCCTCTCAAGCGCTGGGATTACAAGCGTGCGCCACCACACCTGGCTTTATTTCTTATTTGGAAACATGGTCTCACTAGGTTGACAAGAGCCTTGATAAATTCCCAGGGCTGGCTTTGAACCTGCAATCCTCCTGTTTCAGCTTCCCAAGTACTGGGATTACAAGCATGTGTCACCATACCCAGTTTAGTGTACATTCTTGTATATCTTTTTGTGTATGTATATTATACTGTGAAATGTGTGTGTGTGTGTGTGTGTGTGTGTGTGTGTGTGTGTTGGGTGTGTTGAGTTTTTGTTTTGTTTTGTTTTTGGTATTGAAGATTAAATCCAAGGCTATTCTACCCTTGAGCTACACCCCAGCCCTTTTTCTTTTTCTTTTTTTTCTTTCTTTTTTCCCTTTTGGTACTAAGGATTGGACCTGGGGTAGTCTACCTCTGAACTATACCCACATTCCTATTTTTATTCTTTATTTTGAAATAGTGTCTCACTAGGTTACAGGGGGCCTTACTACATTACTGAGTCTGTCCTTGAACCTGCAATTCTTATGTCTCAGCCTCGCAAGTACTGGGATTACAGGCATGCTCACTTAACCTGGCTTGTACATGTGTCTTAAAAATTGAATTTAAATATGAAAAATTACTATATATACATTGCTCTTTTTTTTCTTTGACTCTTTCATGGCTATTAATAATATCGGTGCTGCCTAATGTTCTATAGTATGTATGTACTATAATTAAGTAGTCTCTACTAATGGAAATTTAGATTGACCTTAATTTTATGTGTATATATAGTAATGGAACTGAAGCAAGGGCCTCATGTATTCTTGCAGGCACTGTACCACTGACTGAGCTATGTTGCACACAGTTTTATTTTACTTGGGGTTTTTTGAGGGAGGAGTGGTTATTGGGGTCTCACTACGTTGCTAAAGCCAACCTTGAACCTGTAGTCCTCCTCTTCTAGCCTCGCAGTACTGAGATTATAGGCATGTACCACCACACCTGTCTCTTTTTTTTTATTTTTTGAATTTTTTGATTTTTTATTTTTGGTGGTACTGGGGTTCCTGGAAACCCTTCTACCTCCAGGCTACACTCCCAGACCTATTTTATATTTTTATTTGGAAACAGGGTCTCTTAAGCCAGCGTGGCTGGCTTCGAACCTGTGCCATCCTCCTGTCTCTGCCTCCCAAGTGCGGGGATTTCAAACGTGTGCCACCACACCTGGCCTCTTTATTGATTTTTATAAGTAAATAAATGATCTTTAGGATGAATTGCCATTCTGGGATTTATTTTGTCTCTGTGAAGTCTTGACTGACTAGAATGATTTTTTAATTTTAATTTAATTATTTTTTTGCAGACCCTTGTTCTTTACGCCCTTGGTGTGATACTTCAGGATCCCAATACTTGGCCCTTACCGTACAAGTATGAAACATCTGTTTTTGACTTTGTAAATGTCTTTTCTGTGTTTGTATGTATTTCTTATTTAAGTGTTATTTATTTGTGGTACTATGTTGATGAGAGTCTCAGAATTTGCTAGGGGTCTCCTTAAACTTGGGATCTTCCTGTCTCAGCCTCCCAAGTACTAGGATTACAAGTGTGCCCGACCATGCCTAGATCTGGCTATATTATTTTTTATTTATGTATATTTTGATAGTACTGGGGTTGGAACGCAGGGCCTTTCTACCACTGGGCTATATTCCCACACCTATTTTATATTTTACTTGGAAACAGGGGTCTCACTAAGTAGCTGAGGCTGGCTTTGAACCTGTGCAATCCTCCTGTCTCGGCCTCCCAAGTGTGGGGATTATAAGCATGCGCCACCACGCCCGCTTAATTATTTATTTTTATAAATATATTTTTGTAGCCGGGCATGGTGGCGCACGCTTGTAATCCCCGCGCTTGGGAGGCAGAGACAGGAGGATCGCGCAGGTTCGAAGCCAGCCGCGTGCACTGGCTTAGGAGACCCTGTTTCCAAATAAAAATGTAAAAATAGGTCTGGGAGTGTAGCCCAGATGTAGAAGGGCTTCCAGGAACCCCAGTACCACCAAAAAAAAAAAAAAAAATTATAAATATATTTTTGTAGTACTGGGGATGGAACCCAGGGGCATTCTACCTCCAAGCTATACCCCCAGCCCAATTTTTTAGTCTATTTATGTATTTATTTATTTTATTGCAGATCTGAGGATGGAACCTAGGGGCATTCTACCTCCGACCTATACTCCCTGCCCTATTTTTTATTCTTTTTTTTTTTTATGGTACTGGGAATGGAACCCAGGGGCCTTCTACCTCCAGGCTACACTACCAAACCTATTTTGTATTTTATTTGGAAACAGAGTCTATGAAGCCAGCTAAGGCTGGCTTCAAGCCTGCAAGATTCTCCTGTCTCAGCCTCACAAGCGCGGGGATTATAAGCGTGCACCACCATGCCTGGCTTATTCTTTACTTTAAAACAGGGTCTCACTAAATTGCAGAGGGCCTCACTAAGTAGCTGAGGCTGTCCGCAAACCGTGATCCTCCTGTCTCAGCTTCCCAAATACTGGGATTTCACATGTGCACCACTATGCTCGGCTGTCTTTTTTTATTTATTTATTTATTTATTTATTTATTTATTGGTGGTACTAGGGTTCCTGGAAGCCCTTCTACCTCTGGGCTACACTCCCAGACCTATTTTCTGTATTTTTGAAACAGGGTCTCTTAAACCAGCGCAGCTGGCCTCGATCCTCCTGCCTCTGCCTCCCAAGCGCAGGGATTACAAGCGTGCGCCACCACGCCCGGCGATTATTTATTTATTTTTATTTACTTATTTATTGCAGGTCTGGGGATGGAACCCAGGGTAATGGTGGCACACCCGTGTAATCCCAGCATTTGGTAGACTTTGACAGGAGAATCTCAGTTGGAGGACAGCCACAGCAACTGAGTCCTTGGCAACTCAGTGAGATCCTATTTCAAAAATAAATAAAAAATAGGGCTGGGGGTGTAGCTCCTAGATAGAATGCCTCTGAGCTCCATCCCCAGTACTGCAAAAAAAAAAAGACTAAAGCCAGATGTGGTGGCACATTCTTGTAATCTCAATACTTGGTAGGCTGAGACAGGATCACGGTTTGCAGCCAGTCTCAGCTACTTAGTGAGGCTCTCTGCAATGTATTGAGATCGTTTCAAAATTAAGAAAAAAATAATGGGGCTGGGAGTGTAGCTCAGAGGTAGAGTGCCCCTGGGTTCAATCTCCAGTATCATAAAAAATAAAAATAAAGATATTAAATGAGCTGGGCGTGGTGGTGCACGCATGTAATCCCTGCGCTTGGGAGGGGGAGACAGGAGGATCGCGCAGGTTCAAAGCCAGGCGTGCTGGCTTAAGAGACCCTGTTTCCAAATAAAAATATAAAAAAATAGGTCTGGGAATGTAGCCCGGAGGTAAAAGAGCTTCCAGGAACCCCAATACCAGCTGGAAGTATAGCTCAGAAGTAGAATGCCCCTGGGTTCCATCCCCAGCACTGCAAAATAGATAAATAAATAAATAATGAAATAGGGCAGAGGTTGTAGCTCAGAGGTAGAATGTCCCTGGGTTTAACCCCCAGTACCACAGTAATAATAATAATAATAATAATAATAATAATAATAATAATAATAAAATTAAAGCAAGAGACAAAATATACATATATTGTATAATTACAAAACCTAATGAAATATGTGACAGCACTTTGTGTTTTCAGTAGATTTTATACTTTGTTCCAACCCAATCTTCTTTCACTGTAGATAAGAAAATGCCAGTGGAGCTGCCCTGTGATTAACCCTACATTTTCTTTCTAGGTTTGATCCAGATCGCTTTGGTGATGAATCTGTTATGAAAACTTTCTCGTCGCTTGGATTTTCAGGCACACAGGAATGCCCAGAGTTGAGGTGAGTGATAAAGAAACAATACCAGACTTTCTACTTAGAGTTTTAATGATTACCGTCGATGAGAATATGCAGTCTTTAGTAACCGCTGACTGTCTTCCTGACTAGGTTTGCATATACGGTGAGCACTGTGCTCCTGAGTGTATTGGTGAGGAGACTGCACCTACTTTCTGTGGAGGGACAAGTTATTGAAACAAAGTATGAACTGGTCACATCATCAAAGGAAGAAGCATGGATCACTGTCTCAAAGAGATGATAAAATTGTAGGCCTTGGAAATCTTAATAAGTAGACCGAGGAAAAGGACCATGCTGAGAATTTATTGAATGCTTTTATAAACCAAGGGTCACTTCATAATAGAAACAAACACTCATTATTGCTTATGTAAGTTTGGGTTTTTTGTTTTTTCACTGGGGTTTAACCTGAGGGGCCTTCTACTAAGCTATACTCCCAGTCCTTTTTACTTTTTTACTGTGATACACTGGGCACGATGGCACATGCTTATAATCCTAGTACTTGGGAGGCTGAGACTAGAGGATCACAAGTTTGCAGCCAGCCTCAGCTTCTTAGTGAGGCCCTCTGCAACTCAGACCCTGTTTCAAATAAAGAAGGAAAAAGTAGGAAGCTAAATGTGGTGGTGCACGCTTGTAATAGCACTGGGGAGGCTGAGACAGGAGGACTGTGGTTTGCGGATGGACAGCTTCAGTCACTTAGGGCCTTTGCAATTTGGTGAGACCCTGTTTCAGAAATAAAGAATACACCAGGTGTGGTGGTACACACTTGTAATCCCAGCATTCAGGAGGTGGAGACCTGAGGATCACAGTTTGTGACAGCCTCAGCTACTTAGTGAGGCCCTTTGCAACTCAGTGAGACTCTGTTTCAAAATATAAAAAAAGACTACAAAATAGGGTTAGGGTGTAGCCCGAGGTACAGTGCCCCTGGGATCCATCCCCAGTACCATAAAAATTAAAAAATTAGGTTTAGGGATATTGTTCAGAGGTAGAATGTCCCTGGGTTCCATCCCCAGTACCACACACACACACACACACACACACACACACACACACACACACAATATACATATACATATATACATATATACATATATATATATGGCTGGGGCTTAACTCAGAGGTAGAATGCCCTGGGTTTAATCCTTGGTACCACCAAAAAAAGAAAAAAAAGTTCTCATTAAGTTGCTGAGGCTGGCCTCAAACCTGCAGTCCTCCTGTCAGTCTCCCAAGTAGTGGGATTACAGGCATATACCACTTCTCCCAGCTATCAGATTTCTTTCTTTCTTTCTTTCTTTCTTTCTTTCTTTCTTTCTTTCTTTCTTTTTTTTTTCAGTACTGGGGATGGAACCCAGGGGCATTCTACCTCCAAACTACACCCCCAGCCCTATTTTTTATTCTTTATTTTGAAACAGGATCTCACTGAGTGGCAAGGGACCTCACTAAGTAGCTGAGGCTGTCCGTGAACCATGATCCTCCTGTCTCAGCCTCCTGCGTGTGGGAATTACAGTGTGTGCCACCAGGCCTGGCAGATTGTCTTAATGCATGATACAACTTTATACTTATTTCAGCAATATATTGATAGTTTTAATAGGAAGCTTTTTCTACTTTTAATTTTTAAACCATTATTTTCATCTTCTAAGTTTGATTTCTAAAATGAATATTTTTAAAGAGAGAAATTACTTTGAACAGTTGGGGAATCATGTTTTCTGAATATTCATAAGAGAAACATATCCTAACTCCTTTTTATACTTCTAATAAATCACCTTCATAAATAAATAAATAAAAAGACTTTCTTGTGTGTATGTGTGTCTGGGGATGGAATCTAGGGGCATTCAACCTCCAAGCTACACCTCCTGCCCTATTTTTTATTTTTATTTTGAAACAGGGGCTCACTAACTTGTGGAGGGCCTCATAAGTAGCTGTGGCTGGCCGCAAACTGCGATCCTCTGGTCTCAGCCTCCCAAATGCTGGGATTACAAGCGTGCGCCACCACGCCCGGCTAAAAGAATATTTCTGACTCAGCTGATTGTCCTTCACCAAGAGTCAATAAGGTTTGGGGTCATGGAAAGTTCAAGGTCTGAGAGAAGCTCAGGTGGGATTGATTGACCATTACACACACAGTTGGTGATGGCACAGGGATTGATTGACCTGGAGCTGTGTAAATAGGATGAGAGCCGGGCATGGTAGCGCATGCTTGTAATCCCTGCGCTTGGGAGGCTGAGACAGGAGGATCGCACGGGTTCAAAGCCAGCCTCAGCTACTGAGTGAGGCTCTCAGCAACTTAGTGAGACCCTGTTTCCAAATAAAATAGAAAAAAGTCTGGGAGTATAGCCTGGAGATAGAAAGCCTCTGGGTTCCACCCCCAGTACCACAAAATAAATAAATAAATAAATAAATAAATAAATAAATAAATAAATAGGACGAGAGAGATAAGCCTGGGACCGGCCAGTAGAGATATCGACCCGGGAGTGGACTGGCGGTCCTTCCATGCTTGAATTAAAATTCTTTGAATTAAATTCTTAGAATTGAATTCTTTCATCCTCACTCCTCTCTTCAGAACCCATACTTTTGCCAGCTGGCTCCAGCACCCCAGTCCTATTTTATTTCTTATTTTGAAACAAGTTCTCACTGAACTGCTGAGGGCCTCACTAAATTGCTGAGGCTGGCTGGCCTAAAACCTGCAGTCCTCCTGTCTCAGCGTCCCAAGTACTAAGTTTACATGTCTAGCTTGGCCATCAGATTACTGGACATCTTAGCTGCACTTTATTACTCTCTAATTTTCATCTATGAAAGAAACAATATGTGCAGGTTACTCAGTGGCAGCATCCATCTTGGTCGGCGGAGCCTGGCCACAGCCCTGCCGCCCGCCCTAGGATGCGCCGAGATGTTCCACCAGGAGAGCTGCTCCTATCAGGCACAGAAGAATGAGAGAGAGTCCATCAGACAGAAGTTGGCACTGGGAAGCTTCTTTTTTGATGGCCCAGGAATTTACACCAGCTCTAGCAGGAGCGGGAAGCCCAGCCTCTCCTCTGGACTCCAGAGTGGGATGAACTTGCAGATCTGCTTTGTCAACGACAGCGGCAGTGATAAGGACAGGGATGCTGATGACAGCAAGACTGAGACCAGCCTGGACACACCCTTGTCCCCCATGAGCAAACAGAGTTCTTCCTATTCTGATAGAGACACTACTGAAGAGAAGTCCGAATCCTTGCATGACATGGACTTCTTCACCATGCAAAAGAAGTTGCGAGCTGAAGCCAAGATGGCCCTGGCCATGGCCAAGCCAATGGCGAAGTTGCAAGTGGAAGTGGAAAAGCAGAATAGGAAGAAGTCTCCTGTTGCCGACCTCCTGCCTCACGTGCGCCACCACGCCCGGCTGAATCATGATGTTTTTAGATTAAGATTTTTAAATTAGCCAGCCGTGGTGGTGCACACTTGTAATCCCAGTACTTGGGAAGCTGACTCAGGAGGATCGCAGGTTCGTGGCCAGCCTCAGCTACTTCATGAGGCCCTCCATAACTCAGTGAGACGCTGTTTCAAATAAAGAATGGCCTGATGTGGTGGCACACACTTGTAATCCCAGCATTTGGGAGGCTGAGACCAGAGGATCGTGGCTCGCAGCCAGCCTCCGCTACTTAGTGAGGCTCTTCACAACTCAGTGATACTCTTTCAAAAAATAAAAAGACTGCCGAGCATGGTGGCACATACTTGTAATCCCCACGCTTGGGAGGCAGAGACAGGAGGATCACACAGGGTCAAAGCCAGCCTCGCTGGCTTAGGAGACCCTGTTTCCAAGTGAAAATATAAAAATGGGTCTGGGAGAGTAGCCCGGAGGTAGAAGGGTTTCCAAGAACCCCATATATACCACCTAATAATAATAAGACTAAAAAAATAGGGCTGGGAGTATAGATTGGAGGTAACAATGTCCCTAGGTACCATCCCCAGTACTGGGGGGGAAAAAGAGAGAGAGAGAGTGAATTAGACCCCAACACCGAGTTCCATGGTAAGCCCCATTTCTTTTATCAGAACACACACCCAGTTGGTCTGCTGATTCTTCCCACCCCTAACCTGACTTTCCATTCTTGACCATTTGTCAAACAGCTCATGCAAGACCTCACTTCTCTATTCCCATGTGAGGTACAGCAAAGACCTCACTGGATGACGGGTGTGGCAGGCTGGGGTGTAGCTCAGTGACACAGCCTGTGCTTAGCACGCACAAGGCCCTGACACACCCCCAAACACGTACACACAGCCCCAAAGAAAACTACAGAAAGCAGGCATGCCATTGTTATTATGTCTCCACTGGGAGTCACCCCAGGAGGGACAATAAATCTTATGTTTCAAAGATTTACCACCTTGAAGCTTCTAACGCCCAGAGGTCTCCAGGTCTGAGTTGGGAAGAAACTTGTACATGGCTACAGAGCAGAGAACAAAGGAAGCTTCTGTTGTGGGCTGTAGTGAGGGAAGAGGCTACAAGGAGCTATCAGGAGGGAAGCAACTTTTTTTTTTTGCATGACTGGGGATGGAACCCAGGGGCGTTCTACCTCTGCTACACCCCCTGCCCTATTTTTTATTCTTTATTTTGAAACAGGGTCTCACTAAATTGTGGAGGGAGGCCTCACTAAGTAGCTGAGGCTGTCTGCAAACAGCAATCCTCTGGTCTCAGCCTTCTAAATGCTGGGATTACAAAAATGAGCCACCATGCTCAGCTGCTGCTGCTGCTGCTGCTGCTGCTGCTGCTGCTGCTCCTCCTCCTCCTCCTCCTCCTCCTCCTCCTCCTGCTGCTGCTGCTGCTGCTGTACTGGGGAATGAACTCAGGGGCATTTGACCTCCAAGCTACACCCCCTGCCCTATTTTTTATTCTTTATTTTGAAACAGGGTCCCACTAAGTTGGGGAGGGCCTCACTAAGTAGCTGAGGCTGTCCTCAAACCGTATTCATGATTTGTTGTTTAAGTTGCAAGGTTATTAGCTAACAGACAGTTGAGATTAAAAGAATCTTTTAGAGATTGTATCTGTCAGCATTCTTGCAGCTATAGTCTAAAATCTAAACCATGTAGATTAGAGAAAAGAAGACTTATTTTCCTACAGTTTTGGGTTCAGTCCATGTGAGGCCAGGGATCTCAGGGCATCACCATGACATCAGGTGACAGAGGCGGAGAAAGGAGCGCACATGGGCTGTGCTCACAACATGGAGGCCTGAAGAAGAGAGAGCGGGGAGGAGGAACCATGTATACAGTCTGCAAGGCCTCCCCCAGGAGCCCTCCTCCAGCACACCTGCAGTCTGCAGGGTCCCACCCAGGTACCATTACGATGGATTCACCCACTTCTGGGATTACAACTTCAGGACTCAGTTATATCAACCCTGAATATTAATAAATGAGCTCTTTAGGGGGCCTTTCATATCTAGTTGTAACTGATTATATGACATGGCTTGCTAGCGGTTCAAAAATGGAGAAGGAGATGCCTCGGTAGGGCTTCTGGAAGCAGAAGAGCAATGTTATTGGCCTTTTATTTTGGATTTTCTTATATAGGTCCTTCAGAAAATAAGTGCTGAAGTCTATGCTTCTGTTATATGCATAGGATTTTGTTAAGCTTTCAAGTATAAATTCAGAAAAATTTTGAAAGTGACTTTTAAAAATATTTTTTGATACAGAACCTTTGAGGGAGATGCAAATGTGTTTTGAATGCTAAATTTACTTAGATTTAAAAATATATGTCTTCCAGCAAGTTGCCATGACAACCTTTCTTAATGCGTGTATAAATTTTATGTCTGTCTCTTTGAAGTTTTCATCTTTTTTCAGGACAGAGTCTAATCATAATAATTGGGCATTCTGGTATATTTCTATCTAAATAGTGCCCTGTGGATATTTTATAATTTTAGAAAATACAAATCAAGCCGGGCGTGGTGTCGCACGCTTGTAGTCCCCGCGCTTGGGAGACTGAGACAGGAGGATCACACGGGTTTGAAGCCAGCCTCAGCTACTTCGTGAGGCTCTCAGCAACTTAGTGAGACCCTGTTTCCAAATAAAATATAAAAAAGGTCTGGGAGTATAGCCTGGAGGTAAAAAGCCTCTGGGTTCCACCCCCAGTACCACCAAAAAAAAAAAAAAAAAGAAAGAAAGAAAGAAAGAAAGGAAGAAAGAAAGAAAGAAAGAAAGAGAGAAAGAAAGAAGGAAAGAAAGAAAAGAAAAGAAAATACAAATCAAGCAATAGGGCAGTTCTGCAGTAGGGCAGTTCCACAAAGGTAAATGTCATTATGTCCTCTATAATCATGATTGATCTGGCTTCAAACCCAAGGTGAAATTTAGAATTGAGAGAGATCCATGAATCTCTTCTGCATTCCTTTGTAGTCCTATCAAAAAGATTTTCAGGACAATACTAGGAAGTTTGGTAAATGTTGGGCCAAATCGCTTGGTTAACCTAAAACTGAGCCAGCCTCCCTGGGTTCCTCTAAGTCTCATTCTTAGTGGCTATCAGAGGAGGGCTAAGCCGTGGAGCGCCTCGACAACGGCGGGCCTATGCGCAGAGCCGACCCGGGGCTGCTTGGCCTGAGACCCAGCAGTGCTAGAGAGGCTGCCATCCTGCCTCTTCGTTTCTTTTTCCTCATTTCAGATACTCTTGTCTCTCTTTGTATGCAAGGAAGTGGGAGACTAGCAGGATTTTGGAGAGCAAAGGTTTAGGAGAGAGCCAGGATTGGTGGCGCACGCTTGCAATCCCAGCATTGGGGAGGCTGAGACGTGAAGATCTCAGGTTCCGGGCCAGCCTCAGCTACTTAGTGAGGCTCTCCACAACTTAGTGAGACCTGACTCAAAATAAAGAATAAACTGGGCGTGGTATCGCACACTTGCAATCCCAGCATTTTGGAGGCTGAGACAGGAGGATATGGGTTTGCAGCCAGCCTCAGTTATTAAGTGAGGCCCTCTGTAACTCAGTGAGACCCTGTTTCAAAATAAAGAATAAAAAATAGGGCTGAGGGTGTAGCTCAGAGGTAGAATGCCCCTCGTTTCCATCCTCAATACCGCAGGGGGGAAAAAAACAGGGCTCGGAGCTGGGCGTGGTGGCACACACTTGTAATCCCAGCATTTGGGAGGCTGAGACAGTAATATTGTGGTTCACAGATAGCCTTAGCCATTTAGTGAGGCCCTTTGCAACTCAATGAGACCCTGTTTCCAAATAAAGAATAGGCCGGGCGTGGTGGTGCACACTTGTAATCCCAGCATTTGGGAGACTGAGACTTGAGTATCGGTTTGGGGACAGCCTCAGCTACTTAGAGAGATCCTTCACAACTCATTGAGATCCTGTTTCAAAAAAAGAAAAGGACTAAAAAATTAGGGCTGGGGGTGTAGCTTGGAGGTACACTGCCCTTGGGTTCAACTCCTAGTACCGGAAAACAAACAAATAAATAAATAAGTCTGGGAGTGAAAATGTCTCTGGGCTCAATCCACAGTACCTCTAAATAAATAAATAAATAGGATTGGGGGTGTAGCTCAGAGGTGGAACCCCCCCTGGCTTCAATCATCAGTAACTCCCTCTACCTAAAAGGAACCCCTGAAAACAGTTATCAAAATTGAGATCAAAAGTATGATTTTCAATTTACTTTAGTTGTATTAGTCTTTTTTTTTTTTTTTTTTTTTTTTTTGGTGGTACTGGGGGTGGAACCCAGAGGCTGGGCTATACTCCCAGACCTTTTTTTTATATATTTTTTGGAAACAGGGTCTCACTAAGTTGCTGAAAGCCTCACTAAGTAGCTGAGGCTGGCTTTGAACCTGTGTGATCCTCCTGTCTCAGCCTCCCAAGCACGGGGATTACAAGCGTGCGCCACCATGCCTGGCATTAGTTGTATTAGTCTTGATAGACCTCATGATACTGTGTTATATTTAAGAGAATCCACAGATATTTTCTAACCTGATCTCCTTGTAAAGGAGGCAAATTAAAGCTGAAGGAAGTTTTTGTTGTTGTTGTTGTTGTTGTTTTTCGGTACTGTGGATGGAACCTGGGGGCATTCTACCTCTGAGCAAATCCCCAGCCCTATTTTTTATTCTTTATTTTGATACAGGGTCTCACTGAGTTGCAAAGGGCCTCACTAAGTAGTAGCTGAGGCTGTCCGCGAACCACGATCCTCCTGTCTCAGCCTCCCAAATGCTGGGATTATAGGCATGTGCCACCAAGCCTGGCTTTTCACAAGGCAATTTTGATTCTGCTTTCAATGAGAATGCAAATTACAAAACCTTTAACTTTGTCCCTAGACAGACCTCCCACAACAGCTGGGACTAAAGTTAAACTGGCCCCACAAGAGACTCTTTTAGGACCAGCCTTTCACTGGCTGGTGGTTTGACCCTAGAGTACAAGTCAGCAATATCTCTAGACACTGTTTCCTTATTTGCAAACTAGGTAGCTTGGTTTCCAGCTCCTCCTCCTCCTCCTCCTCTTCCTCCTCCTCCTCCTCCTCCTCCTTCTTCTTCTCTCTCTCTCTTTCTTTCTTTCTTTTTTGTGGTACTGGGAATGGAACCCAGGAGCATTCTACTTCTGAGCTACACCCCAGCCCTATTTTTTATTCTTTATTTTGAAACAGGGTCTCACTGAGTTGCAGAGGGCCTCACTAAGTAGCTGAGGCTGGCCGCGAACTCATATTCTACTGTCTCAGCCTCCCAAGCTTCCCAAATGCTGAAATTACAGGTGTGCGCCACCACGCCCTGCTTGCTTGCTTTCTTCCTTTCTTTCTCTCTTTTTCCTTTCGTTCTTGTGTGTGGTACTGGGGGTTGAATCCAGGGACATTCTAGCCCTGAGGTACATCCCCCAGCCCTACTCACTTTTTATTTTGAAGCAGTCTCAGTGAGCCGTGGAGGGCCTCACTGGGAAGCTGAGGCTGGCCATGGTCCTGCTATTCTTCTGTTTCAGCTTCCCCAGTACTGAGATTGCAAGCGTGCACCACCACTCCTGGCGGAATACCAGCCTCCCTAACATCCTGTCCAGATGGAAACGTTTCTTCTTAGTTACCAGGTCCTTGTCAGCCCCAGCTTTGCTTTTATTCTAACTTAAATTTACTTATTTATTCATTCACTCATTCACTCATTTGTTTTCAGTATTAGGAATTGAACCCAGGGGTATCCTATCTCAGAGCCACACACCCAGCTCTATTTTTTATTTATTTTGAAACAAGGTCTTACTGAGTTGCAAAGGCCTTCACTAATTAGCTGAGGCTGTCCTTGAACCACGATCCTCCTGTCTCAGCCTTCGGAATGCTGGGACTACAAGTGTGTGCCACCACACCAGGATCCCAGACATATTTTTTTATTTCTTATTTTGAAATACGGTCTCATTAAGTTGCAGAGGGCCTTACTAAGTAACAGGCTGGCTGCGAAACTGCGATCCTCCTGTCTCACTCTCCCAATTACTGGTAATACAGGCCTGTGCCCCAGTGCCTGGCTTCTTTGCAGTCTTTTTGATCAGTGAGGCTTCATGGTACATTCTTGTAATCCTAGTACTTGGGTAGCTGAGAAAGGAGGATCACAGTTTGAGAACAGCCTCATAAGGTCATGAGACTTTCATCAACCTACAGAGACCTTGTTTCAAAATAAGGATAAAATAGGGAATAAAATGGGGCTGGGGTGTCCCACCAGGCCCAGCTTATTCTTCATTTTAGAACAGAATCTCAATGAGTTGCAAAGGGCCTCACTAAATAGTAGCTGAAGCTGTCCCTGAACTGCGATCCTCCTGTCTCAGCCTCCCAAATGCTGGGATTACATGCCTGCACCACCACACCTACTCTGCTATCAGTGCGGTGTAACTGCTCCTCTATGTGGAAGGAGGAGGGGCACTGAGAAGAAAGAGGCCAGGTCAAAGGGAGGCGGGGGGGGGGGGGGGCAGGGGAGTTGGTCACTGAGAACCCACAGAAGCAGAGAGGCAGCCTCCAAGTTCCTGAAACAAGTCTCACAGCCTCACTGGACTTCACTTATCAAACACAATAGAGGTGAAATTGTTGAGAATTTCAAGACAGTGGCCACAAAGCATCAAGTGCCAAACACAAGGCCCTTCTGTGTAACTTCTCTGTTGCTGCTCACGAAGCCACCCCAAACTGCATTCGACCACACACAATATGGTGCTGTGACAATATGCTGTGTTTTCTGAGGCCCTTGCAAAATCTCATTTGTGACTGAGTTTTTGTGTGTGCATGATGCTACGATCTAATATGATTGTGTGTGTGTGTGTGTGTGTGTGTGTGTGTGTGTGTGTGTGTGTGTGTGGTACTAGTGATTGAACCCAGGGGCATTCGATATCTGAGGTATATCCCCAGCCCTATTTTATTTTTAATTTGGAAATAGGATCTCCCTAGGATGATGAGAAGAGTCTCACGACTCGCTGAGGCTGTCCTTGAACAGAAACTCCTGTACTGGGATGACAAGCAAGCATGCACCACCACACCCAGCTCTAATATGATTTAAGTGATTTAAGCGTCTCAAGGAAGCCTTTAACTTTTTTCTTTTAAAAAAGAGGCAATGAATAGATGCCAAACTTTTTAAAAGGAAAAATAATTTTATAAGCCGGGCATGGTGACACACGCTTGTAATCCCAGCATTCGGTAGGCTGAGACAGGAGGATCGTGGTTCATGGCCAGCCTCAGCTACTTGTTGAGGCCTTTTACAACTCAGTGAGACCCTGTTTCAAAATAAAGAATAAAAAATAGGCCTGGGAATGTCACTTGGAGATAGAATACTTCTGGGTTCCATCCCCAGTACTGCAAAAAAAAAAAAAATTATAAAACACATGTATACACGCACACGTGTGCCCCCCCCCCACATGTATTTTTGCGGTACTGGGAATGAAACCCAGTACCACAAAAACAAAACAATAAAACATTTTGAGTTGGGTGTTGTGGCACACATCTGTAACCCCAGGATTTGGGAGATTATGACATGAGGATCTATGGCTTGAAGCCAGCCTCAGGAACTTAGTGAGGCCCTTAACAACTCAATAAGACCCTGTTTCAAAATAATAAAACAGGACTAGGTGTGTAGCTCAGAGTAGAAAAAAAAAAACAACACCCATATTGGGGGGTTAATGGGGGTGGAACCCAGGGGCATTCTACCTCTGAGCTACACTCCCAGCCCTATTTTTTATTCTTTATTTTGAAACAGAGTCTCACTGAGTTGCAAAGGGCCTCACTAAGTAGCCGAGGCTGTCCTTGAACTGCAATCCTCCTGTCTGAGCTAACTAATACCCAGTTATTACTTTCCTTTAGTGTAATAGTTATTGACAAAAGATTTTTGTGCTAGAAAGTAAGATGGGATTTTTCCTTGAAATATAATGAAAATCCATGAAATACTTCAGTGATCTGAGTCATTCACTTATTCATATGGGCAGACCTTTAGATAATAGAAGTACTTAACAGAAATCTGTGAGAAATACCTTGTTAATTCCTGTGGAGGAGGAAGGAAGAAATCCTACTGATATATTTTAAGTGTAGTTAAATTCAGTGTTCCCTACCATTTTAAAATATCAAGATTTGTCTATGCTCCTTTCTTTTTGACTACATAAAATTACTTTGACAAAATCATAAATCACTTTGTTTTGCCGTTAAGCTCCTCACTGCATTTCATGACCACAGCAATCAGTGCCTGCCTTGTTTTGAATGTGTCCCCCAAGGGTTCAAGTGTTGAGAATCTAATCCCTCCACTCATGTTAATGGTATTTAGAGTTTGGAATTTAAGGAAGTAGTTAGGATTAAATGAGGCCATGAGGGGTGGTCTCTGCTGTGTTTTTAACCAATGGGGTCATGTGTTAAAAAGCTGGATTCCAGGCATGGTGGCACATGATTGTCATTTCAGCATTTGGGAGGCTAAGACAGGAGGATCTCAGTTCAAGGACAGCCTCAGCTACTGAGTGAGGCCCTTTGCAACTCAGTGAGACCCTGTTTCAAAGTGAAGAATAAAAAATAGGGCTGGGCATGTAGCTCAGAGGTAGAATGCCCCCAGATTCCATTCCCAGTACTGCCAAAAGAAAAAAAAAAAAAGCTGGTTTCAGGTGTGCATGGTGACATACCCACTGCCTGTAATCCCAGCATTCAGGAGCCAGGGACTGGAGGATTGGGGTTCATGGACAGCCTCAGCTACGTAGTGAGACCCTGTTTCAGAATAAAGAATAAAAAATAGGGCTGGGGCTTAGCTCAGATGTAATGCACCTGGGTTCCACCCCCAGTATGCAAAAAAAAAGAAGGGCTGGAGTTATAACTCCCATGCCACAAAACAAACAAAACCCCAAAAAGTTACTCTTTATGTGAAATGATAAATGTGTTCTTGGCATATAGTAGACACTGAATATATGTTAGTACCTTCATTCCTCCCATTCTTTCTTTCTTTCTTTCTTTCTTTCTTTCTTTTTTTTTTTTTTTGTGGTGGTACTGGGTTCCTGGAAGCCCTTCTACCTCAAGGCTGCACTCCCAGACCTATTTTATATTTTATTTGGAAACAGGGTCTCTTACGCCAGCGCGGCTGGCTTCGAACCTGCGCGATCCTCCTGTCTCCGCCTCCCAGGCGCGGGGATTACAAGCGTGCGCCACCACGCCCGGCCCATTCTTTCTTCATAGCAATAACTTCGGTATTTGAGGGGGAAAACATAATATACTATTTAAATATTATTTTTGTGCGCCGGGCATAGTTGCATATGCTTGTTATCCTACTATTTGGGAGGCTGAGACAGGAGGATTTTAGGTTCAAGGCCAGCCTTAGCAACTCAGTGAGTCCCTCAGGAAACAATGCCCTGTTTTTTCTTTTTTCTTTTTTTTTTTGTACTGAGATTTGAATCCATGGGCATTCCACCTCCCGATCCTCCTGTCTGAACATCCCAAATACTAGTATTACAGGCATGTACCATCATGCCCAGGTGAGTATCCATTTCATAATAAAAAAATTAAGCCGGGCATGGTGGTGCATGCTTGTAATCCCCCCCACTTGGGGGGCTGGGACAGGAGAATCTCACAGGTTCGAAGCCAGCCTCAGCTATGTAGGGAGGTGCTCAGCAACTTAGTGAGACCCTGTTTCCAAATAAAGTATAAAATAGGTCTGGGAGTGTAGCCCGGAGGTAGAAGGCCTTGCGGTTCCATCCCTAGTACCACAAAAACCAAAAAACAAACAAACAAAAAAATAAAAGGGCTGGGCGGGGTGGCGCATGCTTGTAATCCCAGCATTTGGGAGGTTGAAACAGGAGGATAGTGGTTCCCAGACAGCCTCAACTACTTAGTGAGGACCTCCCCAACTTAGTGAGATCCTATTTCAAAATAAAGAATAAAGAAGAGGCTGGAAGCTAGGCGTGGTGGTGCACTCTTGTAATCCCAGCATTCTGGAGGCTGAGACAGGAGGATTGCAGGTTCACGGCCAGCCTCAGCTACTTAGTGAGGCCCTTTACTACACAGTGAGACCCTGTTTCAAAATAAGGAATAAAAAATAGAGCTGGGGGTGTAGCTTGGAGGTAGAATGCCCCTGGGTTCCATCCCCAGTACTACAAAAAAGATTTTATTTATTAATTAAGTAAATTATTAACAGTGGCATAAAAACAGTAGTCTGAGTGTTTTTATGCCAGTGTTATTGATAAAAATGAACAAAACATACAGAGAATAAATGTAAATAGTAGTTTTTATGGGTATATGGAATATTCTGTAACTTACATATAAATTGCTACCCACCAACTACCTAGGTTTCCAGGTCAGCAACTTACCACCAGCATTGACTCCTCACTCTCATTAACCTCTATTCAATCATCAATCCCACATAATTAATCTCCTATGTATAATTACATATATTAATATAATAAAATCCCCAACATATATACATCCTCAGATCGATTTTTTAATTTCTTATTTGGAAACAGAGTCTCACTAGGTTACTGAGAGCCTCACTAAATTGCTAAGGCTGTCACTGAACGTGCCATCCTCCAATCTCAGCCTCCCAAGTACTAGGATTACAAACTTGAGCCACCATACCTTGGCTCATCTTCTAAATCTGTGTGTGTGTGTGTGTGTGTGTGTGTGTGTGTGTGTGTGTGTGTGTGTTGCTGGGGATTGAACCCAGGTGCATTCTACCTCGAAGGTACACCCCCTGCCCTATTTTTTTATTCTTTTTTTTTTTTTTCCCTGTGGTACTGGAGATGGAAAACGGGCTTTCTACCTCCGAGCAACATCCCCAACCCTATTATTTATTCTTTATTTTGAAACAGTGTCTCACTGAATGGCAAAGGGCCTCACTAAGTAGCTAAGGCTGTCTGGGAACCATGATCCTCCTGTCTCAGCCTCCCAAATGCTGGGATTACAAGCATTGCCACCACACCTTTCCTTTTATTTATTTATTTATTTATTTATTTATTTATACTGGAATTGAACCCAGGGGCATTCTACCTCTAAGCCACACCTTTTGGTGTGTGGGGGGGGGTGGAACCCAGAGGCTTTCTACCTCCAGGCTATACTCCTAGCCCATTTTTAAAAATATATATTTTATTTGGAAACAGGGTCTCACTAAGTAGCTGAGGCTGGCTTCGAACCTGTGTGATCCTCCTGTCGCAGCCTCCCAAGCGCGGGGATTACAGGCGTGCGCCAGCACGCCCGGCGTAAGCCACACCTTTTGAAACAGGGCCTCCTTATGTTGCTGAAAGCTTCTCTACATTGCTGAGCCTGTCCTCAAACCTGTGATCCTCCTGTCGCAGCCTCCCAAGTAGCAGGATTACAGGCGTGCTCCACCACATCTGGCTTTCCATCCACTTCTTTTTATTTCCACTGACTCTTAGGTAGGTTGATTGAGTCGTCTTCAACCTCGTCTCTGCCTTCAGCATTGCTTCCCTGGTTCTTCTCCATAATGAATCCATCCTAAACTTAATTGATGGATGAGTTCAATGAACATTTAAAATATTTATTTATTTTTCGTGCCTCTTTTTTGCGGTACTGGGGATGGAACCCAGAGGCATTCTACCTCTGAGCTACACCCCCAGCCCTATTTTTTATTCTTTATTTTGAAACAGGGTCTCACTGAATTGCGAAAGGCCTCACTAAGTAGTTGAGGCTGGCCGTGAACCTGCAATCCTCCTGTCTCAGCCATTCAAATGCTGGGATTACAAGTGTGGGCCATCACGCCTGGCCATTTAAAATATTTAATAATGAGGGAAGTCCCACGGCATTATACCTCAGCCCTTTTTTATGTATTTATTTATTTAGTGGCATTGGGGATTTGTGACGGGCCCCGCCCATCAGCCAGTAAGTCCGAGAGCTAAGATGGCGCTGAGCGGAAATCTTCCCCAGAGCACTTAGGTGGTAAACAGCTTTCAGGAAGTGACGACAAGAGCATGAGATACACGGGAACACCGCATGCCATAGGGCAACAGCCAATGGACTGGCTGTTGCCATGAGTTGTGCACGTGAACAGTCTGCTGATTGGCTGTTGGGCTCTATATAAGGGGAAGATCTCTGGGGGGAGAGAGAGAGAAGAGAAGATTTACGGGAAGAAGATTTGCGGGAACTGTACAAGAACCTGGGGTAATAAAACTGCTTGAGGAAGATCGTGTAAGAGTCGTCACTGCGCGCGACAAGTGGTTGGCCCGTACGGGGACCTTCGCTTTGATCAGAACCTCGGCAGTCCAGGGCAGCCGGCTGGTAAGTACTCCTTGACTCCGAAAAGGGAGGAGGAGGCTCCGTTTACGGAGGGTTATTTTCCCCGATCAAAGGGGGCTCCATTAAGGAGGATATTTAGTAAATAAGGCTCGCGGATAAGCGAGGCTCGCGGAAAAGCGAGGAACAGCGCTGTATTTTCCCCGATCAAAGGGGGCTCCATTAAGGAGGATATTTTTTAGTGTAAGCAAGTTAGAGAATCGGGCTGGTCCTGATTCGACAAGATGGGAAATAGTCCATCTCACCCATTGCATAAAGCATTGAAAGCTTTGTTGAAAAGTAGAGGCCTAAAGCTTAGGGACAAGACAATACAAGATTTTCTCGAACAAATAGATAGGGTAGCGCCATGGTTTACAGTATCAGGGAATCTTTCTTTAGCAAGCTGGGATAAATTGGGAAGAGACGTAGAACGCGCCGAAGAACAAGGTATTGTCACAGGAGGGACTCGGCCGCTTTGTCGGCTGATTCGTGCCTGTTTGGAAGAAAGGCGCTTTAGAAAATTTGTGCAGGAGGGCCAGGCAGCTTTAGACGGTGTAAAAGAGGAACGTTCAACTTCCTCTAAAGTGGCCAGTGAGGAGGATTCAGAGTCAGAGGGGGAGGATGAATCTGAGGAGGAATTAGAGGCCATTTGTAAACAAGTGAAAGCTTTTGAACTGATTAAAGAGGAAATTTCGCCTCCTCCGTATAACCCTTCTGCGCCCAGAGCAGGAGAAGGTGTCTCTTTTAGTAGTCAGATGTGGAGAGATGCGGGAATTTTTCTAGCAAATCAAGCTTTCCCAGTTTTCCAGCTGCAGGAGGGGGGAAATCGTTATCATGAGCCTTTGGACTTTAAAATAGTTAAGCATCTCGCAGAGTCAGTTCGCACATATGGGTCGTCAGCTGCTTTCACTATAGCAATAATAGAGAGTTTACATCGCTATGCCATGACCCCAGGAGACTGGCAAAATTTGGTTAGGGCCACCTTAAATCCTGGCCAATATTTGGATTGGAAAGCTTATTATATAGAATATGCCACTGAACAAGCTGCACGTAATCGAGCAGCAGGAAATTCAGCCTGGGATATAGACATGCTGATGGGCCAAGGACGATTTGCTAATCAACAGCTTGGGTATCCACAACAGGTGTATGAACAAATCAACAGACTCGCTACCCAGGCCTGGAAGGCCCTCCCTAACAAAGGAGAGGTATCTGGTAACCTTACAAAGATTACTCAAGGATTGACTGAACCCTTTTCAGACTTCGTTGCCCGTCTAGTAGAGGCTGCGGGAAGAATTTTTGGGGATTCTGACGCGGCCATGCCGCTCATTAAACAATTGGTCTATGAGCAATGCACTAAAGAATGCAGACAGGCCATCACTCCTTACAAACATAAAGGCCTAGAGGTGTGGATGAAGGTGTGCAGGGAACTCGGAGGACCCTTAACCAATTCAGGACTTGCTGCAGCCATTATACAGGCCTCCGGACAACAAAGTAAGAATAGTACCAAAAATGGCAATTGTTTTTCCTGTGGAGCGACAGGACACTTAAAACGAGATTGTCCTAAGTGTAGGGCGTCCCAATCTTATCCTTCTCCTCCTGAGTATTGTCGTCGATGTAGAAAAGGAAGGCATCCTACTTTTGAGTGCCGTTCGGTTAAAGATATCGATGGCAACCCCTTGCCCTATACTGGAAAGCAATCATCAAATACTCAGACAAAAAACGGGAGGGCGGGCCCTCGTTCCCAGGGCCCACAAAAATATGGGAACCCTCAGGTGTATGGGGCCATGGAGACACAGCCACCTCAGTGGCCCAATTTACAGCCTCCGGAACAGTCCGGCGAGCCACTCCAGGTTCGGCAGGATTGGACCTCTGTGCCACCTCCAGGCTGGTATTAACGCCACAAATGGGGGTTCAAATTATTGAAACAGATTTTCAAGGTCCTCTGCCACCTAATTCTGTTGGCTTACTTTTTGGAAGGTCTTCCTCTACCATGAAAGGACTTGTAGTCCATCCGGGGGTTATAGATGAGGATTATACCGGTATCATCAAAGTGATGGTTTCAGCGCCCCGGGGTATCGTTGCCATTTCCCCTGGGGATAGAGTGGCACAGTTACTTTTGCTTCCCAGTCTACATGGTATGTTTCCTTCAGCAGAGGGACGACGCGGTATTGGTGGGTTCGGTTCTTCAGGAAATGAGTTAATATCTCTTGCCTTTGATATGGGAACTCGTCCCTTGATAACCTTGGACGTGGAAGGCAAGCAAATCCTAGGACTTTTAGATACTGGGGCAGATAAAAGTGTCATCGCCTGTAAAGATTGGTCATCTTCATGGCCCACTCAAAAGGCTACCGGAGAACTTAGAGGTTTGGGTTATGCTAAAACCCCTGACCTCAGTGCTAGGGCTTTACATTGGAAAGATCAGGAGGGACATAAGGGGCAGTTTGAACCCTATGTGCTGGAGCTGCCAGTTTCCCTCTGGGGAAGAGATTTATTAGTGGACATGGGATATTCCTTACAAAATACATCTTATTTCCCCCAAGCCCATAATATTCTCCTTCGCCAGGGCTACCACCCTTCCTACGGGCTGGGAAAACACCTCCAGGGACGTAAAAGCCCAATTCCTACTAAAGAAAAGAGTGGTCGCGAGGAACTGGGTTTTGTGCAGTAGCCACTGAGGAGGCAATTCCCATTACCTGGAAGACGGGAGATCCAGTATGGGTTCCTCAGTGGCCTCTCTCCCGTGAAAAGCTTGAAGTAACAAGGAAATTAGTACAAGAGCAATTACAGTTAGGCCATATCCGGCCATCCACCTCTCCTTGGAATACCCCGATTTTTGTGATAAAGAAAAAATCTGGAAAATGGAGGTTATTACACGACCTCCGAGCCATAAATAGCCAAATGCAGATTATGGGGCCAGTCCAACGAGGGCTTCCACTCCTCTCTGCTATTCCGAAGGAGTGGCCACTTATCAGCATAGATATAAAAGATTGTTTTTTCTCCATCCCTTTAAATCCTGCGGATACTCCTCGTTTTGCTTTTACTGTTCCCTCTATTAATCAAGAGGAAATTGACAGTAGATATGAATGGGTGGTCCTCCCACAAGGAATGGCCAATAGCCCTACCCTCTGTCAATTATATGTAAATAGTGCTCTTGAGCCCGTAAAAACCAAATTTCCAGAAATTCGGTGTATTCACTACATGGATGACATTTTGTTAACCACAAAAAATCCCTCCATACTTGAGGAGGCTTATTGTCACCTTGTAAAGATTTTGGAAACTCATCAATTATTCATCGCCTCAGAAAAGGTACAAAGAGGAGAAAATATACACTTTCTTGGCAACATTGTTCTCCCCCATGCAGTCCTGCCTCAAAAATTAATCATCCGCACTGATCAATTAAAAACCCTCAATGATTTCCAAAAACTGTTGGGAGACATTAATTGGGTTCGACCCTTTTTACAAATTCCTAACCATGCCTTGAAACCTTTATATAATCTGCTCGTAGGCAATCCTCAATTAGATTCTCCTCGCGTCCTTACCGATGAGGCCCGCCATGCGTTACAATTAGTAGAACAAGCACTTACGAAAGCGTCTCTCCGTCGAGTGACCCCTGGACAGCCATTATGGGCTTGTATCCTGGCCACTGAAAAACAGCCTACTAGTGTTCTTTGGCAACAAGGACCCCTTCTTTGGATTCACCCCAAAGTCTCCCCTCAAAAGGTAGTTGAATATTATCCCACCAGTGTAGCAAGCCTTGCCCTTAAAGCCATTCAGCAGTGCATCCAACACTTTGGCAGAACGCCCGATAAGCTGGTGGTACCGTACACTGCTCTGCAAGTACAAACGCTGGTAGCCACTATTGATGATTGGGCTATACTTATGTGCTCTTTCAGTGGTGAAATAGACAATCATCTTCCCAAAGATCCATTGTTACATTTTGTTCTGGAACATCCTCTCATTTTCCCATTGGTCACTAAAAACAAACCTGTAGCTAATGCAATTAACATTTTTACTGATGGATCCAAAACTGGTGTGGGGGCCTACCTAATAGAGGGAAGCGATCCTGTTATCATCCAATATTCACATACCTCTCCACAACTGGTTGAATTAAATATTGTTTTAGAAATTTTTAAGAGAGTTTCTTCTCCTTTCAATTTATTATCAGATTCACAATATGTGGTTAATCTGGTTAGATCGCTTGAATGCGCGGGTCAACTCTCTTTACATACTCCTATTCATTCTATGGCTAGCCAAATCCAGATTTATATACATTTAAGAAAGACACCATTCTTTATCCAGCACGTTAGGGCACATACTGGATTACCTGGCCCTATTACATATGGAAATGATCTAGTAGATAAACTCACCAAGATACATATGATTTTTTCTCTTACTCAAATGCAACAGGCACAGGCATTTCACCGTCAATATCATGTAAATTCTAAAACATTACAACAGCGATTTAAAATCCCTCGACATCAGGCTCGGGAAATTATAAAAACCTGTAATGCCTGTGCCCCTTTTTTACACCCCTCACATGTGGGCATTTGCCCACGAGGCTTGCTCCCTCTACATCTCTGGCAAATGGATGTAACTCACATATCTGAATTTGGAAAATTGAAATATATCCATGTTTCCATAGATACTGTCTCTGGAATTATTCATGCATCTGCTCATGCCGGGGAAAAGGCACATGACGTCGTCAATCATTGCCTTGAGGCCTGGGCAGCATGGAATATGCCTAAAGAAATAAAAACTGATAATGGCCCGGCTTATACTTCCCAAAAATTCACATCTTTTTGTTCACAGATGGGAATAACTCTAAAGCATGGCCTTCCGTACAACCCTCAGGGACAGGGTATTGTGGAACGCGCCCATCGTACTCTTAAAGAATGCTTGATAAAACAAAAAGAGGGAATTGGAACCAATATGAAACCGAAGCAGCGCCTATCCTTAGCCCTTTTTACTTTGAATTTTTTGCAATTAGATGTCAATGGCAAGACTGCTGCCGATCGTCATTTTGCCCCCTCGGGTACGAGCCAGGGTTTCGTGCGTTGGAAGGATGCCCTCACAGGGCAATGGAGGGGACCTGACCCAGTGCTCACATGGGCCAGAGGCTCTGTTTGTGTGTTTCCACAGAACGGCGCCGATCCTGTCTGGGTTCCAGAGCGGCTGACTCGTCTGGTGAAACAAAAGGATGATGAGCCATCGACTGATTCTTTTGGGGACCATGATACTGTGGAATTCCAAGGATAGGAAGTGATCCACAATGGGGGCTTTTGACTGCTTTTTCTTTTCTATTGCCTTTGAGTCATTCTGCTCAAGTTCTTCCCCGCTTAATCCTTTTACCTTTTCCCCTTAAAATTGGCACAGGAGCAAATTCTACTTTTGCAGGTTATAATTTTACTTATTAGAGCCTGACCATGGCCTTTCATTCTAACCTATTTGATCTGTGGCTTCTTTGTGGGATAAATGGCAGTTGCACGGATTTAGCTCCCCTTGTCATGATTAATGATAATGCGTTTATTGCCGCTAATCTTTCTTGCGAGCTTTCTGCATATCCTACAGATAACCGGTCATCGAAATTTGACAATTTGACAAGACGGTTGCGGTTGGAGATCATCAAAACCAATACTACTCAAGTTGACCCGGTGATGGCCCGCACCTTGATGTCCTGGATCCAACAAGCAGCTCGTCATTTAAAAGAGTGGGCTGGACTGGGTGCTCTTGGTCTTTGTCTGGTCTTACTGTGTATCTTATGTCTCTACTGTCTTAGAAAACTAATCCGTCAGCGCGCTACAGATCAAGTGCTCATAGCTCAGGCATTTGCAGCCATGGAGTTGGGACAATCCCCTCAAATATGGCTTGCGGCGATGGGAAAGTCTTAATGACAGGATGCCAGCTAGGACTGCACTCGGGACCCCGGGAGGGTGCATCCCGAGGAGGGCATGCTCAACTGCATACGGGTTGCCACTGATTCTTGTCCCGTCCCTGGCAAAAGGTGGTGGGCCTAGAAGCCCCTTCCAAACATACAGGGGTTGAGTCCTCTGTCCTCTCCTGTCTGAAAAAACAAAAAAGGGGGAACTGTGACGGGCCCCGCCCATCAGCCAGTAAGTCCGAGAGCTAAGATGGCGCTGAGCGGAAATCTTCCCCAGAGCACTTAGGTGGTAAACAGCTTTCAGGAAGTGACGACAAGAGCATGAGATACACGGGAACACCGCATGCCATAGGGCAACAGCCAATGGACTGGCTGTTGCCATGAGTTGTGCACGTGAACAGTCTGCTGATTGGCTGTTGGGCTCTATATAAGGGGAAGATCTCTGGGGGGAGAGAGAGAGAAGAGAAGATTTACGGGAAGAAGATTTGCGGGAACTGTACAAGAACCTGGGGTAATAAAACTGCTTGAGGAAGATCGTGTAAGAGTCGTCACTGCGCGCGACAGGGATTGAACTTGGGAGCATCCTACCTTTGACCTATACTCCCAGCCCTTTTTATTTTTGGTTTTAAATAGGGTCTTGCAGCTGGGCATGGTGGCACATGCTTGTAATCCCAGTCCTTGAACTGCGATCCTCCTGTCTCATTCTCCCAATGACTGGGATTACAAGTGTGCGTCACCATGCCCGGCACCCCCAGCCCTATTTTTTTTTTTTTTTTGGTGGTTCTGGGGTTCCTGGAAACCCTTCTACCTCCGGGCTACACTCCCAGACCTATTTTATATTATTTTTATTTGGAAATAGGGTCTCTTAAGCCAGCGAGGCTGACTTCCAACCTGAGCGATCCTCCTGTCTCTGCCTCCCAAGCATGGGGATTACAAGCTTGCACCACCATGCCTGGCCCCAGCCCTATTTTTAACTCTTTATTTTTTATTTTAGTTTATTTTTGTTTTACTGGAAATGAAACCCAGGGGTGTCCTACGTCTGGCATATACTCCCAGACATATTTTATATTTTATTTGGAAACAGGGTATCACTAAGTTGCTCAAAGCCTCACTAAGTAGCTAAGGCTGGCTTTGAACCTGTGTGATCCTCATGTTTCAGCCTCCCAAGTACTGGGATTACAAGAGTGTGCCACCATGCCCGGCTATCTCTTTATTTTGAAACAGGGTCTCACTAAGTTGGGGAGGGGGCTCACTAAGTAGCTTAGGCTGGCTACAAACCACGATCTTCCTGTCTCAGCTTCCCAAGTACTGGGATTACAAGTGTATGCCACCACATCCGGCTTAGTCCAACATTTTTAACATCCTTTTTGTGCTGGTATTGTAAAATTGCTTTGGTGTTAATTTCCAATATTTAAAAAGTAGTCAGAGCCGGGCGTGGTGGCGCACGCTTGTAATCCCCACGCTTGGGAGGCGGAGACAGGAGGATCTCGCAGATTCGAAGCCAGCTTCGCTGGTTTAAGGGGCCGTTTTCAAATAAAAATATAAAAAAATAGGTCTGGGGATGTAGTCCGGAGGTAGAAGGGCTTCCAGGAACCCCAGTACCACAAAAAAAAAAAAAAAAAAAAAAAAAAGTTTCTTGCCTAATAGCTTGGTAACGCTGGTAAAAAGATACCAATATAAAATCTATTTAAAGGCTGGGGTTCCAGAGGTGGTCAGAGTTCCATGTTCAGGCTCCCTAATGCCTGTGCTACCATGCTGCTTTCTCTTCTCTTTATTTCCTACTGATTTCGTAATAAAGATTTGTTAAAGCTGCACCAAGCTGCTTATTAGTTTTAATTTTCCCACACCATTATTTACAACCATAGCACTTTAATTTTGGTTCACCAATAAAAGGAAAAAAAAAATATATATCTCATACAGCCGTATAATGGTTTGGTCCAGAATGATGTGTGTGTGTGTGTGTGTGTGTGTGTGTGTGTGTGTGTGTGTCTATGTGTCTGTGGATTTTATCTCTGCAGGATCAGAATTACCTACCTTACCTTGAAAAAAAAAATTTTTTTTTAGGTACTAAGATCGAACCCAAGGGCATTCTACCTCAGAGCTATACCCCCAGCCCTATTTTTTATTCTTTATTTTGAAACAGGGTCTCACTGAGTTGCAAAGGGCCTAAGTAGCTGAAGCTGTCCGGGAACCCGGCTCCTCCTGTCTCAGCCTCCCAGATGGGGTTACAAGTGTGTGCCACCACGCCGGGCACCTTGAATTTTTAAAGTACTTAACGTTTCCATTTTATTTTATTCGTATAGGAAATCAGGACCAGCAAAACCTGGTCTCTGAAATGTATGATTCCATGATCATGAAATCCTGACTTGGCGGGGTCAGCCCATGCCGGGAGGTGGGACTGAGCCTGTGGGCGGCGCGCCTGCAATCCTGGTGCTTGGGAGACTAGACTGAAACAGGAGGAAGGTAGGCTGGTCAGCCTCAGCAACTTAGGCCCTCGCAACTTGGGGAGACCCTGCTTCAAACAAACAAACAAAGGCTGGGAGTGTAGCAGAGCTAGAACGTTCCTGGCTCGGTCCCCAGTGCCCCCTCCACCACTCCAAAGGTAGAAATATAGGACATTTGTCAAGTGAAAAACAGGTGGCCGCGCCGTCCTCCGCTGCGGTCAGGCGCCGGGCGAGGCGCGCGGCCCCCCAGGTCGGAGGCCGGAGCCCAGCCGCAGCCAAGAGCCCGGCGCGTCCGGGCCTCCTAACAAAGGCGCCGGCGGCCGCGCCACCTGCAGGGCCGCAGGGTCAGCGCCGCCCCGCCCGCCGTCGCTAGGAGACGCCGGAAGTGGGGGCGGGGCGGCGCGGGCGGGCGGGATCTTTTTCGGGCGCGCGGGGGCGGCGGGGCTGCGCGTGCGCGTGCGCGTGCGCGTGCGCGCGGCCGTCTCCGCGGTGACCGTCCCCGCCGCCCCGCCCGCGTCGCGCCGGGCGCTCCTCGCCGCTCGGCTCCTCCGGCGCTCGGCTTCCCTGCGCTGCGGCCGCGGCCGGCGCTGCGGGCTGTATGAGGAGGCGGCGGAGGAGGATGTGAAGATGGCGGAGCTGCAGATGCTGCTGGAAGAGGAAATCCCGGGGGGCCGCCGGGCCCTCTTCGACAGCTACACGAATCTGGAACGGGTGGCCGACTACTGCGAGAACAACTACATCCAGGTGCGGCGCGGGCCCGGCTCGGCGGCCGGGGCGGAGGCCGGGGCGGGGAGGCCGGGGCGGGGAGGCCGGGGTGGGGAGGCCGGGGCGCGGGTCTAACGGGATCCTGCTCAATGGAGGAGGTGTCTGCGGGGCCGCGGGCTGCGGCCCTCCCCCAAATTCCGGAGGTCTTAAGGGTTCTAGCGCTTCAAAGTGGAGTGCCTCAGATTCCTGTTCCTGTGCATGCCTCAAAAACATTAATTATTATTATTGTTGTTATTAATTTTACTAGGTTGTAAAGGGGCCACGGTAGCAGTCGTCTCTTGTTACAAGTAAATTTCATTTTTCTCTCTAGGGAGAATGGGAAACTGCATGGGAATGAGCTGTCCCCCCGCGCCGCCTCCAGTCCCGTTAGAATAGGTTTATTTTCCAATGGGAGAAAGAAATGTGACTGTTTTTCAGAGCGAATTAGGAAAATGAATCTCATGGCTTAATTTTTTCCCCCGTGATGGTTGGTTTGGCAGCAGGGACGCAGCAGTAGCTGGGGGTGGTGGTGATGTGCGTGTGCGTGAGCCTGTGTGTGTGTGTGTGTGTGTGTGTGTGTGTGTGTGTGTGTGTTACTGGTAAAATGAGATGCAGCTGGTTCTGGATGCTTCAGCAAAACATTCTGTAGATTGGAAAAAAAAAACCCTTTCTTTAAAAATTCCTTGAAAAGATAGCGGTTGAAGACGCATGGTTTTGCAAATCCAGAGACCTTTTTCCCCTTATGGCTTATTGTGAATGACAGATTCTGCCTCCATGTTTTGTCTTTTCCATTTAAATTCTTTTGGAGTAAAGGTAGAAATGGAAGCAGTATGTTGAACTGTTTTTTTTTTTTATGGTCTTATTTTCTCCCCTTGCTTTCATTTCCATCTCCCAGATATCCTTGTTAACATCAGCTACATTAGAAAGCATTGTCAAATCTTGTAAAAAAAAATGTGTTACAGTTTATAAGTTCATAAATTTCGTGAGGACCTCTTGATTAATAAGGATGATGTTATGAAATTTTATTTAATTAGACATATACTGAACTCTTTGTTGTGTAGGGGACATTTATATTAGAAAATGAACCAGATATAATCCAACTCTTTTCCCTGCAATGAGGAATTTCAAAGTATATCTCGTAAGAAAAGAATGTGTCGGGTCAAAGATTACTATGAAATTAGCTGGGAGTGGTGGCACACACTGGTAATCCCAGTATTTGGGGGGCTGAGACGGGGATGGGGGTTCATGGCCAGCCTCAGCTACTTAGGCCCTTTGCAACTCAGTGAGTTTCAAAATAAAGAATAAAATAGGGCTGGGGGTGTTGCTCGGAAGTAGAATGCCCCTGGGTACCCCAGTGGCCAGGACCACACACAAAAAAGATTAATATAAAATTAATTTCCCTGGTGTATGGCACTTTGCTGATACTCAGTGGTACAGGAAAGAATCAAAGGTTCAGTTGCTAAAAAAAAAATTTTTTTTTTCTTTGCCGTATTGGGGATGGAACCCAGGGGCATTCTACCTCTAAGCCTCAGCCCCAGCCCGATTTTTATTTTTATTTTTTGGTACTGGGGTAGAACCCAGGGGCGTTTCTACCTCCTGGCTATCCTCCCAGACCTATTTGAAAAAAGGTCTCACTAAGTTGCAGAGGGCCTCACTAAGTAGCTGAGGCTGTCCACTAACTGAGATTCTCCCATCTCAGCCTTCCAAGTATTTGGATTACAGGAGTGCACCATCACGCCCCTTATTCATATTTTCAGTAAGTGTATTTGAAGGTCTTCCAAGGTCCAGAACTGTGATGTTACACACTTAGCATCTTCAGTGTTTTAAAGTGTAGTTAGTGAGAGGGGCTGATCTGTGAGCATATGCTACTACTGACAGACTTCCCTGACAGGAGGTTCTGCATTGGTGCAGTCAGTCAGCCCAGATGGAAAGCAATCGCCTCTTTACTGAACATGGAGGAACTTTTTGTTTTGGCCAGCATTCTCTAAGTGATACAGTATAGCATTGTATTACAATGTTATTGTTATAAATAATCTAGAGATGGTGTATAGGGGAGATGTGTGGTAGGTTACATATAAGTCCTATGCCATTTTATTTTATTTTAGTTTTTCGTGGTACTGGGGATGGAACTCAGGGGCATTTTCCCCCTGAGCTACATCTTCAGCCCTATTTTTTATTCTTTATTTTGAAACAGAGTCTCATTGGACTCAAAGGACTTCAGTAAGTAGCTGAGGCTGTCCTGGAACCAAGATCCTCCTGCCTCAGCTCCTGAATCCTGGGTTTACAAGCATGCATCACCACGCCTGGCTATGTCATTTTATATAAAGTAATTGAGCATCTGCAGATTTTGGTGTGTGTGTGTGTGTGGTGTATTCTTAGAGCCAGGCTGTGGTGCATACTGAGGGACAAGCCAGGCATGGCTAGTTTGTAATCTGTGGTGGACTGTGGGTGGGAAGAAGGACTGGAGTAAATTATGTTATCCACAGGGAATCCACAGCCTCCAGGATAAGCAAAACCTAAATGACTGAAGTATTTAATTCATTTGTCTTGTATAGCATATTATGAGAAAGAGTTGTAGGTCAAAAGAAAAATTGGGGTGGTGGTGGAAAAGTGGTTGGATTTAATAAGTAATAAAACAACTAGATTTGTTTCTTTAGAGGATGAATTTGGAGGTATACTCTTAAATTACAATTCCTACATATAGGTAAAAGAGGATAAGGAGATCATCTTTTTTATATTTTATACATATGCTGCAGTTGAAAAGAGAAGAATGTTATTGCCACCAGTTTCTCTTTTAGCATTGAGAATCAAAATTATTGTGTTGGCATTTTATTTGTTTTTGTGATAGTGGGGATTGAACTCAGGACATTCTGTCTCTGAGCTTACCCCCAGCCCTTTTTTGTTTTGTTTTGTTTTTGAGGTACTGGGAGTGGAAACCAGGGGTATTTCCTTTTTTGTGTGTGTGGTACTGGGGATGGAACCCTTGGATTCTTCATCCAAGTTACACCTCTAGTCCTATTTATTTTTTCTCTTTATTTATTTATGTATTTTTTGCGATACTGGGATGGAACCCAGGGGCATTGTATCTTTGAGCTACACCTCCAGTTCTATTTTTTAGTCTAATAGTTTTGAAACAGGGTCTCACTGAGTTGCACAGGGCCTCGAAGTAGCTGAGGTTGTCCATGAACCAAGATCCTCCAGTGTCAACCTCCCAAATGCTGAGATTACAAGTGTGCGCCACCACGCCTGTCTTCATTCTTTATTTTGAAACAGGGTTTCCCTGAGTTGCAAAGGGCCTCACTAAGTATTAGCTGAGGCTGTCTGCAAATCGAGATCCTTCTGTCTCAGCCTCTCAAATGCTGGGATTACAAGCGTGTACCACCATGCCTGACTCCCCCCCCCCCTTTTTTTTAAACAGAGTCTCACTAAGTTGTTGAAGGCCTCCTTAAGTTGTTGAGGATGGCTATGAACCTGTGATTTTCCTGTCTCTGCCTCCTAAGTACGGGATTACAGGCATGTGCCACCATGCCCAGTTTTTTCTTTATTTTTACTTTTATTTTACTTTTTGTGGTACTAAGAATTGAACCCTGGGGCATTATACCTCAGCGCTACACCCTCAGCCCAAATTTTTCTTTACTTTTTATATAAGGGCTCATTAAGTTGCAGATGGCCTCACTTAATAGCTGAATCTGGCCCCAATCTGTGATCTTTCCGTCTCAGCTTCTCAAGTCCTGGAATTACAAGTATGTGCCACCATGCCTGCTTCGAGCTTTTTCTTTCCTTTTCTTCCTTTCTTCCTTTCTTTCTTTCTTTTTGGTGATACTGGGGGTTGAACCCAGGGCATTCTACCTCTGAGCTACACCTCCAGCCTGATTTTTTTTTGGGGGGGGTACTGAGGATGGAACCCAGGGGGATTCTACCTTTGAGCTACAGCCCCGTCCTATTTTTTATTCTTTATTTTGAAACAGGGTCTCACTGAGTTGCAAACGACCTCACTAAGTAGTTGAGGCTGTTCACGAACCGCGATCCTCCTGTCTCAGCCTCTCAAAAGCTGAGATTACAAGCTTGAGCGACCATGCCCGGCTTGTTTTTTTATACTTTATTTTGAAAGGGGGTCTCACTAAGTTGTGGAGGTCCTTCCTCACTAAGTAGCTGAGGCTGGCTGAGAACCTGCAATCTTCCTGTCTCAGCCTCCCAAGTACTGGGAGCGTGCACCACCACGCCTTGCTTTTATTTGATTATTCAATTGATTTATATTTTATTTTTGGTTCTGAGCATTGACCCCTGGGCATCAAGCATGCTATGTATTACCTGCCCCACGCCTGATATATGTTGCCATCGTAAAGTTTAAATATTGGCTGAGCATGGTGGTTCATACTTGGGAGGCTGAGATAGGATCTCAGGTTAGAAAACAGCCTCGGCAATTTACTGAGGCCTTTAGCAATTTAGCAAGACTCTTTTTTTTTTTTTTTTTTTTTTTTTGCACGGGTCTGGAGATGGAACCCAGGGGCATTTGACCTCCGAGCCACATCCCCTGTCCTAATTTTTATTCTTTATTTTGAAACCAGGTCTCACTGAGTTGCAGGCCTCACTAAGTAGCTGAGGCTGCCTGCAAACCGAGATCCTTTGGTCTCAGCCTCCCAAATGCTGGGATTACAAGTGCATACCACCAGCCTGGCTGCAAGACTTTCAAAATAAAAAATAAAATGGAGCCAGGCATAGTGGTTCACGATTGTAATCCCAGCATTTGGCAGTCTGAGACAGGAGGATGTGGTTCACGGACAGCCTCAGCCTCTTAGGTCCTTTGCAACTCAGTGAGACCCTGTTTCAAAATAAAGAATAAAAAAATAGGGTTGGGGGTGTAGCTTGGAGGTAGAATGCCTCTGGGTTCCATTCCCAGCACTGCAAAAAATAAAATACATATATAAAAAAATTAAATGGGGCTGGGGTGTAATGAAGAAGTGGACTGTCTCTGGATCCAATATCTAGTATCTTACACACGCATACAAAGTATAAATATTGATTTAATAGGAATGGATTTAGATCTTAAGTTATCTTCTTTCTTGAATTTAGCATCTGAAGTAGATTTTATACGTTTATCTCATAGATTATTATCTGTTTCAGGACTCATTTGCGTATATTTTTACTGTACGTTCCCAGGATGATAGCTCTTACATGGTTTGTTTGTAGTAAAATTGATGAGTAGAACATGGTGATGGTGGGTTTGTGCTGACCTAGCTGTACATTTGGCTCACTCTCCTTGTGACCAAGAACTGACTACCAGGGATTTTGATGCAGTCTGTCACCCTGCAATAGAGGGAAGTTAGTCGGTGGATCAAATGGTCTATTTAACCTTATTATGGTTTTAGTTAATAGTCTTAACCACTAGCTGGAGTTAACTAACCCAACTCTCATTGTATTGAAATGTAGTTTTTGTCTATAAAGCAGAAAAAGACATGCATAGGAAAATCTCATTTACATTAAGAGCAGAATCACCCATAATGTAAGTCTACTCAGAACAAATACAAAAAGTTTACTTTAAAGCTGGGCATGAATAAAGAATCGGGCTAGAAGCCAGGTATGTTGGCCATTGTTTGTAATCCCAGCTTTCGGGAGGCTGAGACCAGAGGATCGCGGTTCACAGACAGCCTCAGCTATTTAGTGAGGCCCTCTGTAACTTAGTGAGTCCCTGCTTCAAAATAAAGAATCAAAAATAGGGCAGTGTAGCTTGGAGGTCAGATGCCCCTGGGGTTCCATCCCTAGACCTGCAAAAAAAAAAAAAAAAAAAAAAAAAAAAAAGAAAAGAAATAGGGCTAGAGGGCTAGAGGTGTAGTTCATAGAGGTGTAGCTCACAGGTAGAATACCCCTGAGTTCAATCCCCAGCATTGCAAAATGAAAAAAAAGTTAAATTTTTATTTGAAGTTGTTTTTTGAACAATGGGAGATGTCATTAATAGCTTTTGTTCTCTTTATCAACATGGATACTTCCAAAATTAATTAGAAACTAGATGAAAAATTTATGGGAGAATAGAATTATGACATATTATCAGTTTCATAAAAATGTCATTATTAAGCTCAGCGTGGTCGCACATGCTTATAATCCCAGCATTTGGGATGCTTAGACAGGAGGATTGCAGGTTCGAGGACAGCTTCAGCTACTTAGTGAGGCTCTCTGCGATTAAGACACTATTTCAAAATAGGTAATAAAATAGTGTTGGGAAGGCGGCTTGGAGGTAGAATGCTCCTGGCTTCTATTCTCAGTACTACCACAAACAAAAAAAGCCAGGCATGGTGGCCCAAGTTTGCCCACTACTTGGGAGGCTGAGACAGGAGGATCACAGGTTCATGGCTAGCCTCAGCTACTTAGTTCCTGTTTCAAAATAAAAAATAAAAAATAGGGCTGAGGCCAGGGTGGTGATGCACACTTGTAATCCCAGCATTCGGGAGGCTGAGACTGGAAGATCGCAGTTCACAGACAGTCTTAGCCATTTAAGGAGGCCCTTCGCAACTCAGTGAGACCGTTTCAAAAATTAAAAATGACCAAATAAAAAATAGTTAATAGTCTTAACCACTAGCTGGAGTTAACTAACCCAGCTCTCACTGTATTGAAATGTAATTTTTGTCTATAAAGCAGAAAAATACATGCATAGGAAAATCTCATTTACATTAAGAGCAGAATCACCCATAATGTAATTTTACTCAGAACAAATACTAAAAGTTTACTTTAAAGCTGGGCATGAATAAAAAATAGGGCTGGGGATGTAGCTCTGAGGTACAATGCCCCTGGATTCTATCCCCAGTACTGCGGCGGCAGTCGGAGGGGGGGGGGATTAGAATATATACTCGTTATTGAAAAGTTACTAGAAAATACAAATAAATATTAAGGAGGATATTACAAAACCCAAGTCATCTTGACAGTACGTTGGGTAATTAAACTATTTTTTTTTTGGAACTGGGGATTGAATCCAGGGGCATTCTTCTACCTTCGAGCTACACTGGCCCCAATTTTTTTTTTTTTTTTTTTCTGTACTGGGAATGAAACCCAGGGGCATTCTACCTCCAAGCTACATCCCCTCCCCTATTTTTTATTCTTTCTTTATTCTTTTTTTTTTTTTTTTGGTGGTTCTGGGGATGAAACCCAGGGCATTCTACCTCTGAGATACATCCTCAGCCCTATTTTTTATTCTTTATTATTATTATTTTTGAGGTACTGGGGATGGAACCCCATGGCATTCTACCTCCAAGCTACACCCTCAGCTCTATTTTTATTTATTTATTAATTATTATTATTATTATTATTATTATTATTATTTTTGGTGGTACTGGGGTTTCTGGAAGCCCTTCTACCGCTGGGCTACACTCCCAGACCTATTTTTTATATTTTTTAATTTGAAAACAGGGTCTCTTAAGCCAGCAAAGCTGGCTCTGAACCAGCGTGATCCTCCTGTCTCCGCCTCCCAAGCGCGGGGATTACAAGCGTGCGCCACCACGCCCGGCTGAGACCTTGTTTTTCCCCATAGGGCCCCTTCATCACTCTACTTGGGTTCCTCCTCCTTTGTTTGGAGTCCCTCCTGTGTTCAAGTTTCTCCCCAGCTTCCACTTGAGGGAAAACATCTGACCTTTTATTTTTTGTGACTAAATTAATCTCATGTAGCAAAATATTCATTATTTCTATCCATTTCCCTACAAATGACATAATTTTGTTCTCAATGGATGAATGGAATTTCATTGTATGTATATTCGATAATTTGTAATCCATTTATCTGTTTTTGTATACTTAGGCTGGTTCCATAGTTTGAGTATTATGAATTGTATAAACCTAGATATAAGCCGGGGGTGGTGGTGCATGCTTGTAATCCAAGTACTTGGGAGGCTGAGACAGGAGGATCGCGCAAGTTCGAAGCCAGCCTCAGCTACTTAGTGATGTTCTCAGCAACTTAGTGAGACCCTGTTTTTATTTTGTATTTATTATTATTATTATTATTATTTTTGGTGGTATTGGAGATGGAACCCTTCTACCTCCGGGCTACACTCCCAGACCTGTTTTATATTTTATTTGAAAACCGTCTCTTAAGCCAGCGAGGCTGGCTTCGAACTAGCGCGATCCTCCTGTCTCTACCTCCCAAGCGCGGGTTTTACAAGCGTGCGCCACCACGCCCGGCTGAGACCTTGTTTTTAAATAAAATATAAAATAGGTCAGGGGTGTAGCCCAGAGGTAGAAGGCTCCTGAGTTCTATTCCCAGTAACACACACACACACACACACACACACACACACACACACACGCATGCGCGCGCACACGCCACCCCACCCCTAGATATGCCTGAGTTACTATGGTGGTCTGATTTCAGTTCTTTGGGTTGGTACTTAGGAGTGGTATAGCTGGGTCATATGGTAGGTTCATTCCCATTCTTCTGAGGACCCTCCATACTTATTTTCAGAGTGTTTTGCAGCCGGGTGTGGTGGTACATGCTTGTAATCCTAGTTCTTGGGAGGCTGAGACAGGAGGATCACAGGTTCCAGACCAGCCTCAGTAACTTAGTGAGGCCCTGTTTCAAAATAAAATAATAAAATAGGAATGGGACATAGCTCAGAGGTAGGATGTCTCTGGGTTTAATCCCCATTACCACAAAACAAACAAAAATTATTTATGTTATCCCGAAATTATCTGATTATCTTAAATTGTTTTTGCAAGCTTTTCTAATATATGTGTTGAGTGGTATTTAGTAAACATTACTTAAAATATAGTCATTACTTTGCAAGGAAAGTAATTTTATTACTGGTAATATACTTTTATGTAGATTTTTTTTTTTTTTCTGGTCTGGGGATGGAACCCAGGGGCATTTGACCTCCGAGCTACACCCGCCCGCCCTATTTTTTATTCCTTATTTTGAATCAGAGTCTCACTAAGTAGCTGAGGCTTTCCGAGAGACAAGATCCTCTGATCCTCCAGTCTGAGCCTGCTGAATACTGGGATTACAAACCTGCGACACCACGTCGGGCCAGAATTTTTTTCTCCCTTTTCGGAGGTACTGGGGAATGGAACCCTGGGGTACTCTACCTCTCAGCTATACCCCCAGCCCTATTTTTATTCTTCATTTTGAAACAGGGTCTCACTAAGTAGTTGAGGCTGGCTGTGAACTGTGATCCTCCTGTCTCAGCCTCCCAAATGCTGGGATTACAAACCTGTGCCACCTTGCCTGGCTGGCTCCCTCTCCCTTCCCTTCCCTTCCCTTCCCTTCACTTCACTTCACTTCACTTCACTTCCCTCCCCCTCCCCTCTCCTCCCCCTCCCTCCCTCCCTCCCTTTCTTTAATTCATGGTACCAGGGATGGAACCCAGGGGCCTTATACCTCTGGGCTACACTCCCAAACCTATTTTTTTTTTTTTTATATATTTGAAAACAGGGTCTCTTAAACCAGCTGAGGCTGGCTTAGAACCTGTCAGATCCTCCTGTCTCAGCCTCCTAAGCGCAGGGATTACAATGCTAGGAAAGTAATTTTTTTAAATTTGTGGTACTGAGGATGGGACTCTGGGGCATTCTACCTCTAAGCTATACTCCCAGCCCTATTTTTTAGTCTTTTTGCTTTTATTTATTTATTTATTTATTTATTTATTTATTTATTTTTGTGGTACTGGGGGTGGAACCCAGGGGCTTTTCTACCTCCAGGCTATACTCTCAGATCTATTTTTTTTTATACTTTATTTGGAAACAGGGTCTCAGTAAGTTGCTGAGAGCCTCAGTAGCTGAGGCTGGCTTCAAACCTGTGCGATCCTCCTGTCTCAGCCTCCCAAGCTCTGGGATTAAAAATGTGCACCACCACGCCTGTCTAGTCTTTTATTTTATTTAAATTTTTAAATTTTTATTTATTTATTTAATTTTGGTGAGCTACACTCCCAGACCTATTTTATACATTTTAATGTGGAAACAGGGTCTCTTAAGCCAGCGCGGCTGGCTTTGAACCTGCGCGATCCTCCTGTCTCCGCCTCCCATGCACGGGGCTTACAAACGTGTGCCACCACGCCCGGCTTAATTTTAATTTTTTATTTTTTTGTGGTACTGGGGGTGGAACCCAGGGGCTTTTCTACCTCTGGGCTATACTCCTAGACCCATTTTATACATTATTTGGAAACGGTCTTGCTAAGTTGCTGAGAGCCTCACTAAGTAGTTGAGGCTGGCTTTGAACCTGTGCAATCCTCCTGTCTCAGCCTCCCAAGAGCTGGCATTACAAGTGTGCACCACCATTCCTGGCTAGTTTTTTTATTTTTTGAAACAGGGTCTCACTGAGTTGTGAATGGCCTCACTTAGGTAGCTGAGGCTGTGAACCACTGTCCTCCGGTCTAGGCCTCCAAAATGCTGGGGTTACAAGTGTGCGCCACTGCCTGGCACTAGGAAAGTAATCTACCACTTTATTAAACCCTAGCCCTTTATTTATTTCTGGTACAATAAATTGAATTTAGGAGTGTTCTGCCACTGAGCTATATCCCCAGCTGTGTGTGTGTGTGTGTGTGTGTGTGTGTGTGTGTGTGTGTTACTGAAGATTGAACTCAGGGACATTTTATTTCTGAGCTATACTTACAGCCCTAGTTTATTTTTTTTTATTTTGAAACAAGGTCTTACTAAATTGCAAAGGGGATCACTAAATTGCTGAGGCTGGCTGGAATCCTGTAACATTCTTGTCTCCATCTCCCAAGTAACTGGGATTATAACTCTTTGCCACCATTCCTGTTTTTCTTTTCTTTTTTCTTCTTTTATTGGGGTTTAACCTTGGGGCATTTTATCTCTGAGCAACACTCCCAGACCCCTTTATCTATCTATCTATCTATCTATCTATCTATCTATCTATATATATATATATATTTTTTTTTTTTTTTTTGCAGTACTGGGGATGGAACCCAGGAATTTTCTACCTCTGAGCTATACCCCCAGCCTTATTTTTTATTCTTTATTTTGAAACAGGAGGATCACGGTTCATGAACAGCTTCAGCTACTTAGTGAGGCTCTGTTTTAGCCTTCCAAGTCCTGGGATTACAGGCATGTGCCACCACACCTGGATATATATATAGTGTTTGGGGGTACTGGGAGTGAACCCAGGAGCCTTCTACCTTTGAGTTACACCTCCAGCCCTATTTTTTATTTTTTATTTTATTTTATTTTTTTTTGCAAGTCTAGAGATGGAACTGAAGGGCATTCGACCTCTGAGCTACACCCCCTGCCCTATTTTTAATTCTTTATTTTGAAACACAGTCTTACTAAGTTGTGGAGGGCCTCACTAAGTAGCCGAGGCTGTCTGCGAAATGTGATATTCATGTTTTAGCCTCCCAAATGCTGGGATTACAAGTTTGTGCAATCACGCCCGACTTGAACTGTGAATTTGGAATTTACTAACAGAAAACATTCAGATTTTCAAATGCAGACTTTATTTTTTAATTTTTTTGTGGGTCTGGGGATGTAACCCAGGGGCATTCTACTTCTGAGCTACACCCTCTGCCCTATTTTTTATTCTTTATTTTGAAACAGGGTCTCACTAAGTTGCAAATGGCCTCACTAAGTAGCTGAGGCTGTCTTCAAACTACGATCCTCCTACTTCAGCCTCCCAAATGCTGGGATTACAGGTGTGCACTACCTTGCCCTGCTCTATTTTTTTATTTTTTATTTTGAAACAGGGTATCACTGAGTTGCAAAGGACCTCACTAAGAAGCAGAGGCTGTCTGTGAACCTCGATCTTCCTGTTTTGGCTGGCGATGTAAGTCAAAGGTAGAGTGCTCCTGGGTTCAATCCCCAGTACCTCCCTCCACACACTATATATATATATATATCCATATCCAGGTGTGGTGGCACATGCCTGTAATCCCAAGACTTGGGAGGCTAAAACAGGAGACTCACAGGTTCAGAGCCAGCCTCAGCAATTTTTTGAGACTGGGATTTCTATATTTCTATTTTTCTGGGATTTCTATATTTCTATATTTTGTTTGTGGTTTTATTTTCTTTCAAAATGTCTCTTGTCATTTTAATGAAATTTGGGCAGTTATCCATTAGACAAATGTGATCAATCTGCCGTGTGTGTGTGTGTGTGTGTGTGTGTGTGTGTGTGTGTGTGTGTCTGGGGATGGAACCCAGAAGCATTCTACCTTTGAGCTATACCCCCAGCCTTATTTTTTATTCTTTATTTTGAAACATGGTCTCATAAATTGCAAAGGGCCTCACTAAGTAGCTGAGGCTGTCCTCAAATCCGGATCCTCCTGTCTCAGCCTCCCAATTGCTGGGATTGCAAGTGTGTGCCACCATGCATGGTTATTATTCTGGAAAGTTTCTGGTATTAACAAAGTCTTTTTCAGGTAATAGAATGTCGTTAGAAGAATTATAAGAGTTTGTTTGTTCACATAGCAGCACAGATTATTCTGCACATTTTTTTTTCCCTCCTTTTAGGGTGTGGTCATCAACGAAATGTATCTGGAATCTTCAGAAAGGCAAATTATTGTTTCTTGAAGTAATGAAGAAAACTTTTTGAAAATTTTTTTCTAGCCGGGGGTGGTGTTGCACGCTTGTAATCCCTGTGCTTGGGAGGCTGAGACAGGAGGATCGTATAGGTTCGAAGCCAGCCTCAGGTACCTGGTGAGGCTCTCAGCAACTTAGTGAGACCTTGTTTCCAAATAAAATATAAAGAGGGTCTGGGAGTATAGCCCAGATGTAGAAAACCCCTGGGTTCCACCCCCAGTACCATAAAAAATTTTTTTTTTTGTTTTAAAAAGCAAGATTCGCCGGGCATGGTGGCGCACGCTTGTAATCCCAGCATTCTGGAGGCTGAAACTGGAGGACTGCGGTTCGCGGACAGCCTCAGGTACTTAGTGAGGCCCTCTGCAACTCAATGAGACCCGGTTTCAAAATAAAGAATTAAAAATAGGGCAGGGGGTGTAGCTCGGAGGTCAAATGCCCCTGGGTTCCATCCCCAGATCCGCAAAAAAAAAAAAAAAAAAATAAAAATAAAAAAATAAAAAAATAAAAAACAAGATTCATATTCTATTTCTGACCAGACTCATATTTTTCTAATCTGAAATTGATATTATCAAACTTGTGATTTGTCACATTTTAGGTACACTTGCATAGTTCAGTCTAAGATGACCTACTTCCAAATATGTTTCAGAATCAGGTATTTTGTAGCTGAAATAACCTAATAGTCTGTTTTTTTCAGTGTAATATTTAGTAACTGAGTCCTTGGGATTATAAATAAATGATAGACCAAATAAGATAGTAACAGAGCTAGAATAAGAATATAAATGTTCTTTTCCTTCCTGTTATCCACAGTATTTCTAGAATCCTCATTTTTGTCTTTAATGAAAACATTAAAACATTTTCATTTTAATGAAAACATTTGGCTCTCATCCAGAGAGCCAAACATAATTTTAGCTTTATTTTCTGAATCTGAAAGAGATTCTGTGATCTATTGACATTTCTAAAGGAATCCCTCTTTTTCCTGGCTATTCTCTGAGATTTTTTGGTATGAAGGTGCATATCAATATGCCTGAGTTGTTTACGATTGGTTTATATATAGACTGTCTAGGTTACCCTGCAGTGGTTTCCTTGGTTCTTGTCTTCCTGAAAGAAAGATGTCACTCTAGAGACACAGATAGGAAAACATTAAATATTTATGTAATGAAGTGAGATGATAGTTTTAAGAGAGGAAGCTGTGTTAGAAGGGAAGTAATACTCTCCAGAGAGCCCTGGAATGGTCCATTCCAAGAGTGGAAAATGCAGTGCTATCTTTGATGTGGTGAGTTTTCTATCTCTTCTGAAATCTTTCCCTTAATGTTTTAGGTTTTGGGGCAGTTACTGCTATTTTACACCACAGCTTTGTATCTGCACTCTTCCCACCATTTTGGAAAATTTCTCATCACTATCTAAGCAGAGCCCATGGGTTTATTTATTTCATTTATTAATTTTTTTTGTGGTACTGGGGGTGGAGCCCAGGGGCTTTTCTACACTTCGGGCTATACTCCCAGATCTATTTTTTAATGCTTTATTTGGAAACAGGGTCTCTCTGAGTTGCTGAGAGCCTCCCTCAGTAGCTGAGGCTGGCTTCGAACCTCTGCGATCCTCCTGTCTCAGCCTCCCAAGCACTGGGGTTATAAGTGTGCGCCACCACGCCTGGCAAATTTCTTTTATTTTGAAATAAGGTCTCATGAAATTGCTGAGACTAACCTCAACCTGTGATCTTCCTGTCTCAGCCTCTGGAGTACTGGGATTATACTTATACTTGCTTCCTTTAGATTTTAGAAAGTAGCATTTGGCTATGAAGGAGGTGGCTTGCAGGTGGGCCTTTGTATCACCTGAGATGGAATGACTTGGTTATCTTACTGGAGTAAGCCTCCTCAACCCTTGCTTATTTCTGCTCTCTAACTTGACTATCTTAAAGGTGCTATGTTATGGAGAACTGAAGTCAGTATATATTAAACTTTGGGGAGGGTTACTAAAAATTTAACCCAGGGGTATTCTATCTCTAAGCTATACCCCACAGCCTATTTATTTATTTATTTATTTATTTTGCGGTACTGGGAATGGAACCCAAGGGCATTCTACCCTCTCAGCTACACCCTCAGCCTTATTTTTCTCTTTATTTTTTATTTTGAAACAAGTTCTCACTGAGTTGACAAGGGCCTCACTAAGTAACTGAGGCTGTCCTGAAACCGCAGTCCTCTCTCTGCCTCCCAGATGCTTGCATGAGCCACCACACCCGACCCCCCACCCCTATTTTATTTTTTCTTTTGAAACAGGTCTCTAAGTTATAGAGGGGCATGCTAAATTGCTGAGGCTGGCCATGAACCTGCAATCCTCCTGTCTCAACCTCCCCCTCCCAAGTACTAGAATTACAGTGCACCACCATGCCCAGCTACTTGAACTTTTTTTTATTTTGAAGCAGTGTAAATAGTTAAGGACCTCACTAAATTGCTAAGGTCCTCAAATTGCTAAGATTTGTTTCAAACCTACAATACCTTCTCAAGTGGTGGGATTACAAGTACTGGGATTACAGGCATGCACCACAGTGCCTGGCTGGGAGACCTGTTTCAAAAAAAAAGGCCTGGGGCCTTAAGATAGAGAGAGATCCTTCCTGAATTCAATCCTCCCTAAATTTTTTTCTTTTTTTTTTTGGTGGTACTGGGGTTCCCGGAAGCCCTTCTACCTCCGGGCTACACTCCCAGACCTCTTTTTACATTTTATATTTGGAAACAGGGTCTCCTAAGCCAGCGCGCGCGGCTGGCTTCGAACCTGTGCGATCCTCCTGTCTCTGCCTCCCAAGCGCGGGGATTACAAGCGTGCGCCACCACGCCCGGCCAATCCTCCCTAAATTTAAAACACACACACACACACACACACACACACACACACACACACACACACACACACACGTACGTTCTGTCTTCTAGAATCAGTTTCTAAAAAGTCCCAGGAGAGATCTGTCAAAATCACTGTGGCAAAGAGTGGGCAAAAGCATTGTAATTGGCTTGTATAGGTTAGCCCCTGGTATGTGGGTTGGGGAGGAGGAAGTCCCCTGCCCCATCAAGATGAAGAGAGTACATCTCAGACAAAGATATGTCCTACTTTTGCAGGTTAAGTAAGTTAAAAAAAAAAGCCAGGGATGATGGTGCACATTTGTAATCCCAGCATTCAGGAGGCTGAGACCTGGGGGATCACAGTTCGCGGACAGCCTCAGCTACTTAGTGAGGCCCTCTGCAATTCAGTGAGACCCAGTTTCAAAATAAAGAATAAAAAATAGGGTAGGGGGTGTAGCTCAGAGGTCAAATGCCCCTGGGTTCCATCCCCAGACCCGCAAAAAAAAAAAGAACATAAAAAATAAAAAAGGTTTTATTTCAAACCAGGCATGGTGGCGCACACTTATAATCCCAGCGTTTGGAAGGCTGAGACGGGAGGATCGCAGTTTGTGGACAGCCTCAGCTATTTAGTAAGACCCTCTGCAACTCAGTGAGACTCAAAATAAAGAATAAAAAATAGGTCTGGGGGAGTAGCGCAGACTTAGAATGCCCCAGGGTTCCATTCCCAGTACCGCAAAAAAAAAAAAAAAAAAAAAAAAAGGTGTTATTTTAAGCGGTGCACACAGCACACATGTAATCTTAGTACTTGGGATGCTGAGAGAGGAGGATCTGGGTTCTCGGCCAGCCTCATTAATTAATGAAGCCCTCTGCAACTTAGATCCTGTTTCAGAATAAATAAAAAATCGGGCCAGGGGTATAGCTTTGGAGGTAGAATGCCCCTGGGTTCAATTCCTAGCGCTACGAACACACACACACACACACACACACACACACACACACACACGAATGTTTTATTTTCTAAATTCCTGCCTAGTTCTTTTTTGGTTATTTATTGAGGGGTAGTATCTATATGTGGGTTAGGTAGGCTAGACAAACATCTTCCTTCTTTGAGGTTTTCTTTCTTTTTTTTTTTTTTTTTCGGTACTGGGGATGGAACCCAGGGGCATTCTACTTCCAAGATACACCCCCTGCCCTATTTTTTATTCTTTATTTTGAAACAGGGTCTCACTAAGTTGTGGAGGGCTTCACCAAGTAACTGAGGCTGTCACAAACTGCGATCCTCTGGTCTCAGCCTCCCGAATGCTGGGATTATAAGTGTGCGCCACAATGCCCGGCCTTCTTTGAGTATTTTATTTATTTATTTATTTATTTATTTATTTATTTATTTATTTATTTTGGTGGTACTAGGGGTGGAACCCAGAGGCTTTCTACCTCCGGGCTATACTCCCAGACCCATTTTATATTTTATTTGGAAACAGGGTCTCAATACATTGCTGAGAGCCTCACTAAGTAGCTGAGGCTGGCTTTGAACCTGCGTGATCCTCCTGTCTCAGCCTCCCAAGTGTGGGGATTACAAGCGTGCTCCACCACGCCCGGCTCTTTGAGTATTTTAAACTTCTATTGACTCAAAGTTTTAGAATACTCAGCCTGTAGTTTCTCTCATCTGTAGAAACAACAAAGATTCCAAATCCAAATTTGATCGGAAAGAATCAAGATCTTTCATCTATTGTAGTTAAAACAATATGCAATCTATATTTGCAATTGTGTGTCTGGGTGTGTGCACAAACAATTTTTTAAGTATATAAAGATGGGTGTTTGGTCTTATAAAACAAAATACCTTGGACTGGATAATTTATAAGCAACAGACATCCCAGGCCTGGTGGTGTATACTTGTAATCCCAGTTCTTGGAGGCAGAGACAAGAGGATTGCAGGTTTAAGGATAGCCTCAGCAAATAGACTCTCATTAACCTAGCGATTCCCTGCTTTAAAATAAAAAACAAAACTAAACAAAACAGACATTTATTACTACCCTGCTTGAGCCCAGGAACTCCACGATTGAGCTGCTAGTAGATTTGGTGTTTGCTAATGCCTCTTCATCATAAATGTTGTTTTTTAAACTGGGCGTGGTGGCCCACACTTGTAATCCCAGCATTTGGGAGGCTGAGACCGTAGGATGGCGGTTCACAGACAGCCTCGGCTACTTAGTGAGGCCTCTGCAACTTTGTGAGACCCGGTTTCAAAATAAAGAATAAAAAATAGGGCAGGGGGTGTATCCCGGAGGTTGAATGCCCCTGGGTTCCATCCCCAGACCCGAAAAAAAAAAAAAAAAAAGGTGTTGTTCTTTGATGTGTCCTCATCAGTGGAGGGAAAAATGACCTTTCTTGACCCCCCACCCCCTTTTTTTTGCGGTACTGGGGATGGAACCCAGGGACATTCTACCTCTGAGCGACACCCCCAGCCCTATTTTTTATCTTTTATTTTGTAACATGGTCTCACTGAGTTGCAAAGGACCTCACTAAAGTAGCTGAGGATGTCCAGGAACTGTGATCCTCCTGTATCAGTCTCCTGAATGCTTTCTACGCATTTAAATTTTTTTCTACACTACCTTGTTAACATTTATAAAACCAGAAAGGACCAATTAAGTTCAAACTTTTTTCAAGGATAGCTGTGCTTTATTATTCAGGGGCAAATTACTACATAGATATATAGTCTCAGATCCAAAAATATAGTTGTTGGCTGTCAGTAAACTGTGCTTTGCAAATTATGAGCAGGGCGTGGTGGTGCAGGCTTGTAATCCCAGCACTTGGGAGGCTGAGATAGGAGGATCGTGGTTCGTGGACAGCCTCAGCTACTTAGTGAGGCCTATGCAAACTCAGTGAGACCCAGTTTCAAAATAAAGAATAAATAATAGGGCAGGGGTATAGCTCAGGGGTAGAATGCCCCTGGATTCCATCCCCTGCACACATACACACATAAAAAAAAAAAAAACAAAAAGAAAAACTAAAACATATTTTTATTAAGGATGATCTGAATGTGTATCTAGGTTCTTATCCTTCCTGAAATACTGGTGTTTTTTTTTGTTTGTGTTTTTGTTTTTTAAACTGGGGATTTAATCTAGGATCATTCTTTTTTTTTTTTTTTTTTTTTTGGTGGTTCTGTAAATGGAACCCAGGGGCCTTTTACCTCTGGGCTATAATCCCAGATCTGTTTTATATTTTATTTGGAGACAGGGTCTCTTAAACCAACTGAGGCTGGCTTTGAACCTGTGCGATCCTCCTGTCTCAGCCTCCCAAGCACCGGGATTACAAGGTGCGCCACCACGCCCGGCTGAATCTAGGATCATTCTATCTCTGAGCTACACCCCAGCTCTTTTCTTTCTATTTATCTGGTGCTGGGGATTGAAGCCAAGGACGCTCCACCTCCAAGGTACACCCACAGTTCTATTTATTTCTGTTTTCAAACAGAGTCTTACTAGGTCACAGAGGGCTTCACTAAGTTGCCTAGGCTGCCCTCAGACCTGCAACCTCCTGTCTCAGCCTCCCAAGAACTGGGATTACAGCATGCACCATCATCCTAGTTTGAAATAATTTTCTTCCTTCCTCCCTCTCTTTCTCTCCTTCTCTTTTCCTCTCTCCCTCCCTTTTTTCCTTCCTTTCTCCTTATTATTTATTTAATTTTTGGTACTGGGGATTGAACCCACAGGCTTTCTACCCCAGCCCAATTTTATTTCTTTACTTGGAAATAGGGTCTCACCAGGTTGCTGAGAGCTTTGTTATGTTGCTGAGGCTGACTTTGAACCTGCGATCCTCCTGTCTCAGCCACCCCAATATGGGATTATAAACATGCACCACCACACATGACTCTTTCTCTTTATGGTACTTGGAATTATATCCAGGGGCATTCTACCTCTGAGCTACACCCCCAGCCCTATATATATATATTTTTTTTTAATGGGTCTTGGGATGGAACCCAGAGGCATTCGACCTCCAAGCTATACCCCCTTGCCCTATTTTTTTTTTTTAATTCTTTATTTTGAAACAGGGTCTCACTGAATTGCAGAGGGCCTCACTTAGTAGCTGAGGCTGTCCGCGAACTGCGATCCTCCGGTCTCAGCCTCCCAAATGCTGGGATTATAAGCGTGCGCCACCACGCCCGGCTTTTTTTTTTTTTTAATTTTATTTTGAAACAGTATCTCATTAAATTGTCAAGGCTGTCCACAAACCTGCAATCCTTCTGTTTCAGCCTCCCAAGTATTGAGATTACAGGAGTGATTGGTACTGCATTAGTGGAAGGCCATTGAGCAATTATTGTTTCCTTCATAGATCTTTATGACTCTGTAGGAGATGGAGCTAAAACTAATGTTTTGTTGGTTAGAGGAAATGTTCCTGTTGAGTTCTGCCATTGTTAGATCAGTTAGGAAAGAAAAAAGGCTCTGTAGTTGTTCATTGTGATAGTGCATTTCAAGTTCATTTGTATGCTGGTCCCTGCTTGACATAGTTCTTCTGATCTTGATTATGTGGTGGTGGTAGTCCAATTAGTTCATTTTCCTACTGGTCCCGAAGACAAGCTTTTGTACTAAAATAAGTGAAGTGAGAATATAGATAATGTGGCAGTATGTGCTACTTAAACTGTTGTTCTTTTTTTCATCTAATCTTGAAAGATGTTGATGATGATGATGATGATGATGATGATTTTTATACTGGAGATTGAAACTGGCAGCATTTTACCTCTGTGCTTCACCCTTAGCCCAAGTACTGGGTAAAGGTGTGTGTTGTAATGCCTGACAAGCATGAAAGATGATTAAGAAATTGTTTTTAATTATAAGAATACTTAGCCGGGCGTGGTGGCGCATGCTTGTAATCCTTACGCTTGGGAGGCGGAGACAAGAGGATCGCGCAGGTTTGAAGCCAGCCGTGCTGGCTTAAGAGACCCTGTTTCCAAATAAAAATATAAAGCTGGGCGTGGTGGCACACGCTTGTAATCCCTGCACTTGGGAGGCTGAGACGTAGAAGCGTTTCCAGGAACCCCAGTACCACCACCACCAAAAAAAAAAAAAAAAAAAAAAAAAGAATACTTAATAGCCGGGTGTGGTAGTGCATGCTTGTAATCACAAAATTTGGGAAGTTGAGACAGGAAGATCGCAGTTCATGGACAGCCTCAGCTACTTAGTGAGGCCCTCCACAATTTAGTGAGCCCCTGTTTCAAAATAGAGAATAAAAATAGGGCTGGGGGTGTAGCTCGGAGGTGGAATGCCCCTGGGTTCCATCCCCACTACCTTAAAAAAAAAAAAAATTCTTAACAGTTCAAAGTGAAAAGAATAAATGATAAAAATGTTTGCAATTTTATTACCAGTAAAACCAGAAATATGTATTTCATTATGCTAACATATAACACACAGTATGTTCATTTATGAATTAATAATATATAATTTTATATGCTCATATTGTATACATATCACTTAATGTACTAAAGACATAGTAAAATTCCATCATATTGACATGAATAGAATTTAAATATTAAATCCCATACAGTGCCAGGTCATATTATTGGAGATTCTGGAGGTAGTTGCATTATATTTAGATTCATGTTATTGGGTGTGCATTGTCTGAGTTTTACTGTATTTTAAATATTTTGCTTTTCTTTGAGTTAAGACTGTATTTTATTTATTTATTTATTTATTTTTTGTGGTACTGGGGGTGGAACGCAGGGGCTTTTCTACCTCCGGGCTATACTCCAAGACCTATTTTATACTTTATTGGAAACAGGATCAAACTAAGTTGTTGAGAGCCTCACTAAGTAGCTGAGGCTGACATCGAACCTGTGTGATCCTCCTGTCTCAGCTTCCCAAGCGCTGAGATTACAAGTGTGTGCCACCATGTCTAGCTAAGACTGTATTGTATTTCAAATAGTTTTATACTTTTCTTTCACATCATTAAGTGAAGATAGATCATATTTTTTTTTTTTTGTGGCACTGGAAATTAAACTCAGGGGCATTCTACCTCTGAGCCATGCCCACAGCCCTATTGATTGATTGATTGATTGATTGATTGATTGTAGTACTGGGGATGAAACCCAGGGGCCTTCTACCTCTGGGCTACACTCATAGACCTATTTTTTTTATACTTTATTTGGAAACAGGGTCTCACTAAGTAGCTGAGGCTGGCTTCAAACCTGCGTGATCCTCCTGTCTCAGCCTCCCAAGTACTGGGATTACAACCATGCACCACTACTCCAGGTTAGCGCTTTTTATTTAGAAACAGGGTTCACTAGGGTGCTGAGGGTCTTGCTAAGTTGCTGAGACTGATGTCAAACTTGTGATCCTCCTGTCTCGGCCTCCCAAGTACTGGGATTATTAGGAGTGCCACCATGCTTGGTTAACAGGGTGTGTGTGTGTGTGTGTGTGTGTGTGTGTGTGTACACGTATAGATTCTTTTGGCTTTTTTGTGTTACTGTGAATTGAATTGAGGGCCATTCTACCTCCAAGTTACATCCCTAGCATTGTAATCTCACATCATCATGCAGTTTGTAGTGGTAATGACACACGTGCATACAGCCCCTGATTGAGCTTTTCCCCAGCTCTATTCCAACTCCTTCTTTTCTCATACAAAATAATGAGATTGACATTGGTATTCTCATATATACATAATGTCAGTGAAGTGTTTCCTTCATTACTTCATTACTTTCTCCCTCAAATCCTAAACCACCTCCCTAGATCCACTGAGGTTTCTTCTCCATTATCTGGAGTCCTTCTGGTATCCCCATTACTCCCTGACTTCCTTATGTGATTGAAGACAAATGACCCTTTACTTTCTGTGATTGGCTAATATCACTTACCATAATATTTTTCAGGTCCTTTCATTTTTCTGCAAATGGCATAATTTTGTTACTGCTGAGTACAATTCTGTTCTCATAATTTTGTAATCATTCATCTTTTGATGGACGCCTGGGTTGGTTTCATGTTTTGGCTATTGTGAATTGTGCTGCTATAACATGGATATGCATGCATTACTTATATCTGATTTTAGTCCTTGGGAAAGATACTCAGGAGTGATATATAGCTGGATCATATGGTGGATCCATTCCCAGTTTTCTGAGGAATCCCCACACTGATTTCCAGAGTGGCTACACTAATTTGTGGTCCTACCAGCAGAGTTTCTATTTTCCCACATCCTCTCCAGCATTTATTGTTTGACTTCTTGATGATTGCCTTTTTTTTTTTTTTTTTTGGTGGTACTGGGGTTCCTGGAAACCCTTCTACCTCCGGGCTATACTCCTAGACCAATTTATTATTTTTATTTGGAAACAGGATCTTTTAAGCCAGCGGAGTTGGCTTTTTTTGTGGTACTGCGGGTGGAACCCAGAGGCTTTCTACCTCTGGGCTATACTCCCAGACCTTTTTTTTTTTTTGTTTGGAAACAGGGTCTCACTAAATTGCTGAGAGCCTCACTAAGTAGCTGAGGCTGACTTTGAACCCATGCGATCCTCCTGTCTCAGCCTCCCAAGTGCCGGGATTACAAGCATGCGCCACCATGCCCGGCGTGGAGCTGGCTTTGAACCAGTGCGGTCCTCCTGTCTCGGCCTCCCAAGCACGGGGATTACAAGCATGCGCCACCACACCAGGCTTGATGATTGCCATTTTAACTGAGGTTAGATGGACTCTCAGTGGAGTTTTAATTTGCACCTTCCTGATTGCTGATGATGTTGACCAGTTCTTCATGTATTTATTGGCCATTTCTATTTCTTCTTTTGTGAAGTGTCTATTTAGTTTAGTTGCCCTCCCCTTTATTTTTGGTGGGTACTGGGGATGGAACTCAAGGGCATTGTACCTCTGAGCTATGCCCAGCCTGATTTTGTAGTCCTTTTATGTTTGAAACAGGGTCTCACTGATTTGCAAAGTGCCTCGATAACTGAGGCTGCCCATGAACCACTATCCTCCAGTCTCAGCTTCCTGAATGCTGGGATTACAAGTATGTGCCACCATGCCCAGCTCAATTGCCCATTTCTTGATAGGGTATTTTTTCTTAAGTATTTTAAGTAATTTATATATTCTAGATATTAGTCCTCAACCAGAGGAATAGCTGGCAAAAATCTCCTATTCAGCCCTGCTTTATATCTATTTATTTATTTATTTTTTGCAGTACTAGAGATGGAACCCTGGGGCATTCTAACTCTGAGCTACACCCCCAGCCCTATTTCTTCTTTATTTTGAAGCAGGGTCTCACTGAGTGCAAAGGGCCTCACTAAGTAGCTGATGCTGTCTGCGAACCGTGACCCTCCTGTCTCAGCCTCCTGAATGTTGGGATTAAGAGTATGTGCCACCATGCCCGGTTTATATTTGTTTATTTTTGATACTGGGGATTAAACACTGGGGCATTCTATCTCCAAGCTACATTCAGAGCCCTTTTATTTTTCATTTTGAAATAAGTTCTCTAGGTTGCTCTTAGTCTTGCTAAGTTGCTGAGGCTGGCTTTGAACCCATGATCCTGTCTCAGCCTCCCAAGTACTGAGATTATAAGCATGTGTCACCACACTAAGCTTTATTTTTAGAGTCTCTTTATGTTGCTGAGGCTGGCTTCAAATTTGCAATCTTCCTATTTCAGCCTCCCAAGTATTGGATTACAGGTGTGCGCACCACTGTATCTTGCTTGAGTGTAAGGAATCAGTCATATAAATTGCGGTTGTCTGCTAAAAAGGACACTGAAACTTCACCCCCAGTTCTAGCTCGCTGTTCTTTTCAGAACCTGCCTCTTTTCTAAATTAGGGGTAGTATGAAAATAGGAATAAAACTATTGCTTGACTTTTTAAAGTAAATCTGAAGGTTAAAGACAATTGTAATAAAGAAAAAAGAGACACAGCTGCTCTGCTTGCCTGTAATTTCAGTACTTGGGTTGCTGAGATAGATCATAGGTTCAAGGCCAGCTTCATCAACTTATAGAGACCCTGTTTTAAGTATTTCAAAATAAAAAGGGCTGGAGGTATATAGCTCAGAGATAGAGCATCCCTGGATTCAATCTCTAATGCCACAAGAAAGAGAAGGGGGGAAAAAGGCTAGAGTATGAAAATGTGGGACTAGTACTTCTAGAGTTGGGAGAAGCAAAAATGCTAATCCTCTCTCCCAAGGGCTATGTAGAGCAGAAGGTAATTGGGAAAGAGCTGTCTTATAACAATGTTGCCAAGAAAACTGAGTTTTGAGGTATCAGAAGGATGATACTAGTGGGGCATGGTGGCCCAGGTTTGTAATCCCAGCATTTGGGAGGTTGAGACCTGAGGATCCCCGTTCGTGGACAGCCTAAGCTACTTAGTGAGGACCTCTGCAACTTAGTGAGACCCCGTTTCAAAATAAAGAATAAAAAATAGGACAGGGAGTGTAGCTCAGAGGTCAAATACCCCTGGGTTCCATTCTCAGACACACACACACAAAAAAAGATGATCCTGTTTTTTTGTGTTCTAAGCTGAGATGCAAGTAGGGGATGCTAACCAGAGAGTGCATCACTACCTTAAGAAAGGTCACTCAGGGGTCTCACAATGAGAGGGTCAAAAATTGGTGTTGGCATAGAAAACCGACACTAGTAGTTACTGAAGATCTTGTTCTCTTCCTCATTGCTGGTCTTGCTTTGCTTGATCATGGTCTTCCCATCCTGAGGCACATGCTCCAGCCAACATAAGGAAGAATGTTCAAGGTGGGAGAATAAGGAAACAAGCATTTCTTTCCCTCTCCTCCATCTTGGAATTTTTAGTTTAGTTCTAAGCTGCAGAACCAGAATGAAAGCTGAACTTTGGATTTAGGTTGAATTGAAATTTTTAGTAGTTGAATTTTTTTTTTTTAATGTGGTACTGGGGATAAAACCCAAGGGCATTCTACCTCTGAGCCATACCCCTAAGCCCTATTTTTATTCTTTTTTTTTTTTTTTTTTTGGCGGTACTAGGGATGGAACCCAGGGGCATTCTACCTCTGAGCTATACCCCTAACCCTACTTTTTATTCTTTATTTTGAAACAAAGTCTCACTGATTTGCAAAGGGCCTCACTAACTAGCTGAGGCTGGCCACAGACTGCAGTCCTCTTATCTTAGCATCCCAAATGCTGGGATTAGAAGCATGTGCCACCACTCTTGGCTTATTTTTATCCCCCCCCCCTTTTTTTTTTGGTGGTACTGGGGGTGGAACCCAGGGGTTTTTCTACTGCTGGGCTACACTCCCAGACCTATTTTATATTTTATTTGGAAACAGGGTCTCACTAAGTTGCTGAGAGCCTCACTAAGTAGCTGAGGCTGGCTTCGAACCTGTATGATCCTCCTGTCTTAGCCTTGCAAGCACGGGGATTACAGGTGTGTTCCACAACGCCTGGCTTATTTTTATTCTTCATTTTGTTTATTTATTTATTTATTTATTTATTTATTTATTTATTTATTTATTTATTTATTTATTTATTTTGTGTGGTACTGGGGTTCCTGGAAGCCCTTCTACCTCCGGGCTACACTCCCAGACCTATTTTATATTTTTGAAACAGGGTCTCTTACGCCAGCGCGGCTGGCTTCGAACCTGCGCGATCCTCCTGTCTCCGCCTCCCAAGCGCGGGGATTACAAGCGTGTGCCACCACGCCCGGCTTATTCTTCATTTTGAAAACAAGGTCTCACTAAGTTTTAGGCCTAAGTACCTGAGGCTGGCTGCAAACTAGATCTGCCTGTCTCAGTCTCCCAAGTACTGGGATTATAAGCGTGTGCCATCATACCTGGCTTTAGTATTTGAGTATTTAACTTTCAACACCTGGAAGTTTATAGGAAAGCTACAGAATTGTTTATATAATTCAAGAGCAGGAAAAGGAGACCTAACAGCATGGGTTGGAGGAAAGATTTTATTAATTTATGATTATTTTCTTCAGAGCTCATTTTATATTTATTTTTTTATTTTGGTACTACATGTTGAACCCAGAGGCATTCTGTCTACAAGCTACTCCCCAGCCTTATTTTATTTTGAAACAGGATCTTGTTAGGTTGCTGAGAGTCTTACTACTTGAGTCTTATCTTGTACTAGTGATCCTCTTGTCTCAGCCACCCAAGTACTGGCATTACAGGTGTGTACCACCAGACCAGCTGAGTTCATTTTATTTGATATGTATGTATGTTGTGTGTATGTGTGTGTATATATGTGTGTATATTTTATTTTTACTGTGAAACAGTCTTTGTGTATTTTATTTTTACTGTGAAACAGTCTTTTCTAAGTTGCTGAGTCTGGACTCAAACCTGAAAATGTCCTAATCTCAGCTCCATAGTAGTGGGGCTACTGGCATGTACCACCATATCCAGCTCAGGATTCATTTTATTACATTTGATATTATAAAAAACTGCAAAGAACATCTGTAAACAAAAATCTCTGTCTCCCTCTCTTTTCTTCTGTCCCTTCCCATGGTTATTCTACTTCTGAGCTGCAACCCCAGCCCATTAAATTTAATGTATTTATTGTTATTGTGTATGGTACAGGGAATGAACCCAGGGGCATTCTCTCTCTGAGGTACACCCTCAGCTCTATTCTACTTTTTATTTTGAAACAGGATCTTACTAAGTTGCTGAGGGCCTCGCTAAATTGCCCAAGCTGGCCTCAAATCTGTGATATTCCTTTCTCAGCCTCCAAATATATTTTGAATTTATGAATAAGTTCTGATTCAATATTATAATATCATGGCTTGGAAGCAGGGAAAGGAAAAACATCTTACATATTAACAAAACTTTTAGGGCTGGAGTTGTAGCTAAGTGGTAAAGTGCTTGCATGTGCGCACACACACACAAATTATGTTAGGACAACACATATATCCTGTGAGAATTATTTCAGCTTTTTTTCTCCCTTGGTTAAAAATCTATGTGTGCATTTTTTTTTTTTTTTTGGTGGTACTGGGGTTCCTGGAAGCCCTTCTACCTCCGGGCTACACTCCCAGACCTATTTTTACAGTTATTTTTATTTGGAAACAGGGTCTCCTAAGCCAGCGTGCGCAGCTGGCTTCGAACCTGTGCGATCCTCCTGTCTCTGCCTCCCAAGCGCGGGGATTACAAGTGTGCGCCACCACGCCTGGCCATATGTGGGCATTTGACATCTTTGAGGTTGTCAGCCTGCCTCTTCCCTCTTATGCCCATCATATTACTCTCTTATTTCATCTGTATAACTTAATATTTTTTATACCTTGTTTAATGCAACATATAAAAATTTCTCAGCTGGGTGTGGTGGTACACGCTTGTAATCCCCGTGCTTGGGAGGCTGAGACAAGAGGATTGTGCAGGATTGAAGCCAATCTCAGCTGGCTTAAGAGACCCTGTTTTCAAATAAAATAAAAATAGGTCTGGGAGTGTAGCCCGGATATAGAAGGCCCCTGGGTTCCATCCCCAGTACCACCACCACCAAAAAAAAAAAAAAAAAAAAAAAAAAAAAAAAAATCTCAGCTCTGAGTATATGTTTTCTTATTTTTTAAAATTTATTTATTTATTTATTTATTTTTTGCGGGTCTGGGGATGCAACCCAGAGGCATTCGACCTCCGAGCCACACCCCCTGCCCTAATTTTTTATTCTTTATTTTGAAACCGGATCTCACTGAGTTGCAGAGGGCCTCACTAAGAAGCTGAGGCTGTCCGCGAACCGTGATTGGTGCCCACTTCCCCTTCCCCTTCCCAACAACGAGTGTCGAGGTTAACCATGCTTCATTCATACTTTTACACATATTCAAATGTAACTCCTCCATTAATCAACCTCTGTCTTCTTCCTCTCCTACCCTTCCATTCTAACTTTGCTGAGGTTTCCCCTCTATTATCTGGAGTCCCTCTGGTATTCTTAATACTCTCTAATTTGGGCATTTTAGAGAAAACATATGTCCCTTCTCTTTCTGTGCTTGGCTGATCTCACTTAACATAATGTTCTCCAGGTCGTTTCATCTTCTTGCGAATGACGTGATGTTCTTTTATAGCTGAGTAGAATCCCATTGTGTGTATTTCTCATAATTTTGCAATCCATTCATCTGTTGATGGAGACCTAGGTTGGTTCCATCTTTTGTCTATGAACATGGGTATGCATATGTTACTGAAGTTCTCTGATTTCAGCCCCTTTGGAAAGATAGCCAGGAGTGGTATAGCCAGATCATATGGTGAATCCGTTCCCAATTTTCTAAGGAATCTCCACACTGATCTCCATAATGGCTGAACTAGTTTGCAATCCCACCAACAGTGTAAAAGAGTTCCTCTTTCCCCACATCCTCACTAGCATTTGTTGTTGTTTGGTTTCTTTATGTTTGCCACTCTGATTGGGGTTAGATGGAATCTCAGTGTAGTTTTGATTTGCATCTTCCTGATGGCTAGTGATGTTGAACATCTTTTCATGTATCTGTTGGCATTTGTATCTCTTCTTTTGTGAAGTGTCTATTCAGTGCATTTGCCCACTTCTTGATTGGGTTATTTGTTTTGCTACTGTAGTCTTTTGAGCTCTTTGTATATTCTGGATATTAGCCCTCTATCAGAGTGGTGGCTGGTAAAGATCTCCCATTCTGTAGGCTTTCTCTTTAGATTCTTGATGGTTTCCTTTGATGAGCAGAAACTTTTAGTTTGCTATCATCCCATTTGTGAATTCTTGCTTTAATTTCCTGTGTTTTGGAACTTTTGTTGAGAAAGTTACTGCCTGTGCCTATATGTTGGAGTGCTGAACCTATGCCTTTCACTAATAACTTCACAATCTCTGGTCTAATCTACAAGTCTTTGATCCATCTCGAGTTGATTCCTGTGCACGGGAGAGGTAAGGATTTAGTTCATCTTTCTACAAATGGAAGCTACTTCTCCCAGCACCATTTGTTGAAAAGGCTGTCTTTACTCCAGAGTATGAGTTTGGCCCCTTTGTCAAAGATCAATTGACTATAGGTGTGTGGGTTTGTTTCTATATCTTCAATTCTGTTGCATTGGTCTGTATGCCTGTTGTTGTGCCAATACCATTCTCTCTTTCTCTTTCTTTATTTCTTTCTTTCTTTTTCTTTCTTTCTTTCTTTCTTTCTTTCTTTCTTTCTTTCTTTCTTTCTTTCTTCTCTATAGTATAATTTGAAGTCAGAGGTTATGATGCCTTTTGCATGGTTCTTATTGCTGAGGATTGCTTTGACTATTCTGGGTCTTTTCTTCATATAAAATTCATGGCTGATTTTTCTAGGTCTATGAAGAATGTTGTTGGTCTTTTGATAGAAATCTGTAGATCACTTAGATCACTTTTGGCAGAATGGCCTTTTTTTAAATTTTTGGTGGTACTGGGGGTGGAACCCTCTGGGCTACACTCCTAGACCTATTTTATATTTTATTTGGAAACAGGGTCTCACTAAGTTGCTTAGAGCCTCACTAAATAGCTGAGGCTGGCTTTTGAACCTGTGCAATCCTGTCTCAGCCTCCCAAGTGCAGGGATTACAAGCGCGCGCCACCACGCCTGGCTAGAATGGCCATTTTGATGATATTTATTCATGAGCAAGGGAGATCTTTCCATCTTCCAAGGTCTTTTTCAATTTTTTTCTTTAATGTTTTATAGTTTTTATTGTAGAGCTTTTTTTACATCTTTGGTTAGGTTTATTCCTAATTATTTTATTGGTTTTGAGGTTATAGTGAGTGGAATTGTTTTCTTTCTTTCATTGTGGATTTATTGTTGGCATATAGAAAAGCAACTGATTTCTTTAGATTGATTTTGTATCCTGCAACTTTGCTGAATTGGTTAATCAGCTCCAGTAGTCTTTTGGTTGAGTTCTTAGGGTCTTCTAGATAAAGGATCATGTCATCTGTAAATAAGGAAAGTTTTAACTCCTCTCTTCCTATTTTTTGGGTGGTACTGGGGTTTCTGGAAGCCCTTCTACCTCTGGGATACACTCTCAGACCTATTTTTATACTTTCTTATTTAGAAACAGGGTCTCTTAAGCCAGCACGGCTGGTTTCGAACCTGCGCAATCCTCCTGTCTCCTCCTCCCAAGTGCGGGGATTACAAGTGTGTGCCACCTATTTGAATTTCTTTGATTTCTTTCTCTTGTCTCAGCATCTATCGAAATGATTGTGTGGTTTTTGTTCTCAGTTCTATTTATGTGGTAAATAACGTGTATTGATTTGCGTATGTTAAACTAGCCTTGCTTTTCTGGGATGAAACCAACTTTGTTTGTGGTGTATAATTCACTCGATATGGTTTTGAATGCGTATAGCTAGTATTTTATTTAGAATTTTTGCATCTGTGTTCATCAAGGATATTGGTCTGTAATTTTGTTTTGTTGAGGTATCTTTATTTGGTTTTGGGGTTAATGTGGTACTGGCCTCGTAGAAGGAATTTGGGAGAATTTAATCTCTTTCAATTTCCTGGAACAATTTGTGCAGTATTCACTGAAGGTTTTGTAGAATTCAGCTGGAAACCTGTCAGGGCCTGGGCTTTTCTTTGATGGTATAATTTTTATTGCTGTTTTTATTTCTTTGCTTGCTAGTGCTTGGTTTAGGCTTGCTATGTCCTCTTGGTTAATTTAGGTAGGTTATATGTGCTTAGAAATCTATCAGTTTCTTCCATGTTTTCCAGTTTATTGGAGTATAAATTTTGAAAATAATTTCTGATAATCATTTGAATTTCCTCACTGTGGTGATGTCTCCATTTTTCTTCTGATTTTTTTTTTTTGTTTTGGGTGGTACTGGGGATGGAACCCAGGGGCCTTCCACCTCCAGGCTATACTCCCAGACCTATTTTATATTTTATTTGGAAACAGGGTCTCTTAAGCCAGCTGAGGCTGGCTTCGAACCTGCGCGATCCTCCTGTCTCAGCCTCCCAAGCTCAGGGATTACAAGCGTACACCACCGCGCCCAGCTTCCTTCTGATTTTAATTATTTGAGTTGATTCTCTCTTTCTTTTGGTTAGGTTGGCCAGGGGTTAGTGAATCTTAATAATCTTTTCAAAGAACCAGCTTTTTGTTTTGTTGATTCTTAGAATTGTTAATTTTCTCTGTTTCATTTATTTCTGCTCTGATTTTAATAGTTTAGTGTATTATTCAGTCTCCATAATTATTTATTTATTTATTTATTTATTTATTTATTTATTTATGTTGGTGGTACTGGGGGTGGAACCCAGAGGCTTTCTACCTCTGGGCTATAGTCCCAGACCTAGTTTTTATTTTTTTAATATTTTATTTGGATACAGGATCTCACTAAGTTGCTGAGAGCCTCACTAAATAGCTGAGGCTGGCTTCGAACCTGTGCGATCCTCCTGTCTCAGCCTCCCAAGCTCAGCCTGTCTCAGCCTCCCAAGCTCAGGGATTACAAGCGTTTGCCACCTCACCCAGTAGTCTCCATGTATTTACATAGTTTCTTTTGGTCTTCTTGTTGTTGATTTCTACTTTCATTTTATTGTGGTCTGAAAAGATGCAGGGAATTATATTACATCTTTTGAATCTGTGGTGCTTGCTTTGTTGCCCAGAATGTGATCTATTTTGGGGTTGTTTCATGGGCTGCTGAGAAGAAGGTGTATTCTGCTGTTCTGGTTGAAATATTCTGTATATGTCCATTAGGTCTATTGGGTTTATGATTTTCTCTGAAGAGTCTTTATTCATCTTTTGCCCTAATATTGAGCTAGTGGCGTGAGTGGTATGTTGAAATCTCCCAATATTATTGTATTTAGGTCTATTTGAGATCTGATGTCCTGGAGGCTTTGTTTTACAAATGTGGGTGCACCCACATTTTGGGTATAAACATTTACTATTATTTACTATTATTATATCTTCTTGGTGAATTGTTCCTTTTAATAAAAGGAAGTGCCCTGCTTTTTTTCTTTCTGATGTGTTTTAATTTAATGTCTATTTTGTTGGTTATCAGCTTTGCTATACCCGTGCCCGTTTTGGGTTTCATTAGCATGATATATCTGCCTTCTCTCAGACACCCAAGTACTAAGATTTTACCAACATGTCCTGCTGACTCTGTTTTCCTTTTTTAAAATAGAATAGGGATGGGTAATATAGCTTGGTGTTAGAATTCCCCTAGGTTTAATTTTTTTAAAACTCTAATATTAGTGGCTTTTTTATGGTATTGGGATGGAACTAGGGGCCTTCTACCTCTGAGTTACACCTCCAGATTTATTTTATATTTTGGAAACAGGGTCTCACTAAGTTGCTCAGAGCCTCAATTAGCTGCTGAGGCTGTCTCAGCCTCACAATTACTGGAATTACAAGCATGTGTCACCATGCTATGCTCAGTGGCATTTGATTAAATGATGTACGTAGACGATCCTAATAAAAAATTGTTAAATTACAGCTAAAATAGAATTGAGATTTTGTTACTTTCAACTCTAAGGGTATGTAAAAAAATTAAAGTAACTTTTATAATTTATAAACACTTATGTAAGTATAATTTTAGTGGCAGTATTAAAATTCTAATGTTTTGTTTGTATCAAGTTATGAGATTTATATATGTATTTAATGGTACTGGGGTTTGAACGCTGGGGCATTCTACCTCCAAGCTATATCCCTGCCTGTCTGCCTGCCTGCCTGCCTATCTATCTATTATCTATTCATCTGTCTATCTTTGGAGATGTTACTGGGGATTGAACCCAGGGGTAGTCTATCTCTGAGCTTAACTTCCTGCCTCACCTTTTGTTTTGGTAGTACTGGGAATTGAACTCAGGGATATTCAACCTCTGAGCCATACCCTTAGCCCTATTTTATTTTTCATTTTGAAACAGGGTGTTGCAGAGTGTCTGGATAAATTACTGAGACTGGCCTTGAGCCTATGATCCTTACTAGCTTCCCAAGTAAGGGGATTACAAGCATGGACCATCGCATGTGGCTCACCCCTGGACACCTATTTATTTATTTATTTATTTATTGGTAGTACTGGGGATTGAACCCAGGAGCATTCTACCTCTGAATTACAATCCCAGCCCTATTTTATTCTTTAAATAAAGAATATCAGGCCTGGCATGGTTGCTGGAGGCCAAGATGAAGCTGAATATCTCCTTCCCAGCCACTGGCTGCCAGAAACTCATTGAAGTGGATGATGAATGTAAACTTGGTATATTTTATGAGAAGCGTATGGCCACAGAAGTTGCTGCTGACGCTCTGGGAGAAGAATGGAAGGGTTGTGTGGTTTGAGTTAGTGGTGGGAATGACAAACCAGGTTTCCATGTAAAGCAGGGTGTCTTGACCCACGGCCATGTTCGCCTACTACTAAGTAAGGGGCATTCCTGTTATAGACCAAGAACTCGAGAGAGAAAGTGCAAATCTGTTTGGGTTTCCATTGTGGATGCCATTCTGAGCATTCTCAACTTGGTTATTGAAAAAAAAAAAAAAAGGAGAGAAGGATATTTCTGGACTGACGAATACCACTGTGCTTCATTGCCTGGGGCCCAAAAGAATCATCAGAATTAGAAAACTTTTTAATCTCCTTGAAGATGATGTTTGGCAATATGTTGTCAGAAGCCCTTACACAAGGAAGGTAAGAAACCCAGGACCAAAGCACCCAAGATTCAGCATCTTGTTACTCCACGTGTTCTGCAACACAAATGCCGGTGTATTGCTCTGAAGAAACAGCATACTAGGAAAAACAAGAGGCTGCAGAATATGCTAAACTTTTGGCTGAGAGAATGAAGGAGGCCAAAGAAAAATGCCAGGAACAGATTGCCAAGAGGCGCAGGCTGTCCTCTCTGAGAGCTTCTACTGAGTCCAGTAAAAAATAAGAATTTTTTTGGTGGTACTGGGGTTGGAACCCAGGGGCCTTCTACCTCTGGGATACACTCCTAGACCTATTCTATATTTTATTTGGCAACAGGTGTCTTAAGCCAGCTGAGGCTGGCTTCGGACCTGCGCGATCCTCCTGTCTCAGCCTCCCTAGCGCGGGGATTACAAGCGTGCGCCACCACACCCGGCCAAAAATAAGAATTTTTAAGTGTAAAAAATAAGACCAGACCTTAAAAAAAAAAAAAAAAAAAGGGCTGGAGATGTAGCTCAGAGTTAGAAGGCCCCTGTGTTCAATCCCCAGTACTAAAAAAAAAGCAAAAAAAAAAAAAAAAAAAAAAAACTGGTTCAGACTTAAGTACTTTTCACTGAATCACAGAATCTCTGCAGAAGTAGGGCAAGAAGATGGTGTTTGGCAGTTGGTAGCATAGAATATATAGCTACTATTGCTTTGCTCTGTACCTCAGAAATAATCCTTTAGCCCCCCCCCCCTTTTTTTTCAGGTCTGGAGCTGGAACCCAGAGGCATTTGACCTCTGAGCTAAACCCATTGCCCAATTTTTTATTTTTTATTCTGAAACAGGGTCTCACTGACTTGCGGAGGGCCTCACTAAGTAGCTGAGGCTGTCCGCGAACCGCAATCCCGAATGCTGGGATTACAAGTGTGCACCAGCACGCCCAGCTTTTTTTTTGTTTGTTTGTTTCTTGTTACTGGAGTCTGAACCTAGAAGCAGTCATCTTCAGGCTATACCCCCACCCCCCCACCCCCCACCGCTTTTTGTAGTACTGGGGATGGAACTCAGGGTCACTGTACCTAATTTTTAGTCTTTTTATTTATTATTTATTTATTTATTTAAATAATTTATTTGCAGGTTTGGACGGAACCCAGAGGCATTTGGCCTATGAGCTACACCCCCTGCCCATTTTTTTTTATTCTTTATTTTGAAAACAGGGTCTCACTGAGTTGCGAAGGGCCTCACTAAGTAGCTGAGGCTGTCCAAAACCATAATCCTCTAACCTCAGCCTCCAAAAGCTGGGAATAAAAGCGTGTGCCCCCACGCCGGACTATTTTTTATTTTTTTATTTTTTATTTTTAGCGGTACTAGGGATGGAATCCAGGAGCGTTCTACCTCTGAGCTACACCTTCAGCCCTATTTTTTTTTTTTAATTCTTTATTTTTGAAACAGGGTCTCGCTGAGTTGCAAAGGGCCTCACTACATAGCTGAGGCTGATCCTCTGGTTTCCGCCTCCCGAATGCTGGAATTACACCACACCTGGTCTACCTAGTCTTTTTATTTTTTAAACAGATTCTCACTGAGTTGCAAAGGACCTTGTAAGTAGTTGAGGCTGTCTTTGAACAGTGATCTTCTGGTCTCAGTCTCCCAGTGCTGGGATTATAAGCATGTGCCACCATGCCTGGGTCCCCTAGCACTTTTTGTTTTTGAAAAAGCTTGTCCCTAGATTGCTGAGAATTTTGCTATTTTGCTAAAACTGTCCTTCAACCCGTGATCCTCTTGTCTCAGCTTTCCAAGTCCTGGGATAATAAGCATGAGCCACCACGTCTGGCTGTTGTGTGTTTTAAAATCAGGGTTTATTATTCATGACAGTTTATGTCCCACAGGGTTGTCACACTTAAAATCTATTCATTATTTTTATCTTATCGCTCATTTTTTTCCTACAGGTCTAGAGATAGAACCCAGGGGCATTTGACCTCTAAGCTAGACCCCCTGCCCCATTTTTTATTCTCTATTTTGAAATAGGTTCTCACTAAATTGCGGAGGGCTTCACTAAGTAACTGAGGCTGTCCGTGAACTGCGATCCTGTGTTCTCAGCCTCCCGAATGCCGGGATTACAAGCATGTGCCACCACATCCGGCACTAAAATTTTTAATTTATCATCATTTTATAATTATTAATACTTCAATCAGACATTTCATGTGTTAGGGTAAAAGGAAAGAGGAATTCAGGAAAATAGAATAAAGTATGCCAGAAATATATTTTCAAGTCAATACTATCAAAGCAAGTGACTCTAAGAACCTGTATACATGTGGTCATTGTTCAGAATGTTCACTGAGTTTGCCTGTAATCCTAATGATGTGGGAGGCAGAGGCAGGAGGATAGTAATTTTGAGGCCAGCTGTAAAGTTTTATTATTTTTTTCCCCAGTATTGGGTGTGAGATAAAGTGCAGCTCCTTGGCGGGCACAAACGCACGGGGCGGTCCAATATGAATGCGTTTATTAACCTGGGAATGGAGCAGAACAGGTCCAGGGGCCCGCGTACATCCCTCCAAGCAGCCTATCCTGCGCCCATCTGAGAGTGAGCGTGGAAGAGACAGGGTCCTCCTTTTAAGGAGGGGAGGGGTTTTACTCGTGGGAACGCACAATTCTGGCTGGGGTTTCGGGGGTCCCCCGCCTGCTCAGAGGTCATGTGACGCAGAGGTGACATGAGTGCAGGACCTGAGTTATCACTGGGGATTGAACCCAGGGACATTCTACCTCCAAACTACATTCCTAGCCCTATTTTTTTTTATTCTTTATTTTGAAACAGTATCTCACTACGTTGGGGAAGGCCTCACTAAGTAGTTGTGGCTGGCTGCAAACCTGTGATCCTTCTGTCACAGTATTGGGATTACAAGCCATGTACCACCACAGCCAGCTCTAGCTTTGAAAATTTAGCGCTATCCTATCTGAAGATCCAGGTAAGGTGGTGCACGTTTGTAATCTCAGTACTTGGCAGGCTGAGACAGGAGAATCAGAGGTTTGCAGCCAACTTCAGCTACTTAGACCCTCAGCAACCTAGTGAAATCCTGTTTCCAAAAAAAAAGGCCCTATCTCAAACATAAAATATAAAATGGGTTGGGCATGTAGCTCAGTGGTAGAGCATCCTTGGGTTCAATCTCCAGGACCCTAAAAACAACAAACAACTAAAAAAACAGCTTCAGGATTTTATTTGCATTTGTATAAGAATGAATATGTTTAACATGAAAATATCAGTGAAATCGGTAGTTTGGTTTTGAGTTTACATGATACCAATAATTAGTTTTCAGAACTTTGACTGTGGGCACAGATTCAGCAACCTGGAATAATTTGAGTACTTTTGTAGGTTATTTTGCCAGAAATGGGTTATAGTAATGATCACTGTTCTTTATTTTTTTCCCTTTAGTCAGCAGATAAGCAGCGAGCCCTAGAAGAAACCAAAGCCTACACTACCCAATCCTTAGCAAGTGTTGCTTATCTGATAAACACCTTGGCCAACAATGTCCTGCAGATGTTGGATATCCAGGCATCCCAGTTGCGAAGGATGGAATCTTCAATCAATCATATTTCACAAGTGAGACCATGCTATTTTCATATGAGTATCTCTTAGTAAACACAGCCTTTCTTCTAATACTGACAGCCTCCATTATATGAGTTAATGTGCATGTATGATTTGGAAAACACAAATGCAACATTAGGTTTTCTGATTCTATGTTTTTGTGGTGTCATTCATTATCTTCAATTTGATAGATAGCAAAGTAAATCAAAATGGATTCTATTAAAACTCAGTAGTCATGGTAACATAATCAGTTCAAAAGTGAAAGTTTGTACTTTTTTTTTGGTGCCATATTTCACACTTGTCATTTTATAAATAGAACTTTGATAGCTTGGTAGCTTATTTAAACTTTTATTTTCTGTTGGTAGGATTTATGTTTCCTGGTATGTGTCAGCTGTACTTATAATATTAGAAAGACTAAGAAACTAGCAAACCTTATAAAAATATTTATATGGAACTTTAGATCTTAAACTTTTTCATTACAAAAAAATAATGTACAGGTTGGGTGTGGTAGCACACTCCTGTAATCCTAGTACTTGAGAGGATGAGAGAGCAGGATCTCAGGTTTGAGGTCAGTCTCAGCAACTTGATGAGGCCCTCTGCACTTTAGCAAGATCATATTTCAAAAATACAAAATAAAATATGCCAGACGTGGTCGTGCACGCTTGTAATCCCCGGGCTTGGGAGGCGGAGACAGGAGGATCGCACAGGTTTGAAGCCAACCTCAGCTACTTAGTGAGGCTCTCAGCAACATAGTGAGACCCTGTTTCCAAATAAAATATAAAATAGGTCTGGGAGGATAGCCTGGAGGTAGAAAGCCCCTGGGTTCCATTCCTAGTACCACCAAAACATAAAATAAAATAAAATAAAATAAAATAAAATAAAATAGGGCTGAGGGTGTAGCTCAGATGCAGCATCCCTCTGGGTTCAGTCTCCAGTTACCCACTCCATGTTTTGGTTGTAAATGGTGCCGTGGGCTCTTTTCCTTTATTCAACTAGAGTTTGTTGAACAGGAAAATTAAAACTAATAGGCAGCTTGGTGCAACATTATATAACAAGTCTTTATTACAAAATCAGTAGTAAATAGAGAAGAGAAGAAAAAATAGCATGCGCGCGCGCGTGTGTGTGTGTGTGTGTGTGTATGTGTGTGTGTGTGTGTGTGTCAGTAGAAATTGAACCTGGGGCATTCTACCTCTGAGCTCTACCCCCAGTTTTATTTTATTCCTTATTTTGAAGCAGGGTTGCACTAATATGCACTAATATGCACTAATATGCGGAGCACCTCACTAAGTAGCTGAGGTTGACCCTGAACCTGCAATCCTCCTGTCTTAGCCTCTTAAGTACTGGGATTACAAGTGTGTGCCATCACACCTGGTTCCCAAGGTACAATGTTGACATATATTTGTTATAGTTTGGCCTTTTTTTTGTACTGAGGATTCAACCCAGAGGCATTTTACCTCTGAGTTACAACCCCAGCTGCTATTTTACTTTATTTATTTATTTATTTTTGTGGTACTGGGGATTGAACTCAGGAGCATCCTACCTCCGAGCTACACCCATAGCCCCATTTTTTACGCTATAATTTGAAACAGGGTCTCACTAAATTCCAGAGGGCCTCACAGGTAGCTGAGGCTGGCCGTGAACCCACGATCTTCCTTTCTCAGCCTCCCAAGTACTGGGATTACAAGTATGCATCACCATATGTAGCTTTACTTATCTTAATTAATTAATTAATTTTTGCAGCACTGGGGATGAAATCTAGGGGCATTCTACACCTCCGAGCTAAAGTACTCCGTCCTATTATTTATTTATTTATTTATTTTTTAAAACAGGGTCTTACTGAGTTGTGAAGGGCCTCGGTAAGTAGCTGAGGCTTTCTGCAAACCACTATTCTTCGGTCTCTGTCTCCTGAATGCTGGGATTACAAGCATGCACCACCACGCCCGGCTTATTTTATTTTGAAACAGGATTTCACTAGGTTGCTAAGGGCCTTGCTATTTACTGAGGCTGTCTTCAGATCTGTGATTTTCTTTTCTCAGCCTCCCAAGTACTGGGATTACAGGTATATGCCACCACACCCAGCTTTGTTTTTTGTTTTATTTATTTGGTGCTGGGGATTGAACCCAGGGCCATCCTACCTTCAGGCTATAACCCCAGCACTATTTTATTTATTTGGAAACAGGGTCTAAGTTGTTCAGGGCCTTGCTGAGGCTGGCCTTAAACCTATGATACTCTTAAATCAGCTTCCCAAGCATTGGAATTACAGGCAGGTGCCACCATGCTTGGGTTATGTCATAGCTTTTATTAATTTTCTATATTTGGGAGCATTTAAATAATACTGCAATGGAAAACTAATTTTAATTGCAATATAATTAGAAAACATTAAAATGATGAAAGTTACTGACTGGTTCTTTTTGAAGAGATCTTGGATTTTTTTTTTTTTTTTCCAGTACTAAAATTGAACCCAGTGGCAGTCTACCTCTGAGGGATACATTAGCCCTATTTTATTCTTAATTTTAAACAAGGTCTCACAAGGGATACATTAGCCCTATTTTATTCTTTATTTTTAAACAAGGTCTCACAAGGTTGCAGAGGGCCTCACAGAGTTGCTGAGGCTTATTACAAACCTGTGATCCTTCTCTCTCAGCCTCCCCAGTACTAAGATTACAGGTGTGTGCCACCATGCCCACCTACAAATTTTCTATCTTAGCACGCTTGTTATTTTGAGTTATTTCATAGTATTCAACATTTCTTTTAGACATAAAAGTTTAGGACTCTTCTGTAATAAAAATTTTTTTTTAATTGTTGCTGCCGGGCGTGGTGGTGCACGCTTGTAGTCCCCGCACTTTGGGAGGCGGAGACAGGAGGATTATGCAGGTTCAAAGCCAGCCTTGCTGGCTTAAGAGACCCTGTTTCCAAATAAAAGTATAAAATAGGTCTGGGAGTGTAGCCCAGAGGTAGAAGGGTTCCATCCCCAGTACCACCAAAACAACAAAAAAAAGCGTTTGTTGCTTTTTTACCCCCGCCCCCCATCCAATACTAAGGATTGAAGCCAGAGGCATTCTGCCTTTGAGCTACACACCTGGCCCTTTTATTTTTGGAAACAGGGTCTCACTAAGTTGCTTAGGCTGCTTTTACTGCGATTCCACTGTTTCAACCTCCCAAGCACCTGGATTTCAGGCATGTACCACTGTGCCCGGCTTGTTTTTGTGTATCTTGAGATTCAGGGCTATATTGAAACCGATTAATCCAACTTGAGTCTAAAAGTTTAGTAAGTTTTTGTAATTGAATCAAACATAAGACAGTTGCTGTGGTAGTTCACACCTGTAATCCCTGTACCTGGGAAGCTGAGGCTGGCTTGAGGCCAGTGCATGGTAACTTAGACTGTTTAAAAAATTTAAAAAGACAGCATTTAGGAGGCTGAGACAGGAGGATCTTGGTTCACAGCCAGTCTCAGCTACTTAGTGAGGCCCTCTGCAACTCAGTGAGACATTGTTTCAAAATAAAGAAGCTGGGTGTGTGTTGCTTAGAGGTAGAATGCCCCTGGGTTCTATCCCCAGAACCGCAAAATAAATAAATAAAATAAAAAATAAAATAAAAAGAGCTGGGCGTGGTGGTGAATGCTTGTAATCTTAGCATTTGGGAGGCTGAGACAGGAGGATCATGGTTTGTGGACAGCCTCAGCTACTCTGTGAGGCCCTTTGCAACTCAGCAACTCAGTGAGACCCTTTTTCAAAATAAAAAAATATAGCTGTGGGTGTAGTTCAGAGGTAGAATACCCCTGAGTAGTTCTGTCCCCAGTACTGAAAAAAAAAAAAAAAAATATATATATATATATATATATGTATATAATCACAAAAAAGTAAAAGAAAAGGGGAGGTAGAATGCCCCTAGATCAATACCAGATGGAACCCAGGGGCATTAGACCTCCAAGCTATGCCCCCTGCCCTATTATTTTATTATTTATTTTGAAACAGGGTCTCACTAAGTTGCGGAGGGCCTCACTAATACGTAGCTGAGGTGATCCTCCGGTCTCAGCCTCTCGAATGCTGGGATTACAAGTGTGCGCCACCATGTCTGGCTCTGGATATGGTTTTTTATTTTTCCTATTTGAAAATTCAAGATCGTGGTTCATGGACAGCCTCAACTACTTAGTGAGGCCCCCCACAACTTAGTGAGACCCTGTTTCAAATGAAAAAGAATAAAAATTAGGGCAGGGGGTGTAGCTTGGAGGTCGAATGCCCCTGGGTTCCATCACCAGACATGCAAAAAAAAAGAACAAAGAGAATTTATCAGGCTGATTCAGAGGGATTTTGTGTTAATGCTTTTTAATCTTAGTCTGAATTTGCTATCACAAGGGTTTTTTCATGTCCTATGTAAACTTCTGTAGACTTTGTATACCATATTGTTGTATTGCTTTCTTTTTAAAATTATTTATTTATTTATTTATTTATTTATTGCGGGTCTGGGGATGGAACCCAGGGGCATTTGACCTACGAGCTACACCCCCTGCCCTGTTTTTTATTCTTTAATTTGAAACTGGGTCTCACTAAGTTACAGAGGGCCTCACTAAGTAGCTGAGGCTGTCCGTGAACTGCGATCCTCCTATCTCAGCCTCCCAAATGCTGGGATTACAAGCGTGCGCCACCATGCCCGGCTAGCATTGCTTTATTTCTTAAGAAAAAAAGAATTAGTGAATTTTAATGAGTGAGAGGTAAATTTTATTTTAGAAAGTTTCCCTGAAGGCTGGGCGTGGTGGCGCACGCTTGTAATCCCTGCGCTTGGGAGGCGGAGACAGGAGGATCGCTCTGGTTCGGAGCCAGCCATGCTGGCTTAAGAGACCCTGTTTCCAAATAAAAATATAAAAATAGGTCTGGGAGTGTAGCCCCGACGTAGAAGGGCTTCCAGGAACCCCAGTACCACAAAAAAAAAAAAAAAAAGAAAAAAGAAAGCCCTCCTGAAGGAACGTTATCAGCAGTATTTTAAAAAATGAAATGAAGTGAATGAATGATGAATAGATGTAGATTTTCTGTAGAAGGCAAGAGGCTGACAAATTGCTAATTTGATACATAATTTAATGTTGATGCTTAAGGGCTTTAAAAATTTTGCATCGCAAAGGACCTGAAAAAGAAGGAAGAGTAAATGTAGAAGAGAATTTAATATATTAGACTTCCTAAAAGGTAAAGACAGCTCTTTATTAACTGGCAGGGGAAAATAGGAAAGATTATGAAAATTATGATAACAAGCAAATGACAGTGAAGGAGAATCCTTTATTTTCTGATTAGAATTCTGCAGTTCTTGGGCAAGAAAGGGTTTTTTTAAGCAAGCTCCAGGAGGAAGGTAAATACTCTTAACGCCACCCTGGATTGTAAGTATATGTATTTTAGTTAATGAAAACTTTCTTTTTTTGCAATACTGAGGATGAAACCCGGGGGCATTCTACCTCCAAGCTACTTCTCCAGCCCTATTTTGTTGTTGTTGTTGTTATTTTTTAATTTTTAAAAAAATTTTTTTTGCAGGTCTAGGGATGGAACCCAGGGGCATTCAACCTCCGAGCTATACCTCCTGCCCTATTTTTTATTCTTTTTTTTTTTTTTTTTTTTTTTGGTGGTACTGGGGTTCCTGGAAGCCCTTCTACCTCCGGGCTACACTCCCAGACCTATTTTATACTTTTTTAAAATTTGGAAACAGGGTCTCTTAAACCAGCGTGGCTGGCTTCGAACCTGCGCGATCCTCCTGTCTCTGCCTCCCAAGCACGGGGATTACAAGCGTGCGCCACCACGCCCGGCTTATTCTTTATTTTGAAACTGGGTCTCACTGAGTTGCAGAGGGCCTCACTAAGTAGCTGAGACTGTGCGCGAACTGCGATCCTCCCGAATGCTGGGATTACAAGCATGCGGCACCACGTCCGGCTTTTTTTTATTTGTTGTTTTGAAACAAGATCTTTGCAAAGGACCTCATTAAGTAGCTGAGGCTGTCTTTGAAACCATGATTCTCCTGTCTCAGCTTCCTGAATGCTCGGATAATGAGCTGCCATGGCCGTGACAACTCTGTTTTTTGATTTAGAAATAGGGTCTCACTAAATTGCTGAGAGTTCTGCTATGTTGGTGAGGCTTTTCTAAAACCTTTGTTCTTCCTGTTTCAGCCCCCGAAGTACAGGGATTATAGGCCTGTGTCACCATGCCTGGCTAATGTTATATTTTTAAGCTATTCTGATGGCATTTACAAAAAGCAAGAGAGATTAGAGTACGGTACAGTATATTAGTACATACTACTAATATAGAGTACTATGTTAGAAACAGCAGAGACCAGACAGGTGTGGTGGCATTGGCTTGTACTTAGAAGGCTGAAACTAGGAAATGATGGTTCAGCAGACAGCCTCAGCTACTTAGTGAGGCCTTCTGAAATTTAGTGAGACTTTGTTTCCAAAAAAAGAATAAGCCTGGAGTGGTGGCGCAAGCATGCTTGTAATCCCCGCGCTTGGGAGGCAGAGACAGGAGGATCGGGCAGGTTCGAAGCCAGCCGCGCTGGTTTAAGAGACCCTGTTTCCAAATAAAAAATATAAATATGGGTCTGGGAGTGTAGCCCGGAGGTAGAAGGGTTTCCAGGAACCCTGGTACCACCAAAAAAAAAAAAAAAAAAAGAATAAGAAATAGGGCTGGGAGTATAGCTTGGAGGTAAAATGCCTCTGAGTTCCATCCCCAGAACTTCTTAAAAAAAAAAAAAAAGAAAGAAAAAGGAATAAACAGTAGAGATCTCAATTAGAGCTGTGAAGAATATATTGGACCTTTTTTATGTGTAGTTGCATGTCAAGAGGGCACTAGCTGGAGAAGTGAAGCATCTGTGTGCAATTCTACTGTAGCTGCTGGCTTTATACAAAATTATCTTAGTGTGGTGAGTGAGGGGCTGAGTGGTAGAAGAGGTGTGATGGAGGATGCACCTAAGAAGTAAAGAGTAAGCTGTGTGGTGGCACAATCTTATAATCCCAGTACTAAGGAGGATCACTTAGGTTCGAAGCTAGCGTCAGCTACTTTAGTGAGGCTCTCAGCAACTTAGTGAGACCCTGTTTTCAAATAAAACATAAAATAGGTCTGGGGGTGTAACCCAGAGGCAGAAAGCCCCTGGATTTTATCCCTAGTACCACACACATACAAAAGAAGAGTAATCAAAACTCCTAAGCCATGTGTGATGGCACACACCTGTAATCCCAGAACTTGGGAGGCTGAAACAGGAGGTTCGCAGGTTAGTGGCCAGCCTTAGCACCCAAGTGAGATTCTCAGAAAACTAGCAAGACCCCATTTCAAGACAAAAATTTTAGAAACTGCTGGGAATATAGCTCAGAGGTGGAATGCCTCTTTGTTTAATCCCTAATAACACACACACACAACCTCAATTTTTTTTTTTTTTTTTTTTGTGGTTCTGGGGTTCTGGAAACCCTTCTACCTCCGGGCTACACTCCCAGACCTATTTTATATTTTTTATTTTGAAACAGGGTCTCTTAAGCCAGCATGGCTGGCTTCAAACCTGCCCGATCCTCCTGTCTCTGCCTCCCAAGTGCGGGGATTGCAAGTGTGCGCCACCACGCCTGGCCACAACCTCAAAATTTTAAAGATACATTTTTAAAATTCACTTCAGAGATTGAAATTTAAAAGAATATGTTTAATGGACAGGTAGAATTCTTTCTTTAAAAAGTCAGTTGAATATGAAAATTGTCTGATGCTCTTTAGTATCCCTTTTCCTTTCCCTTCCCCTCCCTTTCCACTTTCCTTGTGCTGGGGATTGAACGCAGGGCCTCACAAATGCTAAGCACATATCCTACCACTGAAGTATATCCTCAGCTCCTGGAAAGTTATTCTGTAGTATAAATGAAAATGTTTTCTGTTTAGAAACCTAATACTCAGTAAATACTCTTAAATAGGAGTTGGTAAACTTTTTCTATAAAGGGGCAGATGGTAAATACCTCAGTTTTGTGGGCCAGATATTATCTCAGTCTTTCTTTTAAATGTATATGTGATATTTATCCAGGTGTGGTGGTGCATGTTTGTAATGCCAGCATTCGGGAGGCTGAGAACTGAGGATTGTGGTTCGCGGACAACCTTAGCTACTTAAGCCCTCTACAACTTAGTGAGACCCTGTTTCAAAATAAAGAATAAAGGCCGGGCGTGGTGGCGCACGCTTGTAATCCCCGCGCTTGGGATGCTGAGACAGGAGGATCGCGCAGGTTTGAAGCCAGCCTCAGCTACTTAGTGATGCTCTCAAAATAAAGAATAAAAAATAGGGCTGGGGTGTAGCTCGGAGATCGAATGTCTGTGAGTTCCACTCCCAGACCCGTAAATAAACAAACAAACAAATAAATAAAGTGATTTTTTTGCCCCTCTTGGTACTGGGGTTGAACCCAGGGTCTTACTTGCTAGGCAATCACTCTACTACTGAGTTTCTGCCACTCAACACTTTTTATTTTATTTTGAGGATCTTGCTAAGTTGCTCAGGCTGGCCTGGATTTGTGATCCTCCTGTCTTAGCTTCCTAAGTGGCTGAGATTACAATAGACATGCACCAGGGAAGCCCGGCTTGTGTGTATGATTTTTTTTTTCTTGTGGTACTGGGGGTGGAACCCAGAGACTTTCTACCTCTGGGCTATACTCCCAAACCCATTTTATATTTTATTTGGAAACAGGGTCTCACTAAGTTGCTGAGAGCCTCACTAAGCACGGGGATTACAAGCGTGCGCCACCACGCCTGGCTGTGATTTTTTTTTATTGGTACACTATAGTTTCATATCATAATGTGGATCATATTGACAATGACATATATTCACACAGTACTTGGTACCCCCCAGTTCCCCTCCCCTCCAACAGTGAGTGTCCAGGTTAACCATGCTACATTCACACTTATAAACATATTTGAATGTAGCTCCTCCATTAATAAACCTCAGCCTTCTTCCTCTCCTACCTTTCCATTCTAGCTTTGCTGAGATTTCCCCTCCATTATCTGGGGTACCTCTGGTATTCCTAATACTCTCTAGATTGGGCACATTAGAGAAAACATGTTTCTTCTCTTTCTGCACTTGGCTGATTTCACTTTACATAATGCTTTCCAGGTCTTTCCATCTTCTTACGAATGACATGATTTTGTTCTTCTTTATTTCTGAGTAGAATTCCATTGTGTGTATTTTCTATAATTTTGCAATCCATCTGTTGATGGAGATCTAGGTTGGTTCCATATTTTGGCTCTTGCAAATTGTGCTGCTATGAACATGAGTATGTATATGTTACTGTAGTTCTCTGATTTCAGCCCCTTTGGAAAGAAACCCAGGGAATGGTATAGTCAGATCATATGGTAGATCCATTCCCAGTATTTTTTTTTTTTTTTTTTTTTTTTTTTTTGCAGGTCTGGGGATGGAACCCAGGGGGATTTGACTTCCAAGCTGTACCCCCTGCCCTATTTTTTATTCTTTATTTTGAAACAGGGTCTCACTAAGTTGCAGAGGACCTCACTAAGTAGCTGAGGCTGTCTGCGAACCGTGATCCTCTGGTCTCAGCCTCCCGAATGCTGGGATTACAAGCGTGTGCCACCACGACTGGCTCCATTTCCAGTTTTCTGAGGAATCTCCACACTGATTGCCATAGCAGCTGAACTAGTTTGCACTCCCACCAACAGTGTAAAAGAGTTCCTATTTTCCTCGCCAGCAACACCCATTCATGTTAAAAACACTGCAGAAAATTGGAATAGAAGGAATGTATTTCAACATCGTCAAGGCAATATACAATAAACCCAAAGCCAACATCATATGTAATGGGAGAAAATGGCAAGAATTTCCTCTAAAATCAGGAACAGGACAAGGATGCCCACTATCACCACTCCTTTTCAATATAGTACTTGAGTCTCTTGCCACAGCAATAAGGCAAGAGAAGGATAATATCGAAGAACTTCAAATAGGAAGAGAGGAATTAAAATTATCCATGACATGATTCTTTATCTGAAGACCCAAAGAACTCAACCAAAAGATTACTGGAGCTGATTAACCAATTCAGCAAAGTTGCAGGATACAAAAACAAACCTAAAGAAATCTGTTGCTTTTCTATATGAATCCACACTGAAAGAAATAGCCAGATGTTGTGGTGCACACTTGTAATTCTAGCATTTGGGAGGCAAGGGTGGGAGGATTGTGGTTTATGGAGAGCCTCAGTTACTACTTAGTGAGGCCCTTCGCAACTCAGTGAGACCCTGTTTTAAAAACATAAAAGGAATAAAAAATAGGGCTGTGGGGTGTAGCTTGGAGGTAGACAGCCCCTGGGTTCCATTCCCAGTACCTAAAAAAAAAAAAAAAAGAAAAAGAAAAAAAGAAAGAAAATTCCATTCACTGTAACCTCAAAACCAATAAAATACCTCGGAATAAACCTAACCAAAGTCGTAAAGGACTTCTACAATGAAAACTATTAAACATTAAAGAAAGAAATTGAAGAAGACCTTGGAAGATGGAAAGATCCCCCTTGCTCATGAATAGGCAGAAAAAAATATCATCAAAAAGGCCATTCTGAGTCGGGCGTGGTGGCGCACTCTTGTAATCCTAGCTTTTGGGAGGCTGAGACTGAAGGATCATGGTTCTCAGACAGCCTCAGATACTTAGTGAGGCTCTCCACAACTCAGTGAGACTCTGTTTCAAAATAAAGAATAAAAAATTGGGTCGGGTATGTAGCTTGAAGGTCAAATGCCCCTGGATTCCATCCCCAGACCCAGGGGGGGAAAAAAAAAAAAGCCATTCTGCCAAAAGTGAGCTACAGATTCAATGCAATTCCTATCAAAATACCAATGACATTCTTCATAGACCTAGAAAAATCAGTCATGAATTTTATATGGAGAAAGAAAAGACCCAGAATTCCAAATCAATTCTCAGCAATAAGAATCATGTAGGAGGCATCACAATCCCTGATTTTAGATTATACTACAGAGAAATAGTAGTTAAAACAGCATGGTATTGACACAACATCAGGCACATAAACCAATGCAACTGAATCAAAGATACAGAAACAAACTCACACACCTATAGTCAATTGATCTTTGACAAAGGGGTCAAACTCATACTCTGGAGTAAAGACAGCCTTTTCAACAAATGGTGCTGGGAGAACTGGCTATCCATTTGTAGAAAGATGAACTAAATCCTTACCTCTCACCGTGCACAGGAATCAACTCGAGATGGATCAAAGACTTGTAGATTAGACCAGAGATTGTGAAGTTATTAGAGGAAGGCATAGGCTTAGCACTCTTAACATATAGGCATAGGCAGTAACTTCCTCAACAAGAACTCCAAAGTGCTGGAAATTAAAGCAAGAATTCACAAGTGGGATGATATCAAACTAAAAGTTTCTGCTCATCAAAGGAAACCATCAAGAACCTAAAGAGAAAGCCTACAGAGTGGGAGAAGATCTTTACCAGCCACCACTCAGCTAGAGTGCTAATATCCAGAATATACAGAGAGCTCAAAAGACTCTACACTAGCAAAACAGATAACCCAATCAAGAAGTGGGCAACTGAACTGAAAAGACACTTCACAAAAGAAGAGATACAAATGGCCAATAGATACATGAAAAGATGTTCAACATCATTAGCCATCAGGGAGATGCAAATCAAAACTACACTGAGATTCCATCTAACCCCAATCAGAGTGACAGGCTTAAAGAAGTCCAGTAACAACAAATGTTGGTAAGGGTGTGTATGATTTTAAACAACTATTCAGTCAGGCATTGTACCTCATGCCTTGTATTCCCAGCTACTTAAGAGACTGAGGCAGAAGGGATAGCATGTTCAAGGCCAGCCTTTGCAATTTAGGGAGACCCTGTCTCAAAATTTTAAGAAAAGGTGGTAGGAGGAGTAGTGATATAGCTTTGTGTTAGAATGCCCCTGGGTTCAATCCTAAGTGAGATGCACATGCATGCATGCACACACCTGCCCCACCTCCCAGCTATTTAAAAAGGTTAAAACTATTCTTATCTGAAAGTCTATGGGTCAGATTTGTTATGTTGCCATAGATTACCAACCTCTGCTCCTGAAATCGTTTTATAAAAGCTTTGATTCTTTATTATTATCATCTTTATTATTATTAAAGTATTACGTATTTAGAGAGAGTTTGAGGCCAGAGTTTTGTGCTACTGCAGGTGTACTAGGTTTTGAGAATGTGTAGAGAAGATTGAGTTAAAATATAGAAATGGAGCTTCAGTCAAGTTAAAGATGAGATCAGACACTCATTGGAATGGCTGCAGGATTTAGGATTTGTTGTAAGGGTTGTCTGTTAAGAATATTTCAGAACCGGGTGTAGTGGTGCACACTTGTAATCCCAGTATTCAGGAGGATGAGACCAGAAGATTGCGGTTCACGGACAGCCTCAGCTACTTAGTGAGGGTGTCCGCAACTTAGTGAGACCCTGTTTCAAAATAAAGAGTAAAGCCGGGCGTGGTGGCGCACGCTTGTAATCCCTGTGCTTGGGAGGAGACAGGAGGATCGCCAGGTTCGAAGCCAGTCACGCTGGCCTAAGAGGCCCTGTTTCAAAAATATAAAATAGGTCTGGAAGTGTAGCCCGGAAGTAGAAGGGCTTCCAGGAACCCCAGTACCACCACCACCAAAAAAAAAAAAAAAAAAAAAAAAAAAAAAGAATAAAAATAGGGCAGGGGGTATAGCTTGGAGTTCCAAGGGTTCCATCCTCAGATCCCGGGGGGGGGGGGGAATTCAGGACCAGAAAACATTAGACAACTGGGATATTTACTTTCCCTCCCCAACAGGATCATTTTTTTTGGTTGTTTCTTGGGATAGAACCTTAATCACTTTTCAGCTTCCTAGAACTCTTGCCCTTTTCTCCATTCTAGTGGAGGTAGTAGAATTGAAGGGGGAGGGTTGGGAAAGCTTCATTTTATTCTGGCTCTTTATTCTGGCTCTTCTGCAGACTTATGTGACATTTAAATTCTTTTAATTAGTTAATTTTGAATTAATTCTCTTCTGTAATATTGTAATACTAAATAAGTGATTTCTGAGCTATCTTCCATCTTTCATTATTCTTCTTAGAGGTTCACAAATGAGTTTGCTCTGTATTTGCTTCTCTTACCATCTGTGTTTCCTGATTTCAACTCCATGTTACTATGATATAATTGAACTATTTCCCAAATTACTCTGAATCAGAATCTGAGGATGGGATTTTCATTGACTCTACCAACTACATATCATGAAAAAATACATCAACAAATTAATAACCCATGCTCTTTTCTTTTTTTTTTTGTGGAACTGGGGATTGAACCCATGGGCATTCTACCTCTGAGTTACTTGCCCCCCCCCCCAGCCCTGTTTTTTATTCTTTATTTTGAAACAAGGTCTCACTAAGTTTTGGAGGGCCTAATAACAGAGGCCGATCCTGTGATCCTGTCTCAGCCTCCCAAGTACGGGGATTACAATGGTGCACTGCCATACCTGGCTCTAACTCATGCTTTTTTTTTTTTTTTTTTTTTTTTTTTTTTGGTGGTACTGGGGGTAGAACCCAGTGGCTTTCTACCTCTGGGCTATACTCCCAGACCTTTTTTTATATTTTATTTGGAAATAGGGTCTCACTAAGTTGCTGAGAGCGTCACTAAGTAGCTAAGGCTGGTTTTGAACCTGTGCGATCTTCCTGTCTCAGCTTCCTAAGCGGTGATTATAAGCGTGCGCCACCACGCCCCCCCTAACCCATGCTTTTTTTGTTGTTGTGGTACTGAGGATGGGACCCAGGGACATTCTACCTCCAAGCAACATCCCCAGCCCTATTTTTTATTCTTTTTATTTTGAAACAGGGTCTCAGTGAGTTGCAGAGGGCCGCATTAAGTAGTTGAGGCTGGCTGCGAACCTCTATTTTCCTGTCTCAGCCTTCCGTCCGAAAGCTGGGATTACCATGCCTGGCTTAACCTATGCTTCTTTTTAAGTGCCAGATTCAAAAGACTGTACCACCAACACCAAAAATAAAGCAAGCCGGGTGTGGTGATGTGTACTTGTGCACATTATATAGAAGACTGAGACAGAAGGATTGAAGGTGGGAGGACAGCCTCAGCAGCATAGTGAAGACTCCCAGCAACCAACCAAACAAATCAAAAGGGCTGGGGTGTAGAATTCCTCTGGATTCAATTGCCAGTACCACACACACACACAAGTTGCACATGGTGCCACACTCCTGTAATCCCAATACTTGGGAGCCTGAGAGAAAAGAATCATGAATTAAAGGTCAGCCATGGCAACTTAGTAAGACCTTTTTTCAAAATAAAAAGGAGCCAGGGGTTGCATATGCTTGTAATTCTAGCATTAGCGAGGCCCTTTGTAACTCAGTGAGATCTTGTCTAAAAAAATAAAAAGACTAAAAAAAAATAGGGTTGGGTGTGTAGCTCAGAGGTTCAGTGCTCCTGGGTCCATCCCCAGCACCACTAAATAAATAAGTAAGTAAATGGGATGCAGTTTATTGGTAGAGTGCTCCTGAGTTCAATAACACACACACACACACACCTTTAAAATGTAGCGGTCTGCCGGGCATGGTGGCGCACACTTGTAATCCCCACGCTTGGGAGGCAGAGACAGGAGGATCGCACAGGTTCAAAGCCAGCTGTGCGCACTAGCTTAGGAGACCCTGTTTCCAAATAAAAATGTAAAAATAGGTCTGGGAGTGTAGCCCGGAGGTAGAAGGGTTTCCAGGAACCCCAGTACCACCAAAAAAAAAAAAAAAAAAAAAAAAAAATGTAGCGGTCCTCCCAAGAACTGAACAGGACTATTGGACTAGGCATTGGATTAGTAGATAGCCAGTAAACAGGAAAAATAAATTATATTATAAGTTACAACTACAAATTACATTATAATTGTAAAATAATGTAAGCCTGGAAGTAATGCTTCTCAAGAGTTAGGTACTAACAGTGGGAGATGTGAACCTTGAGGAATTCAACATGCAGCATAATTTTTTATTTATGTATGTATAGCTTTGCTTAAAAACTCTTAATTTTAAATTAAGGAAATACCACTTAAGGTTGTCAATATGTAATTATGCATAGAAAGTAGAATTTACACACTTTCTACTTAATTTTTTTTTTTTTTTTTTTTTTTGTGGTACTGGGGTTCCTGGAAGCCCTTCTACCTCGGGGCTACACTCCCAGAACTATTTTTACATTTTCATTTTGGAAACAGGGTCTCCTAAGCCAGCGCACGGCTGGCTTCGAACCTGTGCGATCCTCCTGTCTCCGCCTCCCAAGCGCGGGGATTACAAGCGTGCGCCACCACGCCCGGCTACTTAATTTTCTATGTATAGTTTTTACGTCACTTTATACAAATTGGGTAAATGAAAACTATAGTAACTGCTTTGTTTTATGAAAGATGCATAATTTGGAGTACATTTTTAATTTAAATAATCAAATTTATTGAAACATTAGCTTACTAGTAAGAAATGTGAGACATTAGAAAACATCCAACTTAGTTGAGTTAATGGACTGTAACTGTTTGATTGCAGATATTTTCCCACACCGATGGGCAGCTAACTGAGGTAGTGCTATCCAGTACAGTCAACTCTCAATTATTTGTGGTAATGGGAAACAACAGTGCATGGATAAGCCTAAGACAAAATATAATATACATACCTTCCTGTCATCTGCTGTGGCCTGAGCATGTGCTTGGGCTCATGAGGGAGATGTGGGAGTGGGGCTCGGGCTTGCAAAGGAGCTCTGGGAGTGAGTAGCATTACCTCAGCAATATGAGGTGTCCTGTTAGAAATCTGGTTTTGGCAGTGTGTGGCTGGAGTGTCATGGGGGAGCCTGCAGCATGTGAGACCAGCTTGGCAATAGCAGTAAGAAGGTTGGGAAACTAATAAGACACTGTGGGAGAATGGGTGTGTAAGTCCTGCACAATTGTGTGTTTGGTTAACAGAATCTGTAGCAAACAATAATAGTTATACTTGCATTAGTCTGGTTGTCTTTGCTAGCCAAATATGTACCTTACTTGCCACAGGTGAGTGCTATTATTGTGGCCTCTTCCAAATTTATTGTCATGTAATTTGTAATACTTTTCTTACTATTAGAATTCTTTTTTTAAAATTTTTTATTGGTGCATTATATTTATACATCATATTGGGGTAAAAATCTTGTGTGTACATACATGTACACATCACTGATTTAACCCCTACCCAATTCCCACCCCATTCCCTCCCCATCCCTCCTTCCCTTGCTTGGCTTAGTGGTTGACTTTGATATGTTTAAGTACATTGTGTGTTTTAGAGATTTTCTGTCTTCCCCCTCCTTTCTCCTCCTTTAGGTTCTCTTGTTTGCTCCTCTATAGGATTTCCTTTTTCAAGAGTTTCTCCTATGACCCATTTCTCCCTAACTCCTCACATATTAGGGAAAGCATCTGATTTCTTATTTTTTGTGACTGACTAATCTCACTTAGCATAATGTCCTCCAGTTCCATCCATTTCCCTGAAAATGATGTAATTGAGTTTTTTTAATGGCTGAGTAAAATTCCATTGTGTACATATCTCACAGTTTTATAATCCATTCATCTGTTGATGGACATCTTGGCTGGTTCCATAGTTTGGCTATGGTGAATTGTGCAGCTATGAACATGGATACACATGCATTAGTTTGGTAGTTTGGTTTTCTCTCTTTTGGGTAGATACCCAGAAGTGGTATTGCTGGATCAAATGGTAGATTTGCTCCCATTCTTCTGAGGATTCTCCATACTGTTTTCCAAAGTGATTGCACTAATTTGCAATCCCACCAACAATGTCTTAGAGTTCCCACTTCTCCACATCCTCGCCAGCATTTGTTGTTGTTTGTGTTCTGAAATTGCCATTCTAGTTGGAGTTAGGTGAAATCTCAGGGTAGTTTTGATTTGCATCTCTCTGATTGCCAGTGATGTTGAGCATTTTTTCATGCATTTATTGGCCATTTGAATTTCTTCTTTTGTGAAGTGTCTATTTAGTTCATTTGCCCATTTTGTTATTGAATGCTTTGTTTTCTTAGTGTTGAGTTTCTTGAGTTCTCTGTATATTCTAGATATTAGTCCTCTATTGGAGGTGTAGGTGGCAAAAATCTTCTCCTGTTCTGTTGGCTCTCGATTGAGGTTCTTGACAGTTTCCTTTGCTGAACAGAAGCTCTTCAGTTTCATGCAATCCCACATATTGATTCGCCTTTTAATTTGTTGTGCCTTTGGGGTCTTGTTGAGAAAGTGTTTATCTGTGCCTATGTGTTACAGTGTTGGACCTATGCCCTCTTCAAGGAGCTTGAAGGTCTCTGGTTTGATTTCCAAGTCTCTGATTCATCTTGAATTGACTCTTGTGCAGGGTGAGAAAGTGGAATTAATTTCCAGTTTTCTGCATATGGTTAACCAGTTTTGCCAACACCATTTGTTGAACAGTCTATCTCTTTTCCAGTGTATGTTTTTGGCCCCTTTGTCAAAAATCAATTGGCTGAAAGTGTGTAGATTTGTTTCTGGGTCTTCTATTCTGCTCCATTGGTCTATGTATCTGTTTTTGTGCCAGTACCATGCTGTTTTTATTACAATGTCTTTGTAGTATAGTTTAAAGTCAGGTATTGTGATTCTTCCTGCGTGGTTTTTGTTGCTGAGAACTACTTTGGCTATTCTGGGCTATTAGAATTCTTCCTGAATTTAACAAAACATTTTAGCATTATAACTATGCCCAAGAATATTATGAAGGCAAAGAAGATGGTGATGACTGAAAGCTGAAAATTACATTTGATTTAGGAAAAACACCGTGTGTGTGTGTGTGTGTGTGTGTGTGTGTGTGTGTGTGTGTGTGTATACTGAGGATGTAACCAAAGGGTCATTTTACCTCCAGGCTATACCCTTTTTTATTTTTTTTAAGTTATTTTATTCTTATTTATTTTTTTGCAGTACTGGGGATGGAACCCAAGGGCATTCTACTTCTGAGTTACACCCCAGCCCTTTTATTCTTTATTTTGAAGCAGGGTCTCACTGAGTTGCAAAGGGCCTCACTAAGTAGCTGAGGCTGTCCGCAAACTGCGATCCTCCAGTCTCAGCCTCCCAAATGCTAGGATTACAAACATGTGCCACCACGCCCAGCCAACCCATTGATTGATTGATTGATTGATTGATTGACTGATTGTACTGGGAGTGGATCCCAGGGGCTTTTCTACCTCAGGGCTATACTCCCAGACCTATTTTATACTTTATTTGGAAACAGGGTCTCATTAAGTTGCTGAGAGCCTCACTCAGTAGCTGAGGCTGGCTTTGAACCTGTGCAATCCTCCTGTCTCAGCCTCCCAAGCTCTGGGATTACAAGCGTGCGCCACCACACCTGGCAACCCTTTTTTATTTTTTAATGTGTTTTTATAGGTGCATTAGTTTTATATAGTGTAAATCATATTGACAGTGACATACATCCATACAGCAGTTGGTGTTCCCCCTGCATCCCTATTTCTCCCCTTCCAAATACAGAGTACTGAGGTTGCCATTGGTATATTCAATATGTACACATAGACCCTTTTTTTAATATATTTTTTGTGATGCTGGGTATAGAACCCAGGGGCATTCTACCTTGGAGAGGTACTCCCCAGCCCTACTTTTTATTTTTTATTTTGAAACAGGGCCTCATTAAGTTAATGAGGCTAGCCTCAAACCTGCAATCCTTTCTCAGCCTCCCAAGTACTGGGATTACAAGCATGCACAACTGTTCTTGGCTGTGACCCTTTTATATTTTAAAACAGGATCTTGGTAAATTCCTGAAAGGTTTTCTAAGTTGCTGGTCTGAGACAGGAGGACTGCAGGTTCAAAACCAGCCTCAAGATCTTGTTTTCAAAAAGGAAATAAAATTAAACTGGCAGTGTATCCTGCAATCCTTCCGTCTCAGCTTCCCAGGGACTGGAATTATAGGTATGTACCACCATGTCCAGTTTAGAAGCCGTGTGTGTGTGTGTGTGTGTGTGTGTGTGTGTGTGTGTGTATGCGTGTATACTTTTTTTTTTTTTTGGTACTGGGGATGGAACTCTAGGGGCATTCTACTTCCGAGCTACACTCCCAGCCCTCCCTCCCTCTCCTTCTCTTCTCTCCTCTCCTCTCCTCTCCTCTCCTCTCCTCTCCTCTCCTCTCCTCTCCTCTCCTCTCCTCTCTCTCTTTTTTTTGCAGTACTAGGGATGGAACCCAGGGACATTCTACCTCCAAGCTACACCCCCAGCCTTTTTTTTTTAATTCTTTATTTTGAATCAAGGTCTCACCGAGTTTCAGAGAGTCTCATTAAGTAGCTGAGGCTGGCTACAAACCATGATCCTCCTGTCTTCTAAGCTTCCCAAATGCTGGGATTACAAGCGTGCGCCACCACGCCTGGCTTTAGTAGCCATATTTTTAAATTTTAAAAATATATGAACTGCCAGGCGTGGTGGTGCACACTTGTAATCCCCGTGCTTGGGAGGCAGAGACAGGAAGATCACGCAGGTTCGAAGCCAGCCGTGCTGGCTTAAGACCCTGTTTCCAAATAAGAAAGTATAAAAATAGGTCTGGGAGTGTAGCTCGAAGGTAGAAGGGTTTCCAGGAACTCCAGTAAAACACACACACACACACACACACACACACACACACACACACACACACTCTCTCTCTCTCTCTCTCTCTCTCTCTCTCTCTCTCTCTCTCCATATATATATATTAGTTTACTAGTTTTTTTTTTTTTTTTTTTGTGGCCGGGATTGAGGCTCAGGGCATCTACTCCCCAACTTTTTTTTTTTTAAATATATTTTGCTTTGCTAAGTTGCTGAGAGTCTTGTTATATTGCTGAAACTGTCCTTCAATTTATGATCCTCCTGTCTCAGCCTCCCAAATACTGAGATTGCAGGCCTATGCCACCACACTAAATATTTAAAATATATTATGTAGCCAGATGTGGTGGCACATGTTTATAATCCCAGTACCTGCAAGGCTGAGACAGGAGAATTGCAGTTTAAGTACAGTCTGAGCTACTTAGTGAGGCCTTCTGCAACTTAGACCTTGTTTCAAAATAAAGATTAAAAAATAGGGCTGGAGGTATAGCTAGAAGGCCCCTAGGTTCCAGTCACAGTACCGGAAGAAAGTGTGTGTGTGTGTGTTTGTGTGTGTGTGTGTGTGTGTGTGTGTGTGTAAATAGATTATTTGTGAGTTGATGAAGTTGGAGCTAGGAAATGGGTATGGGGTGGTGGTGATGGTGTTCCACATATTTTAATTTGAATGCATATCTTTTCTACAAGAGAAAGGTTTTTTTTTTTTTTTGGTACTGGGGATTGAATCCAGAGACATTCTATTCTACCTCCAAGATACACTGCCAGTTTGATTTTATTTCTTATTTGAAAACAAGGTCTGGCTAGGTTGCTGAGAGCCTCACTAAGTTGCTGAGGCTGGTTTTGAACCTGTAATCCTCCTGTCTCAGCCTCCCAGGTAATGGATTACAAGTGTGGCTACCATCCCCTGCTAAGAGAAGACTTTAAAGAACTGCTGAGTCTTGTAATCCCAGCATTTGGGAGGCTGAGACAGGAGGACAGTGGTTCAAGGATAGCCTCATTACTTAGTGAGGCCCTTTGCAACTCAGTTGATCCTGTTTCAAAATAAAGAATAAGCCGGGAGCTGGTAATCCCTGTGCTTGGGAGGCGGAGACAGGAGGATCACGCAGGTTCGAAGCCAGCCTTGCTGGCTTAAGAGACCCTGTTTCCAAATAAAAATATAAAATAGGTCTAGGAGTGTAGCCTGTAGGTAGAAGGGTTCCATCCCCAGTAACACACACACACACACACACACACACACACACACACACACACACACACACACATACAAAGAATATATTAAAAAAAAAAAACAGGGCTGGGGTTGTAGTTCAGAGGTAGAACCCCCCTGGCTTTCCTCCCCAGTACTTGGGGGGGGGACCTGAAGTAGATGATTGCTGAAAGCCTCAGACTCTTCTGGGTTAAATGTTTCCTTTATAGAACAGATTAAGTGCTCTCCAACTTTTTGTTCAAACTCCAAACAAAACCATAGCCATCTATTTATTTGTTTATTTATTTATTTAACTTATTTACATGAATAAAGTCTTATATGTTTTCTTTTTTATTTTGAAGTATACTTGATAATAGTATAAAATAATTTTCATAGCCTGTATGTATATATTTTTGGTGGTACTGGGGTTCCTGGAAACCCTTCTACCTCCGGGCTACACTCCCAGACCTATTTTTATACTTTTTATTTGGAAACAGGGTCTCCTAAGCCAGCACAGCTGGCTTTGAACCAGCGTGATCCTCCTGTCTCTGCCTCCCAAGCGCAGGGATTACAAGCGTGCGCCATCATGCCCAGCCATAGCCTGTATTTTTAATGGATCAGAATTACTCATTAAGCTTTATTCAAACTTCCATTTCTCTAAAGTAAAAAACTAAGTAAAATTTAATATTTTCAGGTGTAATGGCACACCTATGAACCTAGTACTCAGGAGGCTGAGACAGGGGAATTGCAGGTTCAAGGCCATCCTCAGCAATTTAGCAAAGCCCTCAGCAACTTAGTGAGATACTGTTTCAAAGTAAAAAATAAAATAAAGCTAGGCTGGGGGCTGGAGGTAGAATGCCTCTTGGTTCAATCCATAGAAAAAGGCACACACAAAATAAAAAAATAAAAATAAAATTAAATTTAATATTACTAACTCTTCTGTGATAGTTCCTGTAAGTAGTTAAAAAGGAAAACAAGTCTTAAAATTTACTTGACATGCACAGATAATTCAAAGACATTTTTCTTAAAAAGAAATACTTGAAGTGATAGGTTATTACCTTGGTCAATTTTTTATTTGATGCTTCATTTAGACATTTATTAGTACTTTGTTTATTTTTGTGCTACTGGGGGTTGAATCCATGGGCAATCTACCTCTGAGATACTTTTATTTATTTTTTATTTTTTATTTTTGTGGTCTGGAGATGGAACCCAGCGGCATTGGACTTCCGAGCTACACTCCCTGCCCTATTTTTTATTCTTTATTTCGAAACAGGGTCTAAGTGGCAAAGGGCCTCACTAAATAGCTGAGATTGTCCGCGAACCGCGATCCTCCAGTCTCAGCCTCCCAAATGCTGGGATTACATAAGCGTGCACCACCTCGCCTGGCTTATTTTTATTTTTTATTTTATTAATCAGTTAATTACTTTGTGGTAATGGGGATGGAATCCAGGGAACTTCTACACCCCAGACCTATTTTTCATTTCTTTAAAAATTTTTGAATACATACGTATTAATACATGTATATATTTATGTGTATGTATATATATTCTTAATTTGGCAACAGTGTCTCGCTAATTACTAAGAGCCTCACTAAATTGCCTCGCTAACTGGCTTCAAATCTGTAATCCTCCTGTGTGCCTCCCAAGTACTGGAATTAGAAGCATTTGCCACCACTCCTGGCGATTTTTTTGTTTTGAAACAGGGTCTCATTACATTGAGGAGGGCCTCACTAAGTTGCTAAGGCTGGCCATGAACCTGCAGTTTTGTTGTCTCGCCTTCTAAGTATTGGGATCACAGGCATGAACCTTCAGGTTTCTTTCTTTTAAGCTATCTTGGTTGTAGAGAAATGGGAAAGCTTTGAGTGTATTTCAGGTTTACTTTATACATTAGGCAATTTAAAAAGAAAAATAATCAGCTTTCAGACTTCTTTAATAATAATAATATCGTGATGCTTAACTTTTTATTGTTACTTATTTTAGAAAGGGGACTAGAGAGAAAATAGCAAAAAGAAGAAAGAGGGAGAGGGACTATTAATTGCTTCTTGAGCCAGAAATAGTAGATAATAATTGTATTTATTTATTTATTTATTTATTTATTTATTTATTTATTTATTTTATGGTATTGGGGAACCCAGCACCTGAACCCTAGGGACATTCTACCCCCAGCTACACCCCCAGCCCTATTTTTATTCTTTATTTCGAAACAAAGTCTCAGTCTCACTAAGTTGCAATAGACCTCACTAAATAGCTGAGGCTTTTGGCCAACTAGGATCCTCCTGTCTCAGCCTCCCAAGTATTGGGTTTACAAGCATGGGCCACCATGCCTAGTACTTACTCTTTATTTTGAAGCGAGGTCTTACTAAGTTGCAGGAGGCCTCACTAATTAGCTGAGGCTGGCTGCAAGCCTGTGATTTAGCCTCCCAAATGCTTGGATTACAAGCATGTGCCACCATGCCCGACTGTGACCAGTTTTATAGAAGTGATTTTCAGACTCTCTTATTGCAACCTAAAGGGGAAAATATATTTTACATCGTATCCAGTACATATTTTAAGAAACCATATTTAATTTTACTCTGTATACTCAACATCTGGTGTTTTGTTTTGTTTTGAGGTACTAGAGATTGAACCCAAGGGCATTCTACCTCTGAGCTATACCCTAGCCTTATTATTTTTTCTTTATTTTAAAACATGGTCTAACTAAATTGCAAAGGGCCTCACTAAGTAGTTGAGGCTGGCCACCAACCTGCCATCTTCCTGTCTCAGCCTTCTAAGTACTGGGATTATAAACATGTACCAACCACCACAACCAGTGAAGTCTGGTGTTTTTGTTTTTCATTTGAGTAGTTTCTGCTTACATACCACTAAACTGCAATGTGCACTTTAAAAAATGCTTAGCTTTAGTAACTATTTGAAAAAGTCATCTTTTGCTAGGAAGTTAGAAAAAAATAGTGTCATTTGTAACGAATTGTGTCATATGTATTTAATAAAGACAGATTAATGAGAGGGTGTGTGTGTGTGTGTGTGTGTGTGTGTCTGTGTCTGTGTCTGTGTTAGTTGCTGGGGATTGAGCCCAAGGGCATATGACTGGTCTATACCCCCAGCCCTATTTTATTTTATTTAAAAAATTTTTAAATTTATTATTTATTTGCTTTTAATGGTGCTGGGAATGGGACCCAGGGGCATTCTACCATTGAGCCTACACTCCATACTCTTATTTTTATTTGGAAATAGGGTCTCATGAACTTGCTGAGAGCTTTGCTAAGTTGCCCAAGGCTGGCTTCAATCCTGTGATCTGCTTGTCTAAGCCTCCCAAGTAGTGTGAATACAGTAGGTGTGCACCACCATGCCTGGCTAATTTTTTGTTTTTTGAAACAGTCTTATTAAGTTGCTGAGGCTCTCACTAAGTTGCTGAGGCTGGCATTGAAGCTTACAGTACTCCTGTCTTGGCCTCCAAGGTACTGGGATTATAGGTATCCACTATACCAGGCTAAATTAATGGAATATTTCATAAGCCTTTTGTATGACAAAATATATGCAGCTTTGTTTACAAAAACTTGTTTTTCTTTTAGATTAACACATTTTAACATTGCATTTATATTTTAGCTCTCCCTTATTTATTTATTTATTTATTTATTTATTTATTTGTACTGGGGATGGAACCCAGGGGCATTCTACTTCCGAGCTACACCCCCAGCCTGTTTTTTATTCTTTATTTTGAAACAGGGTCTCACTGAGTTGCAAAGGGCCTCACTAAGTAGCTGAGGCTGTCTGTGAACCGCAATCCTCCGGTCTCAGCCTCCTGATTCTGGGATTATAAGCATGCGCCACCATGCCTGGCTTCTCTTTTAACATGCCTGGCTTCTTTTTTAAATAAAAAGATGTTTTAAGTATTAATAGTAATTATACAAATAGGTTATTTTAATTTTAATTTTTTTGTGGTACTGGGTATTGAACTAAATGTTATTTTACCTCCAAGGTACACCCTCAGCCCCGTTTTATTATTTGATTTGAAACAGGGTCTTGCTAGGTTGCTGAGAGTCTCACTAAGTTGTTGAGGTAGTTCTCAAACCTGCTATCCTTTTATTTTTAAATATAACCAAATTAATTATTGGAACTCTCTTAATCATTATCTTAGGCTAAAACTTAATGGAGAGGAGAAAATGAGCATGCTTTAACCTGAAAGTTGGCAATCTTTTTCTGTTAAGAAGCCAGCTAATATGTATTAATAGATTTTATAGACTATGTTCTTTGTTGAGACTACTTATTTCTAAAATTGCAGTATAAAAGTAACCATAGAGAAGTGGAACACAGCTCCCCTGCTGTGTCCAATAAAATTACAGAAATGGAAACTGGAATTAGATAAAATGTTTACATTATGGCATTTTCTTTTCAACCTTTAAAACATGTAAAGACTAGCTTGTGGGATGTCAGAATCGGGCAGTGGGATGATAAAATCAGGCTATGGGCCATGGTTTGCCAACTCTCATATTAGTCTAAAAATGGAGAAAGCCAGTAGTCCAGAAAGGAGAAAATTATCAAGCGAATATGAATAGCCTTGTTAAATCTCTTGTTAAATTTTTATTTTTCTGGATATCAGAGCATACTTTTTTTGTTGTCTTTTAAAAAATATTGTATCTTGCAGACAGTTGATATTCATAAAGAGAAAGTTGCAAGAAGAGAAATTGGTATTTTGACTACCAATAAAAACACTTCAAGAACACATAAGATTATTGCTCCAGCCAACCTGGAACGACCAGTTCGTTACATTAGAAAACCTATTGACTATACAATTCTGGATGACATTGGACATGGAGTAAAGGTAAGTATATTTTTTGTCAAGCTTTTAAAAATAATAATTGATAATGGAACTAACTCTTCAGAAAATTAAACTTATATTTTTACTTTTCTAGAAGACCAAGTCTTGGCCCAGTTGTGGTTGTGGATTCCTTATTAATATAAATTTTTATCTTTCTTACTTTTTTTAGTTCTATATTCTTAAGTTTTTAATGATCATATTTGAATGAATTACATTTTCCTAATCAATTATGAGGATTGAATAAAACATGGAATAATCTTAATTTTTTAATGGCTTAAAATTACTGATTGAAAAATCATTCAACATGTTATTAAAATGTTTACCTTTTCCCCAAAATTTATCATCAGACTTTTGGCATTAGTTTTTAGAAACAACATATGTTAAACACATGTACTTTTTTTTTTTTCTAGAATAATTAATTTATTTTATTTTGTGGTCTCAGGATTGAACTCAGGAGTTCAATTCCCAGAACAAAAAATCAGATCTCTGAATCATACTCCTAGCCCTATTTTCTTTTCTTTTCTTTTCTTTTCTTTTCTTTTCTTTTCTTTTCTTTTCTTTTCTTTTCTTTCTTTCTTTCTTTCTTTCTTTCTTTCTTTCTTTTTTTCTTTCTTTCTTTCTTTCTTTTCCTCCTCCCTCCCCCCCTCCCCCCCCCTCCCTCCCTCCCTCCCTCTCTTTCTTTCTTTCTTTCTTTCTTTCTTTCTTTCTTTCTTTCTTTCTTTCTTTCTTTCTTGCCCTGGGGGTGGAACCCAGGGGCTTTTCTACCTCTGGGCTATACTCCCAGACCTATTTTATATTTTATTTGGAAACAGGATCTTCCTAAGTTGGTGAGAGCGCCTCACTCAATAGCTGAGGCTGGCTTCAAATTTGTGTGATCCTCCTGTCTCAGCCTCCCCAGCGCTGGGATTACAAGAGTGTGGCAGCTCTATTTTTTTCATTTTGAGACAGGATCTCACTAAGTTATAAAGGGCTGAACTAAAATAACTTCATTTCAGTGGTTTGGGGGAGAATAGATAAAAGTAATACATGACTTTATATTTTTCAATGTTTTTGAATATTATATATTTTAGTTATTTTTTTAAGATGTAGTAGAGTGCCTTGTATGTATATTAAGTAACATCTAAGCTAAGGAGGGCTAGAATATAGCTTAGTGATAGACCATGTGGTCTGCATGTGTTAGATTCCTAGTACTACAAAAATCAAACCAAATTAAAGAAAAAGCACCAGCCATACAACTGAGGAACATGTGAATTTTCTTTAAAATATTTATACTTAAGAAACCAGTTTTTTTTTTTTTTTTTTTTTTTTTTTTTTTGGGTCGTACTGGGGTTCCTGGAAGCCCTTCTACCTCTGGGCTACACTCCCAGACCTATTTTATGCTTTTTTTTTTTTTGAAGATTTAAAGAAGTTTATTAGAAAGAAATACAGAGGATAGGTACAGCTCCATACCAGACTGGCATGGAGGAATGACTCGAATGAATACACCCATTTTATGCTTATATTTTTGGAAACAGGGTCTCTTAAGTCAGCAAAGGCTGGCTTCAAACATGCAGGATCCTCCTCTCTCCGCCTCCCAAGCGCCGGGATTACAAGCGAGCGCCACCACGCCTGGCCTTAAGAAACCATTTAAAGTCACACTCAGCTAAAGTGTTATTTAAAGTTTATATCTGGCATGGTGGTACAGTGTATAATCCCAGTATTTGGGAAGCTGAGACAGGAAGATTGCCGGTTCGAGGCCAGTCTCAGCAACTCCTTGAGACCCTGTTTCAAAATAAAAGATAAAACTGGGCACTATGGCATAGGCCTATTATTTCAGTACTTGGGAGGCTTAGATAGGAAGCTCATGGATTTGTTGCCACTCTCAGCAACATACTGAGGCTCTTTGTGACTTAGTGAGACCCTGTTTCAAAAGAAAAAATAGGGCTAGGCATGTAGCTCAGAGGTAGATCACGCCTGGATTCAATTTCCAGTACCACAAATAAATAATAAAAATACAATAAAGCTGGGGCGTACCCCCTGGGTTTAATCCCCACTGCTACAAAAATAAAACTTACATATGATCAGTTATTTGAAAGACAATGACTTACTAGATATGACTTTGAATATACATATATGCCTATTAGCGAAATTGTATAGTTCATGTGGTCTTTTCTAATACAAACATATTTAAATAAAACGTATACCTATACTATTATAACTAGAAGTGAATTAAATCTATACTTACTGTGGTTTATATAAAAAATGTACATTATAAATTTATTATTAAAATTGTTTTTCTTCCTTTGAGTTTTGATATAAGCATTATTGTCTGGAATTTGATATTTATTTTTATGATTGATACCTACCTGCATTTAGATTACTAATTAGAGCATGTTAAAATAGGATGTATAATTGGGTGGTTAATTAATAACTGAAATTTATTATAACTTGGAAAACTTATTCAAGGCTAACAACAGACTGTTTTAGGTTATTACATAATCTAATGCCAAAAGACCCCTGGAATTTAAAAATTAATATTTGTGCTTCTCTGTTTATATAATTAAAAGGTGATTACCTTACTATTTTTGTTTAATCTCCAGATTAATATGTTATTCTTTTAGGACTCATTGGTCCCTATATTGTTTATACTTCAGTGTGTAAGGATCACTGATTTGAAGACATCTTTAATGAAACTGAGGTTTTGAATAAAATAATGCTTTAAGTAATATCATCAGAAACTCCTGTTCATGACACATTCTGCTTTAACCACTCCTTCTATGATCTACTGAAACATTATTTTTAATGCTGAATGCTTAACTTGTTTTCCTGTTTTTTTCCTTTCTCTTCACATCTTGAAGTTCCAACTAACCTTTCAATGCTTTTTTTCCTTACCTCTTTTATTTGCTCCATTTATGCATTAAGTGGTTGCTTAGATTTAAGGTAAGAGATTCCAGGGCTGGATTTCCATTCTTTGTCCTTATGTAGAATATTACATATGGGGAGGAAGAAATATTTGGCACTTGGCCTTTTAAAACCAACAAGTTATTCCTCGTTATTTTATTTTTTTGTCATGTAATTTTGTGGTGTGTCTTCATGTTACTGGAGGGTAGATTTTTTTTTTTTTTTGGCTTTATTTTGTTCACTGTTCTATCCTTGTGCTTAGAACAGTGCCTGGCACACATTAGGTATTTCTTAAGAGTTTGTTGAATGAATGATTATTTTGTAATATTAATATATTTTATGAAACTGAAATGTATACTACTCTATCATAAAATGTGGTATGAAATAAAATTAGCTGTATTTTTGTAAATGTAGAAATTTTGTTATGGATTAGAGGGCCAACTCAATATGTTTTATTTAACCCTCCCCTTGTGTAATAGACTTTTTATTCTATAAATGGTGTGCTTTATTATGTACCTTGTGGATAATAACTCATTATCTTTTGATTCTCAGTCAATATAAAGAAACAGATGCAAGAACATTCACTGTTAATGTGGATTATTAAGTTGCAGTATCATGTATTTTACAAATGAATGTCTTTTCAAATAGCTGTATAAATATATATTTCAATATAAACTCATTTTAAGAGTTTATAAACACAAAACATCAAAAGTTCACAATATTATTTAATAAAATACAAGTTAAGAATTAGAGATAGGAAGCTGGGTATGGTGGTGCACGCTTGTAATCCCAGTACTTGGAAGGCTGTCTGGGTTCACGGCCAGCCTCAGCTACTTACTGAGGTCCTCTGCAACATAGTAAGACCCTGTTTCAAATAAAGAATAAGAAATCGAGCTGAGGGTGTAGCTCAGAGGTAGAATGCCCCTGGATTCAATAGCTAGCACAAAAAAAAAAAAAAAAAGAATTAGAGATTAGAGATGGGAGCTGAAATTGGTGGTACATGCCGTACTTAGGAGGCTGAGACAGAATTGCAGGCTCGAGAATAGCCTCTGCAAATAGTGAAACTCTCATAAATCTAGCGAGACTCTGCTTTAAAATAAAAAGTAAAATAGGATTGGGGAAGTAGCTTGAAGGTAGAATGCCCCTAGGTTCAATAATTTCTAGAAAAAAAGAATAAAAAATAAAAAATAATTAGAGATGGGAACTGGGGGTATTGCTGAGTGAAAGAAGCCTTGCCTAGCATGTGTGAGGCCTTCTACTTGACCCTCAGTTCTGTAATCAAATGAGTAAGTAAATAAGTGAATTAGAAAATAGTTTTGGTGTGATTTCTTTCAGTAGCATTTTTGTACTTTGGAGGTTTAAAACTAATTTGGCTATATTCAAGATGCCTGTCAAATGTTACTAAAATGGTTTTCATCAAACTTAGTATGTGTTTTCTTCTTTTTTTAGACAAATTTTACAATTAAAAAAAAACCATATTCTATATGTTGTTCTGTTGTTTGCCATGTCTTTATTTTCATAAGTGATAACCACATGACAAAATGACCGAGTTCTGAATCAGTAGTGCTAACCGTGGCCACAGATATGTCATCTGGTTATGGTAGGTAGATCATACCAGAGAAGCACAGTCAGATACACTCCTTATGTCGGAGTGTTGGCTCTAAACCCTCAGTCTTAGTGAATTATATATGTGGAATTGTGAGGAGATTTCTTTTTGTGCAGTGAACTAGACCAAAAACAAGGTTTACCTTTTCCTCAAAGGCTGTGTTCAAATTTTGGTTATTGACATGCTAACCTCTAAAGTAATAGAAATACACATGATTGTTAACTGAAGAAAACACAGAAACAGACAAATCCTTTACCCTTTACACCAGTTTAGATCAGTTACCCAAACCATATCTCATGTTTATCCAGGTCCCACTGATTCCTTCTTGACATTCCTAGTTCAGGGTCTGTTCCTAAGTAGGAGTTAGGTCCAACTTAGGGGCTCCTAGGAACAGCTAACAAGAAATTACACTTATCTTTTAACGTCTTTGTTCTTTGTACCCACAAAATAATTCTAGGAATCCAGTGAATTATGTACCCAATGGGACTATAGTGGAGAACAATGCTGGACAGTAAATGAAGGCGCAGAGGTGCTTGACCAGTGTTTTCCCATCCTTTATTCTATATGCGGACACAGCCCACTCATACTTCTCTTTTTTTCTGTGTATTGAAATACTCCCTTCCCACACAGTGCTGCATCTGTCCCGGGGCGTTGGGCATGCTAGGTGAATGCTCTGCCACTGAGCCAGCTTCCCAGGCCCACATCCTGTCTTCTTTAACTTAATAGTTTAGCTTAGGAACTCTTTGAAGCCTTTTCCTTTTTTCTTTTGTGGTACTGGGGATGGAACTCAGGGACTTTGTACCTCTAGGCTATGCTCTCAGACCTATATTATATTTTATTTGGAAACAGGGTCTCACTAAGTTGCTAAGAGCCTCACTAAGTAGCTGAGGCTGGCTTCGAATCCGTGCAATCCTCCTGTTTCAGCCTCCCAAGTACTGGGATTACAAGTGTACACCACTACTTCTGGCTCTGAAACCTTTTCCTCATATGTTATTTATTTCTTTGTGATTTCTATAGGATTTGTGGACAGTCTTCTAATTCTTTTTTGCTGTACTAGGGATAGAACCCAGGGGCATTCTATCTCTGAGCTACACCCCATCCCTATTTTCCCTATTTTTTTCAATTTTTTATTTTTGAAATAGCATCTTGCTAAGTTGTGGAGGGCCTCACTAAGTAGCTGAGGCTGGCCGTGAACCTCCTGTCTCAACCTTCCAAGTACTGGGATTACAATTGTGTGCCATTATGCCCAGCTAGTCTTTTTAATTTAAATGTATGAGTCATTTATTCCTTTTATAAGCCATTGTATTCCCCACACTCCTTTCCACTTTTTTTAGTACTGGGGATTGAACCCAGGGGCATTCGACCTCTGAGCTACGTCCCCAGTCCCTTTTATTTCTTTGTTTGGGAACAGTGTCTTGCCAGTTTGCTGAAAGCCTTGCTATATTGCTGAGGCTATCCTTGAGCCTTCAGTCTTCCTGTTTCAACCTCTCAAGTACTGTTATTACAAGGAGTTTATCATCACACCTGGCTTCATTTTTTTCATAGGCTTTTTGTAATATAGATTCTACCTTTTATAAAGAAAGCAAGTTTTGTTTGGCACTTATTCCAACTCTTTTTTCTTATTAGACGACAGTATATTCAGTGTTTTATTTAGCATAGAAACATTTTTCAAGGGAAAAACTGTTTTGGAAAACAGCATAATAGGCAATACAGTATTAATGAAGTATTAGATTATTTGCACATTATACAGAGCAAGCAAATATAATCATTTGAGGATTCTATAGCTCATAAGGTATATTGAATTTAGTTTATAGAATGCCTACCAGAGCTGGGCATGATGGCAAATGCCTGTAATCCCAGTACTTGGGAGGCTGAAACAGGAGGATCACAGGTTCGAGGCCAGCATCAGCAATTCGGTAAGGCCCTTTTTCAAAATAAAAAATAAAATAGGGCTGGGGTAGAATTCAGAGGTAGAATACTCCTGGATTCAATCCCCAGTGCCCCTCACCCCAAATAAATAAATAAAAAGACATGCCCACCAGATTTTAACTTCAAGATTGTTAATAATTATTTTTGGAGTAGGTTCTAAGACTTACAGAAAATACTGCAACTTAACAAATCACGTTACATCCAAACCCTAAAAGGAATCAAAGTTGGAAAATTATTTTCAAGTATTTTAGCTACCCCATGTATAGAATAAAATTCTCTCTTACTCTTTTTCTATTCTTGTTCCTTTTCCTTCCTGTTTCTAGCAAATCGATTTGTAGTTTAGTGCTTGGTTCACTTCTCCCTCATCACTCAAAGTAACTTTGAGTTTTATCTTGTTTAAGGTTGAGCTTAAAGGACTTTGGTTACTACCTTAAAAACCTTCTGGTATCATTAAATCAAGATTTACAGTTTTAAAATTGTACTGGTTCCTCAAATGTGGATTGATTTTTGAACAATCTTCTGGCATTTTCCAGTTTAAGATACAGTTAGCATATCCTCTGCTTATTAATGAGGGAGAGAACAAGGATAAGTTAATTTTTATTCTTTCCTGGTAATTGGTTGGTTGTGTATTTATGGTTTAAAAGCAACAACAAAAGGATTACAGATAAATGCTTCGCTTTGAGAGTATTGACATTTCAAAGGTATCATTTGTCATTAAAGATTGTTTTAACATCACACACAACTTGTTCACTGGGCTATTCATTTGAATAATTTGTTTCTTGACATGTTATTTCTGGCCCATTCAGATAATAAGTAGTATTTTTGAACTTTAAAAAATCCCACCCAACCCCAAGTTAATTTTGAAAGCTTCAGTACTCTGTATGCAATCATGATTTGTTTCTTGAAAATTTATATTTTAATGATGCATGCCTGTATCCCAGTACTTGGGAAGCTGAGGTGGGAAGATTGCAGGTTCAGTAAGGAGTGAGACTCTGATCAACCTAACGAGACCCTGTTTCAAAATAAAAATAAAATAGAGCTGGGATGTATCTCAGAAGTAGAATATTCCTGTGTTCAATCCCTAGTACCACACACACACACCAAATTATATTTTGACATTACAATTATAGCCGGGCTTAGTGGCGCACACTTGTAATCCCAGTACTTGGGAGTTTGAGACAGGAAGATTGCAGGTTTGAGGCCAGCTTCAGCTACTTAGCCCTTTGTAACTTAGTGAGATCCTGTTTCAAAATAAAGAATAAAAAATAGGGGTGGAGATATAGCTTGGAGGTAGAATGCCTCTGGGTTCAACCCCTAGTTAAAAAAAAAGAAATTACAATTATAAGTGTATTCTGATTCAATGGCATATTATCTTAAAGTTTCATTTTACAAATCTATGTTAAATACTTATAATTATATATATAAATTTAAATATAATTTAAATAATATGTTTTAAATATAATTTAAAAATATATTATTATTAGAAAGTTGGGATGCTTTTTGAAGTATGTTTTGAAGATCACAATCCAAAATAGTAGAGGCTTAAAATAGGGTCAGGAATGAACCTAATTGGTGGACATTAACTTAACCTGTTGGTCGTCTCAAATTACTTGAGATGTCCGGATTTCTAAGGCTTTCTCTCTAAATGTTCACATACCTCTCTGGTGACATTTATTATTCCTAGATCACCTATCTCTCCTACATTTGCATTTTCAGTTGGGAGTAGACTAGTGCATAATTGAGTCATGCTCCATCTCTGACTTACTATTATGTCACATCTTTCTTAAGTCTGAATTAACCTTTAGTTTTGGGGCTTCGTAAGTCTAATTCCTGTTGGAACTATGGCATTGCCAGTGGCCCTGATTCTGCTCACAGTTGAGTGGGATATCTTAGCCATAACTTTCTGCTGTAGATGTTTAGGAATATGCTTTCAACGTATAGCAGTTGTCAGGTAGGTCATTTTCTCATCAGAGAACATTAAAGAGATCTGAAATAAAGTTTTATATATATTTTTACACAATTTATCTTTACTGTATATTCTCGAGTTATAATGGCTCATATGCTTAGTTGCATATATTTAGTTGTCAAACGTGTGTTGTTTGATATACTTCCTATCTAAAGGAAACTATTTAAAATAAATTGCTTGAAGACCATATTGTTTCTCATTGAGTTTTTTTTATCAAAAGTAAAATTTTTATAGTAATTCACTTATTTCAGTTGAATGTAATATCAAATACTTTAACCAGTGATCTGTTGGTGTGATGACCTAATGGCAAATAAATTCTTTGCATAAAGTTTATAATGATTTGAAAATCTCATGTTAGGAAGAGTCCTTTGAGTACAACTGTAGAGTAATAGTAGAGTAGAAATTGCATATGAAATGCATGGCCTCTGTAATTCCCTCCCTATATTTAAATCTTCCCTTCCTTGTTCAGTAGCATAGCATTATTTTCTAAAAGTGCCACTTCATTTCACTGTATACAAGTTGAGTTTTTCTCAAAATTTTTTAGGTGAGCACCCAGAATATGAAGATGGGTGGGCTGCCACGTACAACACCTCCAACTCAGAAGCCCCCCAGTCCCCCTGTGTCAGGGAAAGGGACACTTGGGTGAGTATGTAACTAAGTATATAATAGAAAACCATTTCATGTAGAATTGTGTTTTAAATATGTAAATATATTGGCGGTATTGGAGATTGAACCTCCAAGCTACACCCCCAGCCCTATTTTTTTGTTCTTTATTTTGAAACAGAGTCTCACTAAGTTGCATAGGACTTCACTAAGTAGCTGAGGCTGGCCATGAACCTGTGCCCCTTCTGTCTCAGCCTCCCAAGTGCTGGGATTATAAACATGTATCACTATGCCTGGCTTAAAATGTATAGTTGAACTATTATTTTTTTGTGGTACTGGGGGATGGAACTCAGGGGCTTTCTACCTCTGGGCTACACCCCCAGCCCTATTTTATAATTTATTTGGAAACAGGGTCTCACTAAGTAGCTGAGAGCCTCACTAAGTAGCTGAAGCTGGTGGCTTCAAACCTGTGTGATCCTCTTATCTTGGCCTCCCAAGCGCTGGCATTAAAAGTGTGTGCCACCATGCCCAGCTCTGAATTTTTTTTTATGTATTTGAAAAAAGGATATTTTCTTCCTAGGATAATTTGTGTATATAACTTTTATTTTTCCTGGGAAGCACATCTTTATACTTTTAAATTTTTGTCTGGAAATTATTTTCCTTTTCTATTTTCTTTTCCTTTTTCTAAAGCCTACAGCACCCAGTATTCCCAGCCAAGTAGTAACTAGGCCGAACCCTGCTTAGCTTCCCAGATTTGGAGCGTTCAAGGTGGTACGGCCATAGATTGAAAATTATTTTCTTTTTTTTTTTTTTTTTTTTTTTTTTTGCAGGTTTGGGATGGAACCCAGAGGCATTTGAACTCCAAGCTACACCCCCTGTCCTATTTTTTATTCTTTATTTTGAAACACTGTTTCACTAAATTGCAGAGGGCCTCACTAAGTAGCTAAGGCTGTCTGTAAACCGTGATCCTCCTGACTCAGCCTTCAGAATGATGGGATTACAAGCATGCGCTACCATGCCCGGCTCTGAAAATTATTTTCTAATGAATTTTAAATTGAGATAAAATCCTTTCCCCCAGTCCATGGTTTATTGTAAAATTCTTTTTTTTTTTTTTTTTTTTTTTTTTTTTTTTTTGGTGATACTGGGTGTGGAACCCAGAGGCTTTCAACCTCCGGGCTATACTTCCAGACCTATTTTATATATTATTTGGAAACAGGGTCTCACTAAGTTGCTGAGAGCCTCACTAAGTAGCTGAGGTTGGCTTCGAACCTGTGCGATCCTCCTGTCTCAGCCTCCCAAGTGCGGGGATTACAAGCGTGAGCCACCACACCTGGCTAAATTCAGTCTAATTTTAATTTCTCTTTTTTCCCCCCAAGAAAATGTTATAGACCTTTTGTATTATAGTTGGATTAGACTATTTTCAAGAGTGCCGTGTAGAATGCAAAATTCTAGATCTTATTCTATTAGTTTTGATTCGGCACTACAGAATTGGGTTCTGGATTCAACTTTGGGCAAAACAGTGGTCAATTAATGGAAATTCTTGACTTTTTTTTTCTTCCATAGCCTCATAAGATAAGCTTGTTTTATTGTGATCGAGATTTCTCATCAAGTGTGCATAACAGCCCAAAAGACAGATGGCTATATTCCTAGCTTTGCTCCACTGCTTGTCCTGTGGTTCTGTGTAGTCAGCCTCTCAATAATTAAGTTTTTTCATCTGTAAAAGGGGGTAATATTTGTCCTCTACCAACTTGTTTTTCAGGGTCACTAAACCACAAATTGGATTTTTAAAAAGTATATATGAGACAGAGATAAAACACTTTGACAATTATTGGCTCTATGATATATGAAAAAAGTTTTTAATTGACAATCTTGGTTTTTGGCCCCCTCACCAAAAAAAATATATATATATGTATATATATATATATTATATATTATATATTATATAATAAAAGCAAAATACAAAAAACCCTCTAAAACAACAAACACACACACAAACACAATATGAAAAGTCATTCCTCCCTAAGCACTAGGAATCAGGACAAGATAAGGATGAGTTGGGATATAAAGGAAGAGAGTGTTGGAAGCTGACTTATGGTTAGGTTATTGGAAAACAAAAGGACAAAAATGATTACCAACCGGGAATAGGATGACTTTGCTTTAGGTGGTTTAAAAATCTGCATAGAATAGAGGATAGAATCTTGTGAATCAAATATTATTTCAACTTTAGGAAAGAAGGAAGATGAAGATGACATAGGGTAAGAGTACCGGTATCAGAGGAACTATTTTATTTCTCTGTAAATTGTTTATATTTCTTTAATGTATTTTGCCTAATGTAATTTTTTAGGGATTAAGTCAAAATTATTAATGAGGTAAACTACCTTAGTCTCTAGTAAAATAAAATTTTCTTTTGCTCTCAAATTTTGAAGATGTACTCGTATTTTTTCCCTTGGCTATTAGCAGTGGTTCTACAGGATCCTTGGAGAACAGATCTGCTAAACACCACTGGGAAGTTGATGATCACAGCCTATTTTTGCCTAGTCAACCTATTTTTTTTACTCTTCCTTTTGTATTATTGTTTGTTTCTGGTTTGGTTTTTTTTTTTTCTCCTTTTATTTTACTTTGTTCATATCATTACCTTCACTGTATAGTTGTCAGTTGGCAAAGGTTGTTTTCTTTTTTTTCTTAAAAGAAATAAAACTTTCTGTTGTTGTTGTTAAGGAAACATTGTCTAATCAGTTTATTTTGTTTTTATATTTGCATTATAATCTCAGAGATTCCTGAACTTCTTTTTAATATTTCAAATCTAAAGTATCTTTTCCCCCATGACTCAGTATTTCATCCGGCATTTACTTATTTTCAAGTTAGTAGAGTCCACAGGGTCATTCATTACAAAATGATCTCATTCAAAATTATGAGGCATAACTTGAGTGGCCAGGAGAGCAGAATTTAAAGGAACTCTCGGAACCTTTGGGAAGTCAAGTTATGGAGATCAGCAACGTCATTTTGGGAGAAGAAACTTTTGAATTTTCACGTCTTGAGGCTCTACTTTTTATTCGTTTAATGACCAGAATCTCATCTATGAAATGTCAATTTCATATTTATCATTGTCACAAGGAATTTGGAAATTTAGAAATGAGAATTCAATAATCACTAATGTTCTACTGTGCATCTTTGTTCTTATTAGATTTCCTTTCTTATTCTTTTCATCCTTTCTTTAAAGGAAGATCTGGGGAGAGGGGAGTATATGTTAATAATGTCAGTCTGGTGTGTAGTTTACAGTTCAGAATAAATAAGGTAGAAGGATTTAGGTGGTCTAGTAGAAAATTCTCTTCCCATTGTAGATGTTGAACTTTGAGGAGGAAAAGAGGAAAGAGATGAATGTGAAAGTTAAAGGAGAAAAGCTAAGGTGTTAAGGTGAGATTGAATTGTGTATTTTGTGTAGATATAGACTTAATTTCTTTGTATTTAGTTTGTAGAAGGTGAAGTGAGTTGTTAAGGCTGGTTTTGACCATTGGTGTGGGCTTTGTGAATCCAGGATCTCAGTTTGTTGTTCTAGTCTTTGAATATCTTTAGTTAGGGAGAGAGAGGAGAGGAAGGTAACTACTGCATCTAGGTAGTGCAATTTTGAGACTTTGACATGATAACTGAAATAACTCAAACACTTTTAAAGAGTAGAGTCTAGGAAAAATTGGCTTAAATAGTGGAGAACCTTTGTGATCTCTGAAAATGAACGAACAAAATTGCATTAGCACAGGGAAATGAGGTTGGAGACTGAAAAATGATACATCCTCACCAGACCCTGATGGTGGAGAAGTGATACTTTAGGGAAGACTGAAATTGGTAGCTGAGTTAAAACACATTTTCTATTTCTGATTACAAATTGTACTTTCACTACTGGCAACTCTGAATCTATTGTGCCAAACTTGCTTAATCACACAATACATACGCTCTTCTTTTTGTAGGCGGCACTCCCCCTATCGCACACTGGAGCCAGTGCGTCCTCCAGTGGTACCAAATGATTACGTACCTAGCCCAACCCGTAATATGGCTCCCTCGCAGCAGAGCCCTGTGAGGACAGCTTCTGTGAATCAAAGAAATCGAACTTACAGGTATTTTCTCTACCTCAGCACAAAATGTGATGGTCATAGTACCATAATCTCTTCAGATAATTTCAGTTGAATCTCTCTCATTTTCCAAGTGCTAAGTTCTCAGTTCTTTTCCTCACTCTACTCTCCCACACCTCATCTGATTCTGCCTCTCTCTCCTCATTTTCTAAAGTAACTTTGAGCAGTCAGGAGGTTGAAAAAAACCAGACATTTCAAAAGCGCCAACCACTTTACAGAGATAATAGTTAATCTGAAAATTTTATGGATCAAATGTGGAAAATTTCAAGTTGTTTTTTGGTGGAACTTTACAGATGAAAAACTATATACAACAAAACACAAGTATGGGATAGTATATGGAGGTATAAATTGAAATAAAACGTTTTTGTAATAAGAGTTTCTTCAGATAAGCATTGAACTGGAACATAAGAGTGCAATATTATTTTGACGTGTTGAACCCTAGTGTTTTTCACTTACATCTATAGAGAATTTTTCTCCTTTTTCTATTTCTTTAATATATCTTACTAAAATGTGTCAAAACAAGCTTACTAAACTCAGCTTTCCCCTCAACTTTATCAAATTCATATTTGGAGTGAAAGGCTGTTGAAATACCTTTATTATTGCTATATTTATTTCAGAAGTTTTGGAGAAATTCTGGTACTATCTCACTATAAATAAATACTCATATTTTGGTGGCTCTTCCTTCTTTAGCAGCAGTGGGAGTAGTGGAGGAAGCCACCCAAGTAGTCGGAGCAGCAGTCGGGAGAACAGTGGAAGTGGGAGTGTGGGGGTCCCTATTGCTGTTCCTACTCCATCTCCTCCCAGTGTCTTTCCAGGTAAGATGGTCTCTTGGCTTTTCTTTTGTGAATTTGAATTCAATTCTTAGTTTAATTAAAGTAAGCTTGATTCATTCTTTCTTTCTTTCTTTCTTTCTTTCTTTCTTTCTTTCTTTCTTTCTTTCTTTCTTTCTTTCTTTCTTTCTTTCTTTCTTTCTTGAACTAGGATGGAACCCAGGGGCCTTCTACCTCTGGGCTATACCTTCAGTACCTTGAGACCTATTTTATATTTTAATTGAAATCTGGGTCTCACTAAGTTGCTGAGAGCCTCATCAGGCTGCTGAGGCTGGCTTTGAACCTGCGATCCTCCTGTCAGCCTCCCAAGTGCTGGGATTACAAGGGTGTGCCACCATGCCCGGCTCTTAAGCTTTCTTCTAAATCAGGATATTTTTAATTCCTTTATGACACTATAAATACTGGGATATTTTTATATATTTGTTATTTTAACAAAGTGATTTGTAAGTTTTTGCTCTTTTTGTACTTTTCTGTTGTGTGGTTTTATGCCTTTGGTGCTATGACTCAGTTGATGTTTTGAGGTTTCAGGTATCACTTCAGTTTGAATTAACATTTATTTCTAGCTAGTGTTAAGATAGACATCTTTGGACACAGGGGGCACTTGGTATAAGCATCATATTGGTTAAAAGAATGTCGAATATAAAAGTAGCTTTGACTGTTCAATTTAGTGCTCTATTGGAATTCAATAGTCTCTGAAATGCAGAAAAATATGCCTATTTGATTTCAGGACATACAGAGTTAAAACTTACCTTTAAAAGCATCACCCCAAAAGACATCAGGAAGCCAAGTGTATTGGCACCTGCTTGTAATCCCAGTACTTGGGAGGCTGAAACAGGAGGATAACAGGTTTAGAGCCAGCCTCAGCAACTTAGTGTAACGGCTGTTTACAAGACCCTGTTTCCATATAAAATAGAGCTGGGGGTATAGCTCAGTGGTAGAAGGCCCTTGGTTCAATCCTTAGCATTACACACACACACACACACACACACACACACACATCAGTATACTTTTTAAAAATTTATTCATAACAAGTAGATAATAGTTTTTCTTCTTCTTCTTCTTTTTTTTTTTTTTTTTTTTTTTTAGTACTGGTGATGGAACCCCATGGCATTTTACCTCTAAACTGCACCCCCCAGCACTTTTTATTCTTTGGTTTGAAACAGGGTCTTACTAGGTTGCTGAGAGTCTCATTAAGTTGCTGAGGCTGGTTTTGAACCTGTGATCTGCCTGTCTCAGCCTCCTGAGTGCTGGAATAACAAGTGTGCACCCCCGCACCTGGCTTATACTGGGTTTTGATTCCAGGTCTTTATGTGTGCTTGGCAAGCAACTGACTGCTAAGCTAAGCCCCCAGCCTGAGGTGATATATTTTGAAATGTCATGATAAACATTTGTGGGTTTCTTTTTTTTTTTTTTTTGCAGTACTGGGGATGGAACACGGGGGCATTCTGTCTCCAAGCTATACCCCTAGACCTAATTTTTATTCTTTCTTTTGAAAGAGGATCTCTTTAAGTTTCTGAGGGCCTCACTAAGTAGCTGAGGCTGTCTGCAAACTGCGATCCTCTTTCTCCACCTCCCAATGCTGGAGTGCTGGGATTACAAGCGTGAGCCACCATGCCCAGTGTTTTTTTTTTTTTTTTCTTTTGTTTTTTTGCAGTACTGAGAATGAAACGCAGGGAAGTTCTACCTCTGAGCACACACTTGTAATCTCAGCATTTGGGAGGCTGAGATAGGAGGATCATGGTTTGTGGCCAGCCTCAGCTACTACTTAGTGAGGCCCTTTGCAACTTAGTGAGAGAGTTCCACAATAAAGAATAAAAAATAGGGCTGGGGTGTAGCTCAGCGGTAAAATGCCCCTGGCTTCCATCCCTAGTACTGCCAAAAAAAAAAAAAAAAAAAAAGAAAAGAAAAGAAAAGAAAAAAGTATGCAGGGAGCATTTTCAGATTAGTGGTTTTCAGGTTAAAAGGAAAAGTTTTGTTTTGTTTTTGTTTTTGCAATACTGGGAATGGAACCCAGAGTCATTCTATCTCCAAACTGCACCCTGGCCCTTTTTTTTATTCTTTATTTTGAAACAGGGTCTCACTGAGTTGCAAAGGGCCTCACTCGGTAGCTGAGGCTATCCGCGAGCTGTGATCCTCCTGTCTCAGCCTCCCAAATGCTGGGATTACAAGTGTGCGCCACTACACCCGGCTGGAAGGATTATTTTTAATGAATTAATCTGTTCATTGCCCTGAGCATCTTGAGTTATTTGCTGCACACATAGTAATCCGTACACAGCTTCATTCTGTTTTCTACATCTCTTTTTTTTGGTTAATGTTAAGCATGGAATATCTAACATTAAGTACCCTAATGCCTTTTCTAACCCTGCCTACAGTAACTGCCTAATTAATGCTGCTCTTACTCCTTTTCTCTCAGCCCCTGCTGGCTCTGCTGGCACCCCTCCCCTTCCTGCTACTTCTGCATCTGCCCCTGCCCCTCTTGTTCCTGCTGCTGTCCCCTCCTCCACTGCCCCAGAAGCTGCTGCTGGGGGTGCCCAGGCCCTTGCTGATGGCTTCACTTCTTCAGCTCCCCCTGCTTCCTCCAATCCCCCTGCAGGTGAGTACTGGCCGACTCATGGGCAGCAGGTCTAGTCATCTGGCCGTTCTCTTACCTGGAACTCCAGCCGTATGGGTGTCTTTGTATGTCTGCTTTGTGTGTTATATTAAAAATATAAAGAAGAATGTATTGAATAGAAAGTGGTTTGTGACCAAACATCAGAATTTTCTGAGAAAATCAGGATAAAGTTTCTTATACATGTTTCCAGTAGGGCTGCACAAATGAACCTTTTTTTATTACTTAGATTTAATTTATTAAAGATTTATGAATTTAGTATGTAGCTACCTTCTACACAGTTTTGAGAAGTTATTAGAAATTTGTTATAGGTTACATAACTAAAAAGAGAAGTTTATGGCAGTAATTTTGAAGTATGTTTTATGTGAAATGTTTTTTTATAACAAATTGAAAGCTTCTGTTATATGTATTTATAGTAGCACTGGAAACTCAGACTATGGACTTGTAAGGATTTCAGGTTAAAATTGTTGGGTGTTTTAGTGTTTTAAAATTGCAACCTAGGTCGGGCGTGGTGGCGCACGCTTGTAATCCCCGTACTTGGGAGGCAGAGACAGGAGGATCGCGCAGGTTCGAAGCCAGCCGCGTGCGTTGGCTTAGGAGACCCTGTTTCCAAATAAAAATGTAAAAATAGGTCTGGGAGTGTAGCCCGGAGGTAGAAGGGCTTCCAGGAACCCCAGTACCACCAAAAAAAAAAAAAAAAAAAAAAAAAAAAAAAAAAAAAAATTGCAACCTAGCTGGGCGAGGTGGCACACGCTTGTAATTGTAGCTTTGGGAGGTGCACAGGAGGATCTTAGCACTTGGGAGGCACGACAGCAGGGTTGCACAGGTTCGAGCGAGCCTCAGCTACTTTAGTGAGGCTCTCAGCAACTTAGTGAGACCCTGTTTCCAAATAAAATAGAAAATAAGTCTGGGAGTATAGCCCGAAGGTAAAAAGTCTCTGGGTTCCACTCCAGCACCACACACACAAAAGAAATTGCAACCTAATATCTGTTTTGATGGGGCAAGAGGTAAAGAGTCAATTACTAGAAAGTGCATTTGAATAGTTAATGTGATGCTGGTCAGTAACAAATCCTTATCTGTAATAGAATGTATATATCAGTGTAGTATTTTGCTATCCCCAGTACTAAAAAAAATGTTGCTTGTAAATAAAGTAGCTTCACAGAATACTCAGTTCTGCTTTCATAACCAGATGCTTACATCTTTAACATATTTTTTGGTACTCTGGATTGAACTTAGTGTCATTTTACCTTTGAGACGTACCCATTCTTTTTTTTTTTTTTTTTTGCCATACTGGGGATTGAACCCAGGGGCATTCTACCTCCGTGCTACACTCCTGGCCCTATTTTATTATTTTACTTTGAAACAGTGTCTCAGTAGGTTGATGAGAGTCTCACTACTTGCTCAGGCTCTCTTAGAATCTGAGACACAAGGATTACAGATTCAAGGCCAGCCTCAACAATTTAAGTGAGGCCTTCTACAACTTTGTGAGACCCTTTTTCAAATAAAAAATAAAATAGGACTGGGGGGTATACCTCAGATAGAATGTCCTTGGGTTCAATCTCCAGTGTCCACCCAAAAAGCAAAAAAGACGCTTAAAGCTAAATTTGATTCTGGATAGTGTTTTGTTTATAAGTATATAAACAAAAGCTTCCTGTAGTGCATTAATGTAAATATTTACTCTTTGTTGTTCTATATACAACTCTGTTAGGTCAGACTAGCTAGCAAATATAGAGATCTTGTTATGCTCTTCTGTCAGTAAAAATGTATCCTGAAGCTGGATGTGGCGGTGGCGCACGCTTGTAATCCAAGCATTTGGGAGGCTGAGATAGGAGGACCACAGTTTGAGGATAGCCTCAGCTACTACTTAGTGAGGCCCTTTGGTTAGTGAGACCCTGTTTCAAAATAACAAATAAAAATTAGGGTTGGGGGTGTAGTTGGAGGTAGAATGCTCCTGAATTCCATCCCTAGTACCGGGGGAAAAAAAAAAGTATCTTGAAATTGTCTACAAACCCAGGAAGGACAAATCACCCTGACTGAAAGTCAATGTTTTAGTAATTAAATGATAATTTAGTAACAGGTGCTTGGTTCATAGTGTTCAATAAACATTTTTAATGTGAGTGAATATAGTATTTTGAAAAATAAAAACAAGGTAAATGTCTTACTAACAAATTGTATCAATATACTTTCTCTTATCTAGTATCTTGGAGTCACCAATACTTTTCTTTCTGTTAAGGTATAATTTATATGAAATAAAATTTATCTTTTTTAGTATATGTGTTTGTGAGTTTTGGCAAATGTATACAGTCACATAACCACCACCACAACCAAGATACAGAACAGTTCTGTAATCTAAAGAATGTAGTTGATCCTCCTTTCACAGCCTCCCCAGCATTGGGATTACAGCGTGTGCCACCATGCCCGGCTAAGTGTTTTTAATGTAAAGATCCCAGGTTTGTATTAGTTAGGTATAGATTTCAGTACTAAAATGCTAATAATATATTTGTATCTAATGATTTAAATGACTTAAATGTAACTTTTAAGTAGTATTTTATTGCTGAGTGTAGTGGCGCATGCTTGTAATCCCCACACTTGGGAGACTGAGACAGGAGGATTGCATTGGTTTGAAGCCAGCTTCAGCTACTTAGTGAGGCTCTCAGCAACTTAGTGAGACCCTGTTTCCAAATAAAATATAAAATAGGTCTGGGAGCATAGCCTGGAGATAGAAAGCCCCTGGGTTCTACGCCCAGAACCACAAAAACAAACAAAAATAGTATTTTATTAGTTTGTATGTTTACTAAAAAATTGTTTACACAATTTTTTGGTGTGTGTGTGGTACTGGAGATAGAATGCAGGGGAATTCTACCTCTGAGCTACATCCCAGCCCTATTTTATTTTTTATTTTGAAACAGGGTCTATATTGCAGAGGGGCTCACTTGCTGAGGCCAGTTGCTGAACTTGGAATCCTCCTGTCTCAGCCTCCCAGGTACTAGCATTATGAGCATTCTCTACCATGCCCATCAGACTTTTCTGAAATATTTTAAACAAATATATTTGCTGCCAGGCGTGGTGGCGCACACTTGTAATCCCCGCGCTTGGGAGGCTGAGACAGGAGGATTGCACAGGTTCGAAGCCAGCCTCAGCTACTTAGTGAGGCTCTCAGCAACTTAGTGAGACCCTGTTTCCAAATAAAATATAAAAATAGGTCTGGGAGTATAGCCTGGAGGTAGAAAGCCTCTGGGTTCTACCCTCAGTACCACCAAAAAAAAACAACCTTAATTTTATCATTATTTTCATCATTAGTATTTTGGAATAAGACTGTGTATCAAACATTTTTTTTTTGCTTTCCCAGTGTCATTCTTAATCTTGTTTAGTTTCCATTGTTTAGTGGCTGTTTTTTTGGAGTGAGAGGGTGTAGTCTATTTTATGCTACTTTAACAGAATACTACGAGTGGATAATTTTTGCACAGTAGAATTTATTTGGTCCACAGTTCTAGAGACTGTGAATTCTAGTGTCAAGTGGCTGTGTCTGCTTATGGCCTTCTTACCGTGTCATATGCGGTGGAAGTCATCACAGAATGTGTGTGTGTGAGCGCGTGCGCACTGGGAATTGAACTCTGAACCCATTTTTGTGATAATTGCACTATTCATGAGGGCAAAATCCTCCCTCTTAACAGTATTTTCTTTCAACACCATTGCATTAGTGATTAAGTTTTCAAAACGTGAATTTTGGTGGACAACATTCAAACTGTAGCAGGGGCCATGCATTTTAATTGCGTGATTTTGGAACTCCATCAAATGATTGGTTTAACAAAATCATAATATTGATTGGTAATTTATTTAGGTGTAGTTTTTTCAAATTTAATCATGTTTTATTTGATTTACTGTTAAATAATTTGATATAATGCCCTTTGAGCAATAACTTATTTTGCATTGTTTTTGAGTAGCAAACCAATTAGCTAAACATTATCATCTTTAATACTTGTATTAAGATTTGAGCAGTGTATATAAAGTATTTTATTATCTGAGGTCATATTCTTTTTGGGTGTGTGTGTGTGGCACTGGGAATTGAACTCTGAGGCATACTACCTTTGAGCTATATCCCCAGCCCAGTTTTATTTCTTATTGGAAACAGGGTCTCTTTAGGTTGATGAGAGTCTCACTACTTGCTGAGGCTGTCCTCAAACCTGCAATCCTCCTGTCTCAGCCTTGCAAGTATTGAGATTACAGACGTGCTCCACCATGTCCGGTTTGAGTTCATATTCTTTTAACATTTTGTTCTCTTCCTTTTCCAGGTCATCCTGTTCAGTTCTACAGCATGAATAGGCCTGCCTCTCGCCATACTCCCCCAACAATAGGGGGCTCTTTGCCCTATAGACGCCCTCCTTCCATAACTTCACAAACGAGCCTTCAAAATCAGATGAATGGAGGACCTTTTTATAGCCAGAATCCAGGTTAGATATTGTTTTGCATTTTATGAAATGTATCTAATTAAAATTTTTGTAAAACACTGGGTGTGGTGTCGCACGCTTGTAATCCCTGCGCTTGGGAGATGGAGACAGGAGAATCATCACGCAGGTTCGAAGCCAGATGCACTGGCTTAAGAGACCCTGTTTCCAAATAAAAATATAAAATAGGTCTGGGAGTGTAGCCCGCAAGTAGAAGGGTTTCCAGGAACCCCAGTACCACCAAAAAAAAAAAAAAAAAAAAAAAAAAAAGTAAATAAAAACCATTTAATTCTAAACAATTAGCACATGGTAGGTGATTTGTACTATTTGGTAATACTAGGCTTCTAATAATGCTATATCTTCTAATCTCTCTCTTAAAAATCAGTACTTGATTTCCTCATAAAGTTGTAGAACTTGATTTTTATGAACAGAATGTAGTAGTGGTTATTTGCTTTTAAAAATAATACTATGGGGATGTGAGGGTTATCTGGCTGTGACATCTGTCACCCCATTGATTGCCCAGGTTGATTCAGCTGATCTGGCTGGCTAGGTGGGCGTCCCCTTCCTTCCTCACTATTCCATGTGCATCCCTCTCAAAGCTGTGTGCTTGGTTGAAGAGGACGACCTTCCCCAAATAGAGGAGGACTGGTCTTTGGCTAAGGGTATACGAGTAGCTGTGCTCCTCTGCTAGAACCTCCAAGCAATCCCTCAAGGTCCATTTGTAGGAGAATGTAGCATGGTCAAGCTTCCAAGACTCCAGACACATGAGGCGCTGCATGTGGCAGTCTGCCTTTCTTAAAAAAACAAAAGCAAGCAAACAAAAAAAATAATATTATGGATTTGGAGGTAGAGTGCTTACCTAGCATATGCATGGTTAAGAGTTTGATATCCAGCACTGATAAAAAGTGAACATTAGGCTGGGCGTGGTGGCGCACGCTTGTAATCCCCGCGCTTGGGAGGCGGAGACAGGAGGATCGCACAGGTTCGAAGCCAGCCGCGCTGGCATAAGACACCCTGTTTCAAAAATATAAAATAGGTCTGGGAGTGTAGCCCGGAGGTAGAAGGGCTTCCAGGAACCCCAGTACCACCACCAAAAAAAAAAAAAAAAAAAAAAGTGAACATTATTTCTTTTATTTCTTTTTTATTTTTTTGTTTTGATTTTTTGGTGGTACTGGGGGTGGTACCCAGAGGCTTTCTACCCCCGGGCTATACTCCCAGACCTATTTTATATTTTATTTGGAAACAGGGTCTCACTAAGTTGCTGAGAGCCTCACTGAGTAGCTGAGGCTGGCTTCGAACCTGTGCGATCCTCCTGTCTCAGCTTCCCAAGCGCAGGGATTACAAGCGTGCGCCACCACGCCCGGCTAACATTATTTCTTTTATATTCATTGAGAAGTTGGGTAGACACAAGCTGCTTTATTCTAAGTAATTAAACTATCTTATTCACTTCTTGTACCAACCTCTGATGGGAAAGCTAGGACTTGAAGAAATTTGCCCAAAGATCAAAATATAGTAATTATATTATACACATAGTAAAACTAATCTGTCACATGTTTAATGCCATACATCATGATTATTTTGCTTATTTCCTGGAGAAGGCAAGAGTAAATATTAGACATGGTATATCAACTTACTATGTTTTTCTTGATTTTTGGTCAATAAGCCTATGTGAAAACACCTGTGATATTAGGAGACAATTCATTCCATCTTTGATAAGGCTTTACTTTCATAGAGCTGAAATTTGTCTCCTTTGACTACTGCCTATTGGTGAAACTTTAGTTACTAGCCTTTGGAATCTTGCAAAAGAAAGAAATTTGATCCTTTTTTTACATGAACATTTATAATATAAAGACCACTTTTATATTTTTCTTTCTTTTCTTGTGTTACTGGGGATTGAACCGAGCAAGGGACATTCTATCTTCAAGCTACACCCTCTTCTCTATTTTTATTTTGAAACAGTCTCACTAGTTTGAGAGTCTCATGACTTTCTGAGGATGGCTTTGAACCTGTGATCCTCCTGTCTAAGCCTCCCAGGCACTGGGGTTATCATAATCAAATGTAAACTAAGACTCATTTTCGTATGTATTTTACATTACATATGAAACTAAGGCCAAGGTAATAGCCTAGGGTGTGTGTGTGTGTGTGTGTGTGTGTGTGTGTGTGTGTGTGTGTGTTTCTGGGGATGGAATCCAGGGACATTCTACCTCCAAACTACTCCCATAACCCTAATTTTTATTCTTTATTTTGAAACCGGGTCTCACTGAGTTGCAAAGGGCCTCACTAAGTAGCTGAGGCTGTCCGTGAACCATAATCCTCTTGTCTCAGCCTCCCAAATGCTGGGATTACAAGCATGTACCACCACACCTGGCTATTTTTAATTTTTGACAAAAGGCCTCGATAAGTTGCTGAGCCTGGCTGCTAGCCTGTGTTTCTCCTTTCTCACCCTTCTAAGTATTGAGGTTACAAGTGTGTACCACCACACTCTGCTTATTTAATACATTTTATTTTTTATTTTTTTATTTTTATTTTTTTGGTGGTACTGGGGTTCCTGGAAACCCTTCCACCTCTGGGCTACACTTCCAGACCTATTTTATACTTTTTATTTTTTGGAAACAGGTCTCTTAAACCAGCATGGCTGGCTTCGAACCTGCGCGATCCTCCTGTCTCTGCCTCCCAAGCGTGGGGATTACAAGTGTACGCCACCACGTCTGGCTATTTAATACATTTTAAATATGTATTTTAGAACCCGGGCGTGGTGGCGCAAGCTTGTAATCCCAGCATTTGGGAGGCTGAGACCGGAGGATCGCGGTTCACAGACAGCCTCAGCTACTTAGTGAGCCCCTCTGCAACTCAGTGAGACCCGGTTTCAAAGTAAAGAACAAAAAATAGGCAGGGGCTGTAGCTTGGAGGTAGAATGCCCCTGGGTTCCATCCCCAGACACACACACGCACAAAAAAATGTAGTTTAATACTTTATCTTTGTAAATTTGATTCAGATACTTGAAAGTATATGTTTAAGTAGAAATGGACCCTACTTTATGGAGTGGTTTTAACAAAATTATTTCATTCTTATGGAAAACAAATGAATTGGGCTTGTTGGGCTTTTAGTAAGTGTGAGATAATTTAGTTATGATTTTGTTTTCTGTACTCCTTTGTATTAAATTCTGTCTTTTCCAGGGATTTGGTAACTCTTTAAAGAGGGCAACTGAAGGTTGGTAGTTGATTAATTAAAGTGCTTTTTCTAGACTAAAATGTTTTACTAAATATTTATTTATTTAATTATTTGTGTCCTGACCATTGAACCCAGGGGCATTCTACCTCCGAGTTACACCCCCAGCAGCCCGATTTTTATTCTTTATTTTGAAACAGGGTTTCACTGAAAGTAGCAGAGGACCTCAGTGAGTAGCTGAGGCTGGCCACAAACCCCGATCCTACTGGCTCAGCCTCTCAAGTACTGGGATTATAAGCATGTGTCACCATGCCTGGCTCCCTAAGTCATGTTTTTTGTTTTTGTGGAGTTTTTTGGGGCGTGGGGGTTGCTGGTGATCAAATCTATAGCCTTGTAAGTGGTAGGTGGGTGCTATTCCCCCTAGTCATACCTCCAGCTCTTTTTGTGAGGCTTAATACTTTGAAAGCCTGTGTTTTTTATTTTCTTCAAAAAATTATTATGTGTTATTTTCTTCAGAATATTATATAAGTAATTTTGTATCTTCTATGATCCTACCATTCTTCCTTTTTTCATATTTAACGTGAGAAAATTTCATGCTTTCTCAGGTAGCCAATTCTCTCACTTAATAAAATGATGTGTATGTGTTTTATTAGCCTATATTTTGCAATTGGAGTCTTGCTTTGGATTTGTGCTTCCAAAGAAGTGCGTTGACAAGTCATTAGGACTCTGTGAGATGGAAATCTAGCAAACCTGTTACTAATGTACAATTGGGTTTGAGTTTGAAAAGGGCATTAGAACAAAGGACTTAAAAAATGGAATATTCAAAGCCGGGCGTGGTGGCGCACGCTTGTAATCCCCGTGCTTGGGAGGCAGAGACAGGAGGATTGCGCAGGTTCGAGGCCAGCCGTGCTGGCTTAAGAGACCTTGTTTCCAAATAAAAAAGAAGTATAAAATAGGTCTGGGAGTGTAGCTTGGAGGTAGAAGGGCTTCCAGGAACCACAGGACCACCAAAAAAAAAAAAAAAAAAAAAAAAGGGAATATTCAGTATATGTCAAATCCTAGGATCACAGTAATTGTTTTGCAATGCAATTATTTTAGAAATAAGTTACTAAAAGGAATGTTTTAATAATGCACAATAGAAAACTCTTTAATTCTTATTGTTTTTTTTCTTTCTAAAAATTTTTTTTTTTGCAGTACTGGGGATCAAACTCAGTCTTTTACACATGCTAAACAGCTACTGTACCATTACTGAGCTATGTCCTGAGGCCCCTGCCCCCTTATTTTTGGTACTGGGGATTGAATCCAGGGGCAATCTACCACTGAGTTCTAAACCAACCTTTTTATTTGTTATTTTGAAACAGGGTCTAGTTGCAGAAGGCCTTGATAGGTTGTTGATGTTGCCCTGGAACCTGCGATACTCCTGTTTCAGCCTTCCAAGTACTGGGAGTATTGGCCTGTGCCACCATGTTAGGCCCTAGCACATTTTATTTTATTTTGCAGTAGAGTCTTGTTAAGTTGTTCATACTAGCCTTGAACTTGCAATCCTCCTTTCCGGCCTTGGAGTAGCCGGGATAGTAGGCATGTGTCACCTCACCTGGCTTCTTATTGTTTCTTAATCTAATCAGCTAATGGAAGTAGAATGGTGCTTGGTTATTCATATTGTAAGCAGCGAGGAGAGTAATATTATCCCATAGGGCTAATTACAAGTTAATGGTGTTTTCTTTAAACATAAATATGAAGCACCTTGGTGGTCAGATTATTCATGTCTACATATATGTATTGGTGTTTATGCATTTACAAACACAGAAACCTAGTTTGGTAAGGCATCAATAATGTGGTATTTAAGTACAAAGGCCTTTATTGTAAAATAGCTTATATTTTACTGATAAAGTTTCATTTGTTCATTCATTCATTTTTATTGGTGCATTGTAGTCATACATTTTAATAGAGTATAAGATGGTAGAGGCATACACGCACACATCATTAATTTAGCCCTTCCCCAGTTCCCACTCCATTTACTCCCTCCCACTGCTCATATTTGGCTTAGTGATTGACTTTGGTATGTTTGTGAATGTACATCTTATACATTTGGGAAGATAAAGTTTCTTACAACAGAGCTTTTTTTAAAAAAAATCCAATTTATAAAGTGGATATCGGTTTCAAGAAATTTGACTATAGTTATATAAGCTAGCGGGATTTCTGGGTATAGTGTGTGCTGTTTTACAAATGAAAATGTCAGGCTTTATTTCTCTTTAATGCTACTTTTAAAAAGAACATTAAAAAATGTTGGGATGGTGATATTGCAAAAGGAAACCAAATCACATCTCCAAATGATGATTCAAGTTAGAGCATTATCATGAATCTCTACAAGAATACAGCCATGATGGGGCTCTCACAGAATATAAATAAGGAACAGTAGCAAGAAGCTGCTTTTGAATCTTTGAATCTTATTTTAGGCAGTTTTAGAGTTTGTTAGGGAATGTTTAGGGAAGACAAAAAGCAAGAAAACAACTGAAAAGTGTAAATGTAGCCTCAGATTATCAAGTAAGCTAAGTAGACCCTTTACACTGACAAATTAAGTCAGGCATGGTGTCACATATATTTTCAGTACTAGAGGGGCTAAGACAATAGAGGGGCTAAGACAAGAAGACAAGGAGGATCCCAGGTCCTAGACCAGCTCCAGCAACTTAGCAAGACTCTCATCAACCTAGCAAGAACATGTCCCCCCCCCCCAAAAAAAAAATGCTGGCAAAGATATCTTGGACATAGAATGCTCCTGGGTTCTATCCCCAGCACCATCAAAACAAAACAAAAACCCACAAATTATATTTTTAAGTTATGTAGATTAACCTGCTGAATTTTCTTAGCCTTGTATCATATGATTTTTTTTTTTAATTTGGAAAAACAAATGATCCAATTTGTTTATCAGAATGACTCAATTCTGTTAAACCTGAGACTGCTGGGCTGATAATTATTTAGTTAACCAGAGTCAGTATATACAGAAAAATTCCTCTTACTGATTATTTAAGTATGTTTTAAAATCCTCTTATGTTCTAAATTACTATTTTTGGAAAATACCTCATTCTTAAATTGCTTATAGGCTGAGATAGAAGGATCCCAGGTTTGAGGCTAGTCTCTACAACTTATTGAGATCCTCCCTCAGTAACTTAATTTGATTTTTCCCCTCTTTTTGGTGGTACTGGAATTTTACATGGTCCCCCCAAAATATGCTTTGTTATACTAGTTAATTTTGGCCACCAAGTTGAATGTTTGGGTAAGAAAATAGGATTTGGGGTAGGTTCTGTAAACCCTAAGTTGCTGAGGGTCTTGTGAAGCTGCTGAATTTGCCCGCGAACCTGCGAGCCTCTTGTTTCAGCTTCCGAAGTACTAAGATTACAGGTGTGTACCACCATACCCCACCTAACCGAATTTTTAACATGCTCTAGGAGTAACTTTGAAAAAAAAAAAAAACTTCTTTCAAAGTAATTTGTTTAAGAAAGATCTAGGGTTAATTTTACCCTGGCTGCTTTTGGTGAACCTCTTAAGAGTGCTTTTAAAAGCACTGTGGTTTCAGATCTGGCAAAGAAGTCTTATTCACCTTAAAAAGATAATATACTGGACATACTCATAAATTAAACATTTAATTAATCTCAGAGGCATTCTACCTCCGAGCTACACCCCCAGCCCTGTATTTTTTATTCTTTATTTTGAAACAGGATCTCACTGCGTTGTGAAGGGCCTAAGTAGCTGAGGCTGGCTGGGAACCACGATCCTCCTGTCTCAGCCTCCCAAATGCTGGGATTACAAGCTTGCGCCACCACACCCAGCTGGGAAAAACCATATTAAAGTTATCTTTTGAAGAAAGGAAGCAATTGGGGGGGGGGGTTACTGCTATCTTTTATATGTACATATTTTCAAGATTTTCTAATTCTTCTCTTTACTATTATTATGTTCTTCCTGCATCAATTTACAGCATCAACTCTCTTGCTACTGATGACTACTAATCCTATACACCTTTTGACTTTTTTTATATAAACCCAACTCAAATATTCCCATTGCCTCCCATATCTATCTTCAGTGGCCTTTGTACGTCTTATTTATTGTATCATCATCATCTCTCTGCCCTGCTTTCTTACCAGTCTGCTCTGCCTACTGTTTGCTTACTAAGGTTAATAATGTATTTGCTGGCTTCTTCACCTTCATTATCATGAGGCTAAAAATTAAGATTCACCTGTGTCCTGTGTTAGCTAAATCATTAGTTACCCGGTATTCTCTTTCCACATGGTTATTTAGTTCTTTTTATTTCTAGAAACTGCCTTGATTTATTATGTGGCAGGCCCTGGGTGCCGAGGTCCAGCCCTAGCAAGAGTCGAGGTTCGTGTGTTGGTGAGAAAAGAGCCGAGGTCGAATGAGAGAAGAGCTGTCACACGAGATTAGATTTAAGCTTCTCCATTTTATTCAGGATTTGTTACAATTTTTATACTTTCTTTTTGGGCAGAAAAGCAAGGGCATAGTCATGCAAGCAGAATCTCCAAGGGCAGGAAAAGTTATTGTTTACAGACTTCAGGGCAGGGTGTCAGACATTTAATAATCATAGTATGCCTTCACTTCACAAGGCTGACTCAAACTTAATCTTATACATTGGCCCAAACTAAGGTCAGTTTGAACTTAATGTTTCGTCCAAACTTTATCCTTGGGAAAGAATCACTGCTGTCTGAGTCTCTCACAAGCCGCTGCCCATCAGTTTTAGTTATAATGCTTATACATAAAGTTCCAATTACACATATTAATTCAAATAATCCTAAAATAATGTTTTGAAAAAAGAAATGCTAAACATACTTCATGGGGGATCTACGCCGTTGCGGATCCCCTGATCGAGCTTTCTCAAGATCTGCATGAGATGCTGTAGCACCTGGGCTAATTCATTGTCTTTTTAAAAAGTTTTTGCAAACACTATGTGAAATAGGCTGAGTAATTTCTTTTTCATATGACATGTGTGGATTAGACTTACAAAAGTTATTTGACATGCCATCCAAACATAAGGAAATGGTAGATCAGGGGTTTGAGGTGGAGTGACTTTAAAAACTGTCTCTTGGGGTGCCTCTTCTCACTTATGAGGTGGCCCACATTTTTTTGAGTATGTATTTCTTACCTAAAAAAATCTTTGTCTATGTCTCTGAAAAAAATAAAAACCAATCTCTTGAGGCTGGGGGTGTTTCTTAGTGCTTTTTAAGAGTGCTTGCCTAGCATGCTCAAAGCCCTGGATTCATTACCAGCACTGAAAACAAAACAAAGCAACAACAAAAAACAACCAGGAAACAAAACAAAAACTCAGACTCAAGTCTCTTTCCACTAACCACTCTTTTTCTTGCCTATTTCCTGTGCACCTGCTCATCCTTTGGGGTGTTTTTACTTCCATTCTAGGGTTTCTTACGTAGCCATGTGGAGGCGTTTCTGGCCTTGTGAGCTGGTCTTGCGCTCTTACGCCTTCATGTCTGCCTCACCTGGGTTTCAGCTGGTCTTTCTTTCCCCCCTTGAAGAGAGAGCGAACGCTCTCTCTTCAAGTGCACACTCAGAGGCCATTTCTGTGGAGCGTTACTCTCCACCACCACCACTCTCTCCAGGGATTGCTACAAATATTACTGGGTTAAGAGGAAATTTTCTTTTTCTTGTTCCCAACTGGGATGTGATCTCTTAGCAGAAATTCATTAATATATTTAGTTTTATTAATCTTAACTCTTAACTTGTAGCTAAAAAGTTTTTTGTCTTTATAATAAACTATGCACACCACACTTTATACCATTCATAAAGTAACTATAGAGTTAATCTTGTAGAATTGTTTGAATACATCTGGCTTATTGTGCATTTGTAGAGGTTAGGCATTTGTTGAAGGCTTACTTGTGCTAGGCATTCTGCCAGGTATTGGAGACAGAGAAACACCTTGGGGAGAAGAGTGGAATAATTTGAATAAGACCAGCCATTTTCTGTAAAGTCAAAACATAGCAATGAGTTGGAATTATAAAACATTGTAATAACAGCACCTGACTCTCAGTGAAAGGTTTTGATGCTGGCTTAATTAAATGAAGAACCAATTAATTTACCTGTTGTCGAAGTCATAAAAAGTACAGATTTAGGATGTTGGGATGTAATATTTTTCTCCTTTATTGACAAACATTTAAACTTGTGACCATCAAGGTAAAATTTCAGAAAACCAAACTTCATGGTAATCTGCAGAAGTTCTATCTTTGAGAAGGCCTGTCTTAATCAAAATAAAAAATAAATTGCCATTATGTATTAGAGTAAATCTATGTCTGATAAATGCTTCCTGTTATAATTTTTCAAAACTTACTAAAACTCCCTTAATACATTGGTTTTTTTTGTTAATGAGTTTTCCCTCAAAAGAGGATACTTAAAATATATTATAAAATGTTTGCAAAGTGTGGTTTTCTTCCTTTATGTTTGCTTTATTGTATTATCCTTTCCTTTTAATGTGACTTGCCCTTACCCCTTATCCTCCACACCTTTTTTGTTTTTGCAGTATCTCTTGCTCCTCCTCCTCCCTCCATCCTACAGGTAACTCCTCAGTTACCTTTAATGGGATTTGTGGCCAGAGTCCAAGAAAATAGTAAGTTTGTGTCTTCTTTATGCTGTAGATCAGATTATAGGCATAAAATGTCATTTATATATGATTGACTGAATAGTCATTCATCCACTGGTACTTCAGATATTTTAATATTATGATTAAGTCATTGTATGAATGGCTAGTGGGGATGATAAAATAGTTTAAGATGAAACTCTGAAGCCAGGTGCAGTGGTGCATGCCTGCAGTTTCATTGCTTGGGAGGCTAAGGTACAAGGATTGCAGGTTTGACACCAGCCTGAGCAACTTAGTGATACCCTCAGCAACCTATTGAGACCCTATTTCAAAACAAAAATTAAAAAAGGGCTGGGAGTATAGCTTAGAGTTAAAATGCCCCTGAGTTCAATCCCCAGTACCATTAAAAACAAAAAAACAAAAAACAAACACAAAGGCCGGGCGTGGTGGCGCACGCCTGTAATCCCCGCACTTGGGAGGCAGAGACAGGAGGATCACGCAGGTTCGAAGTCAGCCGTGCTGGCTTAAGAGACCCTATTTCCAAATAAAAGATATAAAATAGGTCTGGGAGTGTAGCCCGGAGGTAGAAGGGCTTCCAGGAACCCCAGTACCACCAAAAAACAAAACAAACCAAAAAAAAACCCCACCACCACTAACACTAAAAACCACAAAATAATTCTTGTAAAGATAAGACAAATAAATATAAAATATTGCATATATAAGAAAGATTACATCTAACTGAGGAGATACTTTCTCTTTTTTTTTTTTTTTTTTTTTTTTTTCCAGCACCAAGGATGGTACCCTGGGGCATTCTACCTCCAAGCTATACCACCAGCCCTATTTTTTTTCTTTATTTTGAAACAGGGTCTCCCTGAGTTGCAAAGGGCCTCATTAAGTATCTGAGACTGTCCGTGAACCGCAATCCTCCTGTCTCAGCCTCCCAAATGCCGGGATTACAAGCATGCGCCACCACACCTGGCCTGAGGAGACTTTTAATCACCCAATATCTCATCTTTTTCTCTGGGTTGCTCGGATAGGTGGTTCTTATATTTTAGGAGTATTGTAGGTGGGCTGAGAAGCTCTCTCCAGTTCTGTTATTCCAGGTGTAAGAAGGGCCACACTACGTTAGGGCCCAGAGGACCAAGCTGCCACTTTATGTCTGAGGACGCCTCATAGAGGTAACAAATTTACCTTGGTTTATAAAGGTCTGGTGTGAAGCCAGATGGAATAAGATAACAGATTTTATTGCATGTTGCGTCTTCTGGTAAAGGTTGAAAGCAGCTCAGGAGACTTATATCTACAAATCCAGGAGACCTGTGTTAGCATTCGGTGTGGGGTTACCGTCGCAGAAACCAGTACGCAGTCCTTGTGAGCAGTCTGCTAAGGAGCCACGTCACAGTCTTTACGACTGCACGATGCATGTGGGAACTGAAACCAAGGGAATTACAGTTGACCCTTGAACAACACAGGTGTGAACTCATAGGTCCACTTTATACATGGCCTTTTTTTTCAGATTTGTGACAAGAATTTGTAGATAACCACATATCCTAGAAATATTGAAAAAAATTATGAAAAGGTGAGATATATCTGAATGCATAAGATGCATATGGATAATTATCACTTTCTATCAAAATATACACAATTATGAAAAACTAAAAATTATCAAAACTTAGGCATAAAAGCACTCAGACCATATATGGCAATCATCCAAAGTTCAGAGAAATGTAAACAAACTTAAAAGATGCAGTATTAATTCATAAGGGCATATGCATAGTGATACTTTACTACTGTAAGAATTTTGTAACTAGCCGGGCGTGGTGGCGCACGCTTGTAATCCCCGCACTTGGGAGGCTGAGACAAGGAGGATCGCACAGGTTCGAAGCCAGCCTCAGCTACTTAGTGAGGCTCTCAGCAACTTAGTGAGACCCTGTTTCCAAATAAAAATATAAAATAGTTCTGGGAGTATAGACCGGAGGTAGAAAGCCCCTGGGTTCCATCCCCAGTACCACCAAAAAAAAAAAAAAAAAAAAAAGAATTTTGTAACTGACTTCTGTTGTAGTTGAGAACTCAAATGTCTCGAGTATCTGCTTAAAAGATTATGTTTCAGCCGGGTGTGGTGGCACACATTTGTAATCCCCCGCGCTTGGGAGGCAGAGACAGGAGGATCGCGCAGGTTCGAAGCCAGCCGCGCGTGCTGGCTTAGGAGACCGTTTCCAAATAAAAATGTAAAAATAGGTCTGGGAGTGTAGCCCGGAGGTAGAAGGGCTTCCAGGAACCCCAGTACCACCAACACACACACACACACACACACACACACACACACACACACACACGCACACACACAGACAAAGGTTATGTTTCTTCATGAGCGAATGCTTCTTCCAGTGAGTTGTGTATCACAGTAAAAAATGCTTTTATGCATCTCAGGTTTATATTTTCTCTTATATGGTTCACTATTTGTAGTTGAGCTTTCGAGAGTCAAGAGTTAAATGTGGACTGTCAAGGGTGGGTGGGTGGGTGGACTCCAGCTCCCATGTTGTTCAGGGGTCAGCTGTACATTAAGATGTAATGTCATTAGGCAGAAGTGGCCCATGTGTGGGTGTCTGAACAAGGGGGAGTCACTGATGGGAAGGCTTTCAGTTTGCTGCTTAGGATTCCTTGGAATGGGCAGTTCCAGCAGTAGGGTGAAAGCTCTAGGAGAGCGAGGACTTTGCCCGTTTTGTTTGCTGGCTGTTTCTCTGTCACTTAGAAAAGTGTCTCACACACAGCAGGCACTTCTGCTCCCTCCTTTATTATGCTTCTATAGCAAACTAAGTGTCCTTTCTCTATCAGCTTCTTATATGATTATTATTCTTCTTATTGGAGATTGAGCCCAAATGCATTCTACCTCTGAGCTATATCTCCAGTCCATTTTATTTTTTATTTTGAAATAAGGTCTCTCAATTTCTGAGGATGTCCTTCAGTCTCTCAAGTACTATAATTACAGGCATGATCCTCTGTACCTTAATATTTTTTATATTTTAAGATGCTTTTTGCATTTTAAAGTGGTTAAAATCTAGTCTTCTTGGCCTATTGGCTCAGTGTCCCTTTCAGATACCTTTGCATTTCTATTTGTCTAGAGAATTTTAGATGTTTTCTTACATTTAAGAACTATTTTCACACTGGGCGTGGTGGCGCAGGCTTGTAATCCCCATGCTTGGGAGGCAGAGACAGGAGGATCGCACAGGTTCAAAGCCAGCTGCGCTGGCTTAAGAGACCCTGTTTCCAAATAAAAAGTATAAAATAGGTCTGGGAGTGTAGCCTGGAGTGTAGTCTGGGAGTGTAGAAGGGCTTCCAGGAACCCCAGTACCACCAAAAAAAAAAAAAAACAAAAAAAAAACAACAACAACAAAACCCCCAAAACAACAACAACAACAACAAAAAAAAAACTATTTTCTTTGGGAGGCTGAATCAGAAGGATCACACAGGTCTGAAGCCAGCTACTTAGTGAGGCTCTCAGCAACTTAATGAGACCCTGTTTCCAAATAAAATATAAAATAGGTCTGGGAGTATAACCTGGAGGTAGAAAGCCTCTGGATTCCACCTCCAGTACTACAAAAAAACAACAACAACAACAACAAAAAAGAACTATTTTCATTATACAATCATGTAGAGTTCATGTTTTTAAAATTATCCTGTTCTTTTGGTTTTTTTGTGACCTCCATTTTCAGAGAGAAAATGCCTTCTCAGCTGGTCCAGTATATACCTAGTGCAGCCGTTCTGTGGGATAGAACGTCACTGTTCCCTACTTTTTAAATTTTTTTCTGCTGGCTGGGTATATAGGCACACGCTTGTAATCACAGGACTTGGGATGCTGAAATAGGAGGATCTCAGGTTCAAGGCCAGCCTCAGCAACTTTTAGTGATACTCTTAGCAACATAATGAGAACCTCTTTCAAAATAAAAAGGGCTGGAAGTTTAGCTCAGAGGTAAAATGCCCTGGCGATGAATCCCCAGTACCAAAATAATAAAGGTAAAATTTCTGCTGCATTGAAACGGCACCAAAATAGAAAAGGATTTAATCAGAAAATTGATATTGAAGGACTTTTCATTGTTGGTTCTATTTTATATATCCATGTAAGATGGAAAGTTGAAGCATCATTAGAGTCAAAGAAATTTTCTCCCATCACAAATTGTGTGTAATCACATTGATTAATGAATGTGAATTAATGATAGTCAGTTGAATAATTCCCCAGAAGGTTTTCTTTTTACTATCCTCATGTGTGTGCACTTGGAGAATTCTACCAGTCATTTGTTCATACGTTTGTGAGATGATATTATCATTCTAAACAAAGCCAGATCTTGAAGCTGACATTGAAGATTAATCAGTCAGACAGAAATATTTATATTGAAACTAAAAGGTTTTCGTTCAAAACAAAACTAGATTTGAAAGTTGAATAGGAGCCAGGTGTGGTGGCTCATGATAATCCCAGCATTTGGGAGGCTGAGACTGGAGGATCACGGTTCACAGAAGCCTCAGCTACTTAATGAGGCCTTTGCAACTCAGTGAGACCCTGTTTCAAAATAAAGAATAAAAAATAGGGCTGGGGGTGTAGCTCGGAGGTAGAATGCCCCAGGGTTCCATCCCCAGTACTGCAAAAAAGCAAAAAGAAAAACAAAACAAAGTTGAAGCTGGGCGTGCTGGCACACACTTGTAATCCCAGCATTTGGGAGGCTGAGACAGGAGGATCTGGGTTCGCGGACAGCCTCAGCTACTTAGGGAGGCAATTTGTAACTCAGTGAGACTCTGTTTCAAAAATAAAGAATAAAAAATTGGGCTGGGGGTATAGTTTGGAGGTAGAATGCCCCTGGGTTTCATCCCCAGTACCCCCCCAAAAGTATTTTGAAGCTGGGCGTGGTGGCGCACGCTTGTAATCCCCGCTCTTGGGAGGCAGAGACAGGAGGATCACGCAGGTTCGAAGCCAGCTGCGCGTGCTGGCTTAGGAGACCCTGTTTCCAAATTAAAAAAAAATATATATATATATAAAATAGGTCTGGGAGTGTAGCCCAGAGGAAGAAGGGCTTCCAGGAACCCCAGTACCATTCCCCCCCCAAAAAAAGTATTTTGAAGCAGTATGTTATTTGTTTTCACTAGTAATTAGTGAAAGTTGCAAAGTTTGTAGACCTATCAAAATGTTTTATGAATATACTTCCAGAAGTACTGTTGTAATTTAATGTTATTTAAGTAATGACTACCAGTTTAAGACTTACGAATGTCTTAAGTAGATGACTAAAACATATATCTTTATATCTTTTTTTGTGTATGTGGTACTGGGGGTGGAACCCAGGGGTTTTCTACCTCCAGGCTATACTCCCAGACCTATTTTATATTTTATTTGGAAACAGGGTCTCACTAAGTTGCTGAGAGCCTCACTAAGTATCTGAGACTGGGTTCAAACCTGGGTGATCCTCCTGTCTCTGCCTCCCAAGCGCAGGGATTACAGTGTGCGCCACCACGCCCACCCAGCTTATACTTTCTACTGAACTTGGGTGGGTTCTTGGGTAGTTGTGCTTTCTTATCTCTTTTCTTTATATCTAAGATGAATATTCACTTTTACACCGTACTATCTTTACACATTAACTCTTAGTGGGAGATAGTCTGCAGTGTACGCTATATATCCTCATAGTATCTTAAGGCCATTATTACATTGTATTAAGAGTCAAGGTATGGCTGTTCATGTCTCCATAGCTCTGTCCACCTTCTCTTCTCGGTCCTGCTGCCTAGCTGTAAGGCTCTCAGTGGGTGTTTACCAAGTGACTAATAGTGAAGCATGACTCTCAGGTTATTCACTTTATCTCATCCCACATTAGTGTAACTTTTAATTTAATAGGCATAGGCATTCAGATGCTATTCCACTTAAAATAGGACTATTTAATCTTAGGAATCCCATTTCTATATCCACAAAATTAAGATTAAAAACCACTTCCCAAGGTGAGGATTGGATGAAATGATGTTACGGAGTAAGTGCTGGCTAAGGAATTGGAACATTTTTAGTTTACAAGTGCAAACTTAGTTTTTTGTCTTATTAAACTGGTTTTGTGGCATGAATAAGAAAGGTAACATCAATGACAGCATTGTGGAGTAGTTTGGAAGTGTAACTTCTCAAGTGGTTCTTCTGAAAGTTTCTTTGGATCTGTTTTGGTGCAGTTAATTAAATCTCTTTATAAATGCAAGTAGAGTATATTGTTATTTCTTACCACATCATATGTAATTTTTCATAAAGTATAAAAATCACATATGTATATCTGTTTTGTATTTAAAACATAGAACTATAGATTTTTTTTTGGCGGTACTGGGGATGGAACCCCAGGGTTTCTACCTCCGAGCTACACCCCCAGCCCTATTTTCTTTCTTTTTTTTTATTCTTTATTTTGAAGCAAGGTCTCACTGAGTTGCAAAGGGCCTAAGTAGCTGAGGCTGTCTGTGAACCAGGATCCTCCTGTCTCAGCCTTCCAAATGCTGGAATTACAAATGTGCACCACCACACCCAGCTAGAACTAAAGAATTTTAACAAGTAGTTTTAAAGTTTATAAAGTAGGTAGGTACAAAGTGGCATAACAGATGGGAAGAATATTGAAATAGGAGAGTACAGTATTCATTTAGCTAATCCACACCAGCAGCAACATCTTATAAAATCCATTAGATTAAATTGGTAGGATTAGATAAAAAATAAACAATTGGTTAGAGAATTTCATAGAGACAATTTTGGTACTTCATAAATAAGAATTATTGCTATTCATTAAAACTGGGCATTTGATAAATGTAGATTTTCTCATTTTATTTTGTAGAGTTGTGCTCAAGAATGTACCAAACATTTTGAAAGGTTTGAGTTCTTTGAATTTGGAGGTAATCTTTTAGATATTATAGTATGTTGATACCTGACCTAGGAAAGCAGATTGTTTGAAGATACTTTAAATTACTCTGACACTTGGACATTTACTCTAAAGAAATTCTCACTTGTTAGTCTGAGTTAGCTGAAATTCTGTAAGTAGACATCTTCATGGATGAAATTATCCAGAGGTCATGATTTTTCCTCCCTAATTTGATAAAATTTATTTTTTAAAAATTGAGAGAGCAGCCAGGCCTGGTGGCGCATGCACTCTTATAATTCCAGCATTTGGGAGGCTGAGACAGGAGGATTGTGGTTTGCAGCCAGCCTCAGCTACTTAGTGAGGCCCTTTGCAACTCAGTGAGACCCTGTTTCAACATAAAGAATAAAAAATAGAGCTGGAAGTATAGCTTGGAGGTAGAATGCTCCTGGGGTCCATTCCCAGTACCACCAAAAAAGAAAAAATTAAGAAAGCAAATTATTAAAATTTAACCATTTCTTGGACTCATATTTATTTTATTTTTTTTTTTTTACAAATGAGATATGGTTATACATCTGCAATTTTTTTTTTTTTTTTGAGGGCCTGGGGATGGAACCCAGGAGCATTTGACCTCTGAGCTATACCCCCTGCCCTATTTTTTATTCTTTATTTTGAAACCGGGTCTCCCTGAGTTGCAGAGAGCCTCACTAAGTAGCTGAGGCTGCCTGAGAACTGAGATCCTCCAGGTCTCAGCCTCCCAAAGCTGGGATTACAAGCGTGCGCCACCAGGCCCGGCTATACATCTGCAAATTTAAGCTAGGGTGGCACATGCTTGTAATTGCACTACTTGGGAAGTTGAGACAGGAAGATCACAATGTTTACAGCCAGCCCTAGCAACTTAGTGAGGCCATCTGCAACTTAGTGAGACCCTATTTTAAATAAACAACCAAATGAATGAATGAATGAGTGAATGAATAAATGAATAAATAAAATAGGGCTAGGGGTGTAGATCAGAGGCAGAATTCCTCTAAGTTCAATCCCCAATACCTAAATAAATATGTCTAAAGTTTTAATATTCTTGTCTAAAGTTTTAATATTTTTGATAACTCCATTTTGGTTATAGTGTAAGACCAATCTACATTAAAAGCCAAACTATACCCAGGCGTGGTGGTGCACCCCTGTAATCCCAGTACTTGGGAGGCTGAGATAGGAAGATTATAGGTTTACAACCAGCCTCAGCAATTTAGTAAGTAAGACCTTGTTTCAGAATAAAAAGTAAAACAGGACTAGGAGTGTAGCTCAGAAGTTAGAAGGCCCCTTGGGTTCAATCCCAGGACCCTTCCCCCCAAGAAAAAGCCAAATTATGTTTTACTGAACCATTTGAAAAGATTATGTATTAGCATTAAAATGTTCAAGTGGGCCAAGTAATTATACACAGACACACACTTTGGCTAAACTTTATTTAGTATCCATCAACAGTAATCCAAAGGGAAGTGAGAAAGTCATGCTTGGAGACTGAGAACATTATAGCTAATGGGAAGACTTCTCTTGCTCACTTGTCTTTTGATTTTTATTTTCAAGCCTGAGTTTATATTTCATGTAGATTATAAATATTGACCATTGTATAATGTGTAGTTTTGTTCTCAACTTTGTGCATTCTTAGTTTCAGATACGCCACCTCCACCTCCACCTGTGGAAGAACCTGTCTTTGACGAGTCCCCCCCTCCGCCCCCTCCCCCTGAAGACTATGAGGAGGAGGAGGCGGCGGTGGTGGAGTACAGTGACCCGTACGCCGAAGAGGATCCACCGTGGGCCCCAAGGTCTTACCTGGAAAAGGGTAAGTTTCAGAATGTTATTTGGAGGTATGGGAAAATACCTCAACACGGAAATGAAATTTGCTGATATTGAAAAGAATCTTATTTGTTTATTGATAAGTTTTATTTATTTGTGTTATCTGTTCAGATTTAGTAATTTAGTTTACAAGGCTCATACTTTGAAAAGTTATGCTAGTAAATTTTGTGAATATTTGATTAATTTTTAATTGCTGGGTCTTTATTGTTTCTATTGAACTTGCTTTTTACAAGTGGTTTCTGTAAGACAGTTACAAAAGAGGGTTTTTCTATTTCTTTGGAATGTCTCAGGAGAGGATTATTTTTCCAAATCACTAGTTATTCCTATCTACGTGCTATAGAATATTATTTTGAAAGTCATCTTATACCAGGTATTTCTATCAAAGAAAGTCCCTCCCTCCCTCCCTCCCTTCCTTCCTTCCTTCCTTTCTTTGTTGGTACTGGGGATGGATCCCAGGGGCATTCTACCTCTGAGTAGAATTCTTTTTCAGAAGAATAATGGAAGTTATTTTGCTTAGTACTATTGGGCCTTTCCCTTTCCTTTTTTTTTCTCCCCTCCCCTCCCCTCCCCTCCCCTCCTTCCTTTCTTTCTTTCTTTCTTTCTTTCTTTCTTTCTTTCTTTCTTTCTTTCTTTCTTTCTTTCTTCTTTCTATGGTACTGGGGTTCCTGGAAACCCCAGTACCCCCAAGCCCTATATTTTATTCTCTTTTGAAGCCGGGTCTCACTGAGTTGCCGAGGGCCTCGTTAAGAGCTGAGGCTGTCTGCAAACCGCCATCCTCCGGTCTCCGCCTCCCAAACGCTGGGATTACAAGCGTGCGCCACCACACCCAGCTCATTTGTAGTCAGTAAGAGTACAAGATAGTAGAGGCACGGGAAACTTTTCTGTGTATATTAGCTACTAAATCTTATCAAGACTAATCAGTGTAGACAAAAAATGTATGTTATCTGGAAGTAAATTCTCTGTTTATGTTATCAAAGCTACTAACCTACTGCATCCCAAACATATTTGCACATTAGAGTTACCTAGGGGCCTTTTTTGCTAAGAGATAGTGGACTGCATGTCCTTCCCAAAACAAATTCAGAAAACATAAACCAAAATAGGATAATGGCTTTCAGACACTGAACAACAGATGGCGGCAAACTCTGAGCCCAGAGCGAAGATCAAAGACTTGTTGAATAGCTTTTTTGGTGGTACTGGGGTTTCTGGAAACCCTTCTACCTCCGGGCTACACTCACAGACACAGACAGACAGACAGACAGACAGACAGACAGACAGACAGACACACACACACACACACACACACACACACACACACACACACACACACAGGTTCTCTGGCTTCGAACCTGGGGGATCCTTCTGTCTCCGCCTCCCAAGCACGGGGATGACAAGTGTGTGCCACTGTGCCCAGCCTCTTTTTTTTTTTTTAACACTCAAGATTGAACCTAGTGGGGCGTGGTGCCGCATGCTTCATTTGGGAGGCAGAGACAGGAGGATCCAGGTTCACGGACAGCCTACTCTACTTCGTAATTCAGTGAGACCCTGTTTCAAAATAGAATAAAAAAAGGGCTCTGTGGGTGTACCTTGGAGGTATAATGCTCCTGGGTTCCATTCCCAGTACCACACACACACAAAAAAAGATTGAACCTAGGGGTATTCTACTTCTGAGCTACATTCTCAGCTTTATTTTTATTTTGAAGCAGGGTTATTTTGAAACAGCTTAACGAGAGTCTCACTGTTTGCTGAGACTGCCCTTGAACATAAAACATCCTGTCCCAGCCTGCCAAGTACTGGGATTACAAGTGTGCACCACCACACCCAGCTGGAATATATTTTTAAAAACAGAAAGCTGAATCTGGCCGTAGTGGTGCACACTTGTAATCCCAGCATTTGGGGGGCTGAGATCGGAGGATCACTGTTCACAGACAGCCTCAGCTACTTAGTGAGGCCCTTTGCAACTTAGTGAGACCCTGTTTCAAAATAAAGAATAAAGCTGGGCGTGGTGGTGCACGCTTGTAATCCCTACGCTTGGGAGGCTGAGATAGGTGGATCGCGCAGGTTCAAAGCCAGCCTCAGCTACTTAGTGAGGCTTTCAGCAACTTAGTGAGACCCTGTTTCCAAGTAAAACACAAAATAGATCTGGGAGTATAGCCCAGAGGTAGAAAGCCCATGGATTCCACCCCAGTACCACCAAAATAAATAAATAAATAAAGAAAGAAAGAAAGAAAGAAAGAAAGAAAGAAAGAAAGAAAGATAGGGCAGAGGGTATAGCTCGGAGGTAGAATGCCCCTGGGTTCCATCCTCAGATCCACATTAAATACATACATACATACATACATACATACATACATACATACATACATTAAAAAAGAGAAAGCTGGGTGTACAACTGCATGCCTGGAATTCCAGTTCTTGGGAGGCTGAGACAAGAAGATCACAGTTTCAAAGCCAGCCTCAACAACTTAGTAAAGCTCTCAGCAACTTAGTGGGGCTCTGTTTCCAAATAAAAAAAAAAGAGAAATAGGACTGAGTATCACTTGAAGACAGAATGCCGGAGTTCAATCCCCAGTACCCGTAGATTAAAACCTAGTGTTTCAATAATTGCATTAAATATAAAATGTTTAAATAATCTGAGTTAAAGTTCAGAGATTAAGATTGGATAAAAAGACCCAAATATTATACACTATCTACAAGAAACCTACTTTATGTGAAAGAGTATTTGTGCAAAAGTTAAAGAACATTTATCAAAAGAAGGCTTGTTTAAAAAAAAAAAAAAAGGCTTGTTTGGCTACATTAATATCAAAGCAGGCCGGACGTGGTGGCGCAGTTTGTAATCCCTGCGCGTGACAGGCAGAGACAGGAGGATCGCGCAGGTTCGAAGCCAGCCATGCTGGCTTAAGAGACCCTGTTTCCAAATAAAAATATATATTAAAAAAAAATTGGTCTGGGAGTGTAGCCTGGAGGTAGAAGGGCTTCCAGTCTATTGCAGTATGAATTTTGCTGGGCGTGGTGGCGCATGCTTGTAATCCCAGCATTCAGGAGGCTGAGACTGGAGGAACGCGGTTCGCAGACAGACTCAGCTACTTAGTGAGGCCCTCTGCAACTCAGTGAGACCCGGTTTCAAAATAAAAAATAAAAAATAGGGTAGGAGGTGTAGCTCGGAGGTTGAATGCCCCTGGGTTCCACCCCCAGACCTGCAAAAAAAAAAAAAAAAAAAAAAAAAAAATCAAAGCAGATTTCAGAATAAGGAATATTGTCTCTAATAAAAATGAACACTTTATAAGGATAATTGAATTATTTTATTAAAAAGGGTATAACAGCCGGGCGTGGTGGTGCATACTTGTAATCCCCGTGGAGGATGGTACAGGTTCGAAGCCAGCCTTTGCTACTGAGTGAGGCTCTCGGCAACTTTTAGTGATACCCTGTTTCCAAATAAAATATAAAATAGGTCTGGGAGTATAGCCTGGAGGTAGAAAAGCCCTTGGGTTCTACTCCCAATACCACACACCAAAAAAAAAAAAAAAAAAAAGGTATAACAATCAGATACATACACAATAATAGAGCTCTGTGTGTGTGTGTGTGTGTGTGTGTGTGTGTGTGTGTGTGTGTGTGTGGTGTGGTACTAGGGTTTGAACTTGGGAGTATTCTACCTCTGATCTACAACCTGGTCCTTTTTATTTTGAAACAATTACTGTGCACTGGCCTTCAACCTCCAATCCTATCTCAGTACTGAAATTACAGGAGGATTATGGTTTTGAAGTTAGCCTAAGTAATTTAGCAAAGCCCCCAGCAACTTAGTGAGGCTGTTTCCAAAATATGGGAGGTGCTAGATAGAGGCTTTTAGCCAGAGATAGACTGCCCCAGGGTTCAATATTCAACACTGGAGGAGGGGGGGGAGAGGAGGGGAGAGGGGAAGGGGGAGGAGGGGGAGAGGGGAAGGGGGGAGGAGGGGGAGAAGGACTACCTGTATTCACACAAAGGACTTGCACACAAAAGTTCATAGCTACTTTATTCATAATAGCCCCAATCTATAAACTACTTAAATATCTTTTACTTGACAAATGAATAATTTGGGGATATTCGTCCAATCAACTGATTACTATCACACAAAACAAAGGAGTAAGTTGCTTGAATAGGCAACAGTATGGATGGATCTCAAAAGTGTTGACGTAATTAAAGAACCCCAATATAAACTCATATTTTACCTTTCTGAGATCTAGAAGGGTGGAAGGAATATTATATAGGAGGAGGCATATAGCAACTTCACGGTGCCAGACATATCCTGAATGATGGTGTGGTAATGATTATGTAGGTCAAGTTCATTGGGAGCTATATGTAAGTGGTTTTATGTATAAATTACACCTTAATAAACTTTTTAATAAGCTGTGCCTTGTGATACCCAAGGCACTACAATGGGGTTTGGCCCTGGGAATTGGCGCATTTTACAGGCCTTACTGATGGATGGGCTCCAGGCAGAGAGGTCGTTTGCAGCTCTGAGGGGCCTGCTTGTCGCTCCTTCAGGGAGAAGCGTGTGACAGAGCTGCCTTTAAAACTTCACTCTTTAGTGGACACATAAAAATCTGGAGAGACTTTTGAGAGAAGAAAGTAAGTTTTTCTGTCTAGCTAACTCTTTATAAAGAGTTTAAAAAGAACGTCTGAACCATTCCTTAAGGTTTTTTTAAGGTCTATCTTTGTTAAGCTCAAATCTTTCAAAATATGAAAACCAACTAAATCCTTCCTGGCAAACAAATAGAAAATGTGCTTAGCTTATGATTGCTGTTTTATGAAATGTTAAAAACTTTTACTTAATGATTTATTTTGCTGTCTTGTACTTTTTGAGTGTGTGTGTGTGTGTGTGTGTGTGTGTGTGTGTGTGTGTGTGGTACTGGGGTAGAGCCCAGGGGTTTTTCTACCTCCAGGCTACACTCCCAGACCTATTTTATATTTTATTTGGAAACAAGGTCTCACTAAGCTGCTGAGAGCCTCACTCAGTAGCTGAGGCTGGCTTCAAACCTGCGCGATCCTCCTGTCAGCCTCCCAAGCGCGGGGATTACAAGCGTGCGCCACCACGCCCGGCTGCGATCTCTACTTTTAGGACCTCCCTCCCAACACTGCCTGCATTGTTGTGACCTAGGGAAGCTGTGATCTGCTTGTTACGTTAGAATCTCTGCCAGGGGGACTCAGGCACCTGAATTTGTAAAAAGTTCCTCAGATAATTCCAGGGCTGAAAAGTACTGCCATTGGCAGAGTTTATCTTAGCGCTTGACCTGCTCCCTGTATTGGCTGCAGGGGAGGGTGTTCAGTGTCTGGGCTTACCCGGGGAGGGGCCACACTTTCATGCACTTATGTTGTGCCTGGCACAGGCACTGGAGAAATTTACGAGAATGTCAGATGATCTTACCTTGTGTGAATGATGAATGATAAAAGAAGTTAACATGTTTATATATAGAATGTTTTTCAGTTTATAAGACCTTATGCCATGTATTTTATGTGGATTACTCGTTTACTTCACTTATATTCTGAGAAAACAAATGTTAGAACTGTTATAATTCCCATGAGTAGTTGAATAAACAGAAGTTCTAGAAAATTCTGTTCTATTGAAACGCTAGGGCTCACATGCCTAACAGTTGTCCTAAGTTTGATCTCTCCATTTTGCCAGACCTATTTGCTGTTTTAATAATTTAATAATAAGAGTGATAAGCTGGGCGTGGTGGTACCTGCTTGTGACCCCAGCATTTGGGAGGCTGAGACAGGAGGATCACAGTTTTTGGACAGCCTCAGCAACTTAGTGAGACCCTGTTTCAAAATAAAGAAAAAAAAATAGGGCTGGGGTGTTACTCGGAGGTAGAATGCCCTGGGGTTCCACCGCCAAAAGAAGAAAGAAAAAAGTAACAAACTTTCCCTCAGTTTGTCAGTGCCCATTTTATATTCCTGCCTTTAATTGAGCCATTTGTTGTATGCTTTCAGCTTAACAGCAGAACTTTTAGCTAGAAGAACAAATAACCTATGGTAATTGTCAGGTAACATTTTTTTCCACAAAGATAATCCCTTGTTTTATCTTTGAATCTCTAAAAAATCAACATGGTGTTTTATTAATAATTATAAAAAAATGAATAGTGCCATTAATTCTGAGTCTTCCTGGAAAGCTTCTCAGAGGACATGGCATCTTTGATATGCTTCAAGTGTTGAGTTTCTGAGAAAGGAAGGCCCTGCATGCAGCACGTCTGGGTTGGAGGGTGCAGCTGCTTGGGGCATGGTGTGTGATGTCCGGTGTAGGTGGGCCTGGGGGGTGTAGGAGGGTGTGGGCACAGGAAGGGAAGTAAGTCATAATTACATGGTAGGACGCCTGGAATACTAAGGTGTTAGGATCTTTTTTTTTTTTTTTTTTGGTGGTACTGGGGTTCCTGGAAGCCCTTCTACCTCCGGGCTACACTCCCAGACCTATTTTTTACATTTTTTTATTTGGAAACAGGGTCTCCTAAGCCAGCACGGGCGGCTGGCTTCGAACCTGCGCGATCCTCCTGTCTCTGCCTCCCAAGCGCGGGGATTACAAGTGTGCGCCACCACGCCTGGCGAGGATCTTTTGCTTAAAAAAATAAAAAACCTGACAGAGGGCCACTGTGGGAGGTTTTTAGCAGGTTAGTGATGAGATCCCATATACTTAATTATCTTTCCTTCCCTTCTTTCCCTTCTCTCCACTCCTGCTTCCTCCCTCCCTCCCTTCTCTTTTCGAGATGCCTGATAATGGTGTAGAATGCATGTGGAAACGGGACCTGTTGTCTTTGGGCGTGAGGCAGGGCTTCAGCGAGGTGCTGGTGCAGACGCCTTGCTCACGGGGTGCACAGGAGCAAGTGCGGGAGTGGCCATGTGCTGTTGCCACTCGGTTCTAGTGTTTTTGGAGGCATTTGTAAAAAATGAATGTGCTATCTTCAAAAACTGTTTTAAGATGTGTCAGCTGATGACTCCATGAAGCCCTCTAAGTTTTGTTAAGAGCAAAGAAATGGGGAGCCATTTGACTTCCAAAAGAATTGTCAAAAGAATTACTCAGTGGAGTGATTCTCTTTAATACCAGTGTCAGTATTTCTGAATTGCCCTATTGGCACTCTATTTTGTACTTTGAGACATTGCACCACTGTACTGTGTGTGTGTGGGGGGGTACTGGGGGTGGAATCCAGAGGCTTTCTACCTCTAGGCTATACTCCCAGACCTATTTTATACTTTATTTGGAAACAGGGTCTCACTACGTTGCTGAGAGCCTCACTAAGTAGACGAGGCTGGCTTTGAATCTGTGATCCTCCTGTCTTAGCCTGCCAAGCGCTGGGATTACAGGCGTGCGCCACCACGCCCGGCTAACACTATACTATTTTTTTTTTTTTTTGGGTGGTAGTGGGGTTCCTGGAAACCCTTCTACTTCTTGGCTACACTCCCAGACCATATATATATATATATATATATATATATATATATATATATATATATATATATAATATATGTATGTATGTATGTATGTATGTATGTATGTATGTATGTATGTATGTTTTTATTTGGAAACAGGGTCTCTTAAGCCAGCAAGGCTGGCTTGCTGGCTTTGAACCTGTGCCAACCTCTTATCTCCACCTCCCGAGCGGGGAATTACAAGCATGCGCCACCATGCCCGGCCACTATACTATTTTTAAGTAGGAAAAGGACAAAAAGGAATGGAAAACTTTTATGACTGTTGCTTAACTTGAAGTTATCATTGCAAACAGATCAGTTCTAAGAAGCAATATTTATAGAAGTTGAAAATCTAGAACATAGGTGGTTCCCAAACTCTGGGGCACTTAAACATAATGCATGTACATAAAAGAACATAAATTTCTCACTGCATCTTTCTTTTTACTCATTTACTTAAAGCAAGTGGATTTCCAGAGGGTGCTGAGTAATTTTTTTTTTTTTCTGAAAAGCAGGCGGTAACCAGATAACTTTGGGAACCTCTGATCTAGAGAGACTATCAAGTCATCTGCCTCTCGTTGCTGAAGGTCTTGAGGTGCCCTGAGCAATTCCAGTATTGTAGTTTAAAGACTGGCACGCTGAGCGGGGCGTTTGATTTTCTAGTAGCTTACCCCAGTTCAAGGGGCTTCTTGGTAGATGTGGTTACTAATGCCATGGTATTTGGTGGTCATCTTTTTAGCTCATGCCAGTCACTTCTATGTAACATTCTCATTTTGTACTTTCCTTCATTGTTGTTACTTTAGTGTTTCCTTAGTTTTTTTTTCTAATGCATATTTAAGTTACTGACACTAGTAGAATAATACAGGCTATGGATTTATTTGCAAGTGTCCAAAGTGCTCACCCTTTGTGTAGTGGTAGGGAAGACATAGAGATGAGGGAGCAGTGGACCCCTCCTCCTGGAGTTTGCAGCTTGAAGAGATTTCCTGTTTAAATTGCTGTTTTTGTTTCAATTTATATAATTTATGAGAGAAGATAATTTAGTTGTCTTACTAATTGTTGACCATCATCGTATGGCATTATCTTTCTTAGTTTATATTTAACTCTACAGCATACATCATATAAAATTCCAGGATTACCATGACAAAAAAGAAAACCATTTGCCGGGTGTGGTGGCGCATGCTTGTAATCCCAGCGCTTGGGAGGCTGAGACAGGAGGATCGCACAGGTTCAAAGCCAGCCTCAGCTACTTAGTGAGGCTCTCAGCAACTTAGTGAGACCCTGTTTCCAAATAAAATATAAAATAGGTCTGGGAGTATAGCCCGGAGGTAGGAAGTCTCTGGGTTCCACCCCCAGTACCACCAAAAAAAAAAAAAAAAAAGAAAGAAAACCACTTAACCCATTTTGTCCCATGATTCCAGATGTGGAACATCTATTTTAAAAATACACAAGTTAGAATGCTAATTATGTTATATGTTATTTAATAATGACATTAATATGATAAATAAGCTCTAATTGTGATTTCAACTTATTTTTAGTGTACCTGTCCATCTCATTGAAATATTTACAGAGTGGAAAACTTGGGAATTAATGGGATAATCTAAGACGCTTTTGTTCAGTTGTAGACTGTCATAAAGTATTTGTAGAATGCCCTCAACTGAAATGCTAAATTTGAACAGTATTTAGAATTTGGAGTATTTCCACATTAGTAGAAATATTGAAGAAGAAGAAGAAAAAAAGATACTGTAGGTGCTATTAGCCCGTGTGTGTGTGTGTGTGTGTGTGTGTGTGTGTGTGTGTGTGTGTGTGTGTGTGTCTGTGTGTGTGTCTGTGTTTTGGGTCTGGGGATGGAACCCAGGGGCATTCAACCTCTGAGCTACACCCCCTGCCCTATTTTTTATTATTTATTTTGAAACCTGGTCTCACTGAGTTGTGGATGGCCTCACTAAGTAGCTGAGGCTGTCCGTGAACTGCGATCCTCCGGTCTCAGCCTCCTGAATGCTGGGATTACAAGCGTGCGCCACCACGCCCGGCTTTGTTTTCTTTTATAACCACACAGAAACCAAATGTTTAACATTTTCTTAAAAGTATTTATTTACAAGTGCTTTTGAAATTTCCCATTTGATGGATTGTGATACACTGTGGTATCTCTCTACTGCCCAAACCATTTTTCTAGACTGAACAAAATTAGTTTTGGCCCCACCCCGAATGCCTGGCAATTGGCAGAGACTCTCTGTGTGCCACTATGAACCATCACATTGAGTTCCAGCATTCATGTGCAGTACTACGTAAAAGTTTCTGTGTTTTGAAGAAAAGGGCACACATGGAGCTTAACTGCTTTCCACTAACCCCTGTTGCAGCTGCCTTTGTATCCTCTTCTGAATTATTTTTCAGTGGGTTTGTATTTCTATAAAGTATTAGGAATATTGTCTTTTAAAATGCTAGAGTATATTAGGTTGACTGGCAGTGCTTTTCTAGCGTGTACTCACTTAAACTTGGTCATGTAATTATATTTAATTGTGTTTAGGTGTTTGGTTATATAATTGAGAAATACAGACTGAACTAGGCTAGGCCCCCGTAAAGTATTTTCTGGTGTCCTTAATGTACCACAATAATTGGAAATATTCAGGTAAGGGAATCATCTTTACTGTATAATCCTAATGTTTGATGATAATGCATTGTTTAATGTAATATGGTACCTCAACACAAGCTCAAATGAAGAGAAGACCCTCTCATGATTTTAAGGTTGCTTATCTCCTCAGTGAATTACTTTCCTATAAGCTGTTGAGGTTAAATTTGATTAAATCTGATTGGTTTGGGGCATTTTATAGTTACTTTAGAATCTTACTTTCCTAGAAAATTGGATTTCAGTGTATAGGACTGGTTATTAGACAAAGAATATGTAAATTTTGGTCTGTGTTTGCTTAAAAAGTCACCATGTTTGCTTATTTGGCTGTTTTTCTAGGAATAGTATTTTTTTTTAACATAGTATTTTTTTCTCTCCCCTAGTTGTGGCAATTTATGATTATACAAAAGACAAAGAAGATGAGCTGTCTTTTCAGGAAGGGGCCATTATTTATGTTATCAAGAAGAATGACGACGGTTGGTTTGAGGGCGTGATGAACGGAGTGACCGGGCTCTTCCCCGGGAATTACGTGGAGTCCATCATGCACTACTCAGAGTGACGCTTGGCAGGCTGGGCTTCCCTCACGGGCGTCAGGCCTCCCCAGACCGTCCAGAGGTCCCGGGGACTTCCCTCCAATTGAAATAGAATGAAGGATGCAAATGATAAAACCACTTTAATTTTTCTTTTTTGGTTTATCCCCCAGTATTAAAAACTAAAAAGCAAGCCAAGTGCGAACAAATTGGCCTTTCTGCCATCATTGTATTGTGCTGAGCTGCCTGGATTGAAATAAAGTGACCATTTCCGAATATGTCAAAGGTATATACCAACATAAACTGCGTAGTTAAAACAGATCAGATAAGACTGATTCAGGAAGAAATCTGGGATCTTTCTCAGGTATACTGCACACCCTTGGGGCTTCCCTTCCTGCAGAATTGGTGGCACTGGATATTCTTCATTGCCTGTGTTGAGGAGTTAACCTCATGGCCCAGTGGGTACCCCAGCCTCTCATTTTCCTCCACTTGTACAAAGAGGAGGGAACCAGTATTTAAATACCATGTGTAACTATTTTTACAGTTCTTCCAGATGGCTGTTTTCCTCTTAGACACTGTAAATTCTGCATTTTCTCAGCACTTCAGTGCACCAAATGAGTTAATGCTGAACTCACCTGCATCCAGTCATGTTTCTGTTTGTAGATTATAAGGATGATGACATGTGAAAGTCTCTGAACATTCCAAGGCTGGTTGACATTCACCACAATATGATTTGAATGTGCTGCTGCATAAGACTGTTGCCGCTAAGGCCGTGTGCCCAGATGTGAATGTGGTCGGCAGTTCATGTGCGGAGTGTGCTGAGGATAACACAAAGGCTGCTAAGGCTGTGAAGGAACCACACTGTAGAAGTGTCCTTAACGGGCGCCCTAGACCCTGGCCTTGGGTGCTGTTCTGAGGACTAGGATGTTAGAGGTCACCAACTATACTATTATTTCTTTCTAAATTCTTTCACTGTTTAGAAAAACATTTTTTTTTTTTTAAGAGAACAGCAGTTATATTCAAGTCTCTTGACAGTCACTGAGAAGAAAAGGCTGCTACTGTGCTCTCTGAACATTAATGGTCATTGTCAGTTGCTGCTGAGTCCCAGCTTCACTGAGTTCTAGGAAAGGTAAAAATACTTGTGTGACTTTGTATGATTGTGTGTAGCTGTTGTGAGAACTCGAACCCTCTATCTCAGACTAAGAATATAGTGAAACGAGTATTAATAAGCCAAAATATTCAGTTACATTGATGAAGATCAGTGTAACTTTGAAACACTAACAAATACTTTTTTCTTTATCTGTACAACAAATACACCTTCAACTCAGTGGAGTTTAAAGGTCTAATAGCTTTAATCATCACATCTGTAATCAGCATAAGAAATGCTGGGGGGAAAAATGGGGGCGGTTGCTATTCAGTAGGTGAATGTCATGGTGATTAGCTACCTGGGTCAGGCCCAAGCTGCCAGTGTGTCTTCTTCCCAGTCCACTGACTTGGCCAAGAATAGAACTTCTTCCAAGTGACTTTCCTGGGCTAGGTGAAAGGGGAGACACAACAGCCACATATTTTTCAAATGTAGGTCTTGAACTTGATTACCTATCAAGTGCAGGTAGAATTTGGTTGAAAAATTAATTTAGTACTGTGAGGAAATTCAGATAGTATAGGAAGAAGTTAATATTCCACTTGTAAATCTGTTATCCTAGTATATAACTTCATAACCATTTAACTGAGATCCAGTTTATAGCATTTGCTTATCAAGACTTTGTTTTAAAGTTGCAATTTTAGTCAGGTGTGGTGGTACATACCTACAATACTTGGGAGGCTGAGACAGGAAGAATACAGGTTCGAGACCAGCCTCAGCAGTTTAACAAGACTGTTCCTTTTTTTCTTTTTCTTTTGGTACTGGGGATGGAACCCAGGGGCATTCTACCTTCAAGCTACACCCTCAGTGAGTGCTCTTTTCATTTGGGAACAGGGTTTCACTAAGTTGCTGACGGCCTCACTAAGCTGAGGCTGGCCACAAACCTGTGATCCTTCTGTCTCAGCCTCCCAAGTACTGGGATTTTAAGCATGCATCACCATGTCCAGCAGTTTAGCAAGATCCTGTTTTTAAATAAGTAAATAAGGGTGGGGGGAGAATGCAGCTCAGCAATAGAATGCCCCTGGGGTCAGTCTCCAGTACCCCTTCCCCCAAGTTGCTTTTTAGAAACACACTGCAACTTACTTTGCTTAGGTTTTCCTACCAGCACTTTGGATCTAGTTCTGTTGCCTTGCTTCTAGTACACATTTCATTGTGTGCTTTTGTTGGGTCATCTCGACAAGTCTTACTTCATTTTCCTTCAACTAGCCCCGAATGTCTAATTCCTTTAGCTCTATTATGGATGCAAACAAGAGCATATTTTTTGATAGGTCAAACTCTTCTTAAAACTGGTGCATAACTAGGGAAACTTCCCAATTGATTTTTTTTTTTTTTTTTGCTGAGAAAGCATAGTGGATTAATAAGGCAGAGTGTGTTTTGAAATTCATGAAGTAGTTCCCGTGGCTCATCACTACCGGAGAAGCAAAGACAACTGCAGAGCTGAGCTGGTGAGTGCGCGGGATGCGCTGGCCTGCTGGACCCCGCTGGGTTGGTGAGTGCAGAAGACGCGGGTGAAGGCCTTTGTCCTGAAGATCCACAGTGGGGGGGACTCGTGGGTCAGCTGGTTGCTTTTTCTATATTATTTAGTACTCATGTGATTTTTTGTTTTGCAGACAATACTTGTTGGATTTTCTGCATAGTTTAAATTTTTGTATTTTTATATAGTGTTGAATTCTGTATTGTCTTGGAAGGATACTATGAAATGATGAGCCAGGCCTACAGTTATTGGAGACTTTTAATATATGTAATTATATAGATTGCATGCTATTAATAGTCTGTGAGGGTAGTACTTCTTATTTTATTGTATGCTCTCCCTGTCTTTTTATAAACGGAAACTGTTGACATATTAGGAATTTCAGATGAATTCAAAGTCTTAATATGCTTCAAAGATGTATTATTATACCAGAGATGATCCACGTCTACATCTGCTGGCTGAGTATGCAGCCATTTTGTCAGGATAGAAGGAACTAATATGAGGGCGTTCTTCCCTCCAGAACATTTCTTTTGGTGTGGTCACTCCCTTGGTCTCTTAGAAAAAGAAAAGTGACTTGAAAAAATGTCCCCCCCCCGATTTTTTTGCTATTAATATTTGAAAGTCCATGAGGATATGAATGAACATACACTTCGTTCTTTGACCTTAAGGCCAAGGCACTAAATTGGAAGCAATAATAGTGCCAGTGTTTTAAAATTTAGACCTGAGAGGTCAGTTCATTCAGCCTGCTGAGTTTGGAATAAGTATGAATCTTGTGTCTCTGCAGTATTTTCCATCTTTTAGCTACTTCTTCTGTCTGCCTCAGAAGCACCTTTGACACTAATTTTGCTGTTCTTAAAAGTCACCAAGTGTGACATTTCCTTCCCTTCCTCCTCGCTGTTACTGTCTTTAGGGTAGCTGTGCTCCTGAACAGTTTATATTGGTCAAAGGCAGTTTTCTGTTTGGGAGGCATCAAAATGATGGCAGTTTGCCTTTCACTTTCTCCTTAGTGAGTTGCCTTTTTGCATTAAGACCTGTTCTTTTCCCTTCTGTGATCTTTTCTCCTTGTGAGAGCATGGCAGGCATGTCCTGAAGGCCTCCTCCACCTCTGTGAAGGGTTTAACAGAGGAAGTGGCAGGTGACCTCCAAGTGTTTGGAAAGAATGGGGATCTACTCACTTCTGAACTCCTTTGGCCAAGAACTTCTGATTGGTGTTTAAGGTAATAATTTTCCTCACATGATTTATTTAGAATCAACAGAATTTTAGAGTGAGAGGAGCTTTTAGATAGATTTTGGTTCAGTCTCATTTGACTGCTGAGGTTAGATGTTCTGTTTCTGATATACAGGTAGTAATAGTAGAGTTCCTGACTCAATGCGTGGTAACTTGCTTCACTGCACCACAATTGTCTTAATTAAATGTGCTGTATTTTTCTTTAAAAATTTAGTTTTACTTGATGTTTTTAGGAATATACTTGAAAAAGATATGAGACATGCCATGTTTTGATAACCGGCCGAGTAAATATTTAGACTGTTCAAAGGAGTGTATTAAGTGCAACCTTAATTAAAGAAAAATAATCATTTACCCCTTCTAAAACTACTCATTATGTATAAACACTCTTTTCCATAAGCTTTATGTAGCAGAATTGCATTCTATTAGTTCAACACTGGCAGGAGCACAGCACAACAAAACAGCCTTATTTAAGAGAGCCTTATAACACAGGTATTAGAGGCATTGAGCTCATTACCTTTAAGTTTATGCTGACCTTTGTTTCATTGAGCATATTAAGAAATTAAAAGTGAAATGACAGGGCCTAGCTGTGTATAAATGATCCTTGCTAAATATCTTAAAGGTTTTTTGTAAAAAAACAAAACAAAAAAACAAAAAGCTTATTTTCACATTAAAATGAAACCTCTTTTGCAACTTCAGAATTCTATGGAAAAGCAGTTTTTATCATATTTTGTGTCCATGTACCTTTTTTCTTAAAATGGTTTACAGAAAAAGAATGTAAACAATTTGTGACCTGGCCAGTTGTACTTCTTAGCTCCCAGAGGGAGTTGGCGTTAGTAAAACCATTCAGGAAACCGGAGGGAGTGGTCTGTTGCCAGTAATGTTTCTTGTGTGTGCCATTAAATCACCTCCAGACGACTGGGGTTACATTCACTTTTTAATTTTTTAACTGTATTTGGAATTACTGCTGTGTACTAAGAACTTGACCTAAATAAAACCCCACAAAGCATATTCAAGTGTCTTGTGAAATTATTTATGTGAATTTTCTTTGTAAGGTCACATCTGAGTTTAGGTGTTGAGAGTCCTTGACCTTGCTTTAAACTAGGGAGCTGCCTTTCATGAGGTATTTAAAATACTGAACCTCAGTAAATATAACCTGCATTTGTTTTGTATTCAAGACAGCTGCTTTAAGTATGAGTTGATGAGTTGCCCCCTCGGTGTTTTTTTTTTTTTTGTTGGCGGTATTGGAGATTTTACTCCGGGGGCATTCTACCTCCAAGCTATTCCCCCAGCCCTATCTTTTATTCTTTATTTTGAAACAGGGTCTAAGTTGCTGAGGGCCTAAGTAGCTGAGGCTGGCCGCAACCCTGTGCTCTTCTTGTCTCAGCCTCTCGAATCTATGTTGGCTGAAAAAGTTTAGATTGGACAGAGATGTAACTTAAGCAAACCTGAATATGACCAAGCCTGTTGCCTTTGTTGGATAAGAGCCCAGATGATAAATTGAATTTTCTAGTGAGAAAATTTGAAAGTAACACAGGCAAAGTTCACCTCCAAAGATATCCAACACTTGTTTGTCCTATCTTTCATATCTTTACTTTTGTCTTTTGAATGTCATTAAGTCATGTGAGATAATGTGAAAAACTACAATGTCCAGCTAATGCATTTACATTCCAAAGGAGTGTCGTCAGGAAAGGACTTTTGTCATTTAGGAGAAATTTTTAGGGATCAGTCTTGTGATCTTCAGTATCCAATCTTGTGTTAATTATCCATTACTTGACTCCTTTTGGGGTTATTGTGGAATCAACATCGGGGTGAAGTGCTCTGCCATGCTTTGTCCCATCTTGCTGTCTTTGGAACACTTCTTCCTAAACCAAAGGCACAGGAGCACTCTCCACAACCACTGGGACTGAAAGATGGTGAGTGAAGGGGAAGAGCTTCCATTTCTTGGTCCTACTTTGGTAAGTGATAAAATGATTTATGCAGGCTATACAGGGCAGTCCAACACATAATTGTGATTCCAAAGTTTTGAAGCAAAAGACATTCTTTTTGTACGAGTTTGTGCCTAGTTGTACTCTGAAGGGGGGGTGGTATTATTACTAACTGTATTCAATAGCCAAAGCTCCCCCAGTCTATGGCCATAAACTAGTCACCTTGAATGCATCTTCACACTTAATTTGCTTTTACATAAGTAAAACCAGGTTCTTAACAGCCCCGATTCACAAACACAATCCCTGTGTTTAAATGGAATCTATGTTTTTTTTTTTATTAACTGGGTAAGCTGATATGAGAACATGTATGTGGAAAAACAAACACACTGGATGACTCCTGTCCTAAGCCATTACAATGTTTACTGACAACTGGCAAGAATGACTTGGAAAATAACTTAATCCAGCAGTAGAACAAAAATATCAGTAGTACTGAATATACCTCTGTTTCATATATATATTTATATATATATATATATAGCTTTGCACAATCAGGAGCAAGGCACATATGAAATGGGAGCATACAGTTATGCAGAAGAAAAGAGCAACAAAGCTAAAAGAAGGAACATTGTTAACCATCTCGAGCTGTGCATAATAATGTCATCTGGTTATTTTTTAATGCAGTTTCTTTTGTCATATCCTTCACGCTTTAAAAATTATATTTCTACACTGTATTTATGGCAAAGCTCTTACAGCCTAGAGGTCAGTGTGAGCTTCGACTCCCATTTTATTTTTTTAAAGAAACAGGGAAGGGGGGGGGGCAATCCCATCTTTAAATATGTAATTTTCCTTTAAAACAGTAAACAATGTTTTTTTTTACAACACTTAGTACAAGCTAATGCTATTTTACCACAAATATTTGTGTAAAAAAGATCACTAGTGGCTGATAACAAAATTAAGCAAAATTATATGAAACATTCCAGTTAATTTTTATGTTCTAGGAGGAACTATTTACATATAGAGAAAAAATTTAGGAAGTGGGAAATCATGAAAAACTTTTTTTGGTATTAGATTATAATAAACTTAACCAACTGTGGACAGTTTTCAAAATGTCACATTTCCCCTTTTAAAAAGTGCTGCAGACATGTTTTACTGCCTACGAAGGGGTTGAGGCTTCCACAGTCATGCACTTGGTGTTAACAGTTACCCATGACCCACATACGTATACACTTGGCCATCATGTTCAGCATCACCCTGGCTTGTTTTGCTTCTCTAAATGTCTTTGGTAGAAAGCGGCCATTCCTCATTTAGGTAGATGAAGCTCTTGTTTCTAAAACTAGAAATACATTGCTTTCCTTAGCACCTCAAAGTTTGCTTCTTGTTTTTGCTATTCCTCCACCAAAGAGTTCAAGGCACTGGGGATTACAGCAAATAGTTTTCTCTAAATGGTTTATTCAACAAGCAAATAGCAAACCAATTAGGATTTCCCCCCCTTCGAGTGTTTATCAAGTATTTTATTTTTGTTTTAACTGAGCAAGTTAATTTTTTTAAGCTAGATTTTAGATTTCTTTTACATATTGTGCTCCTGGGCACAGTAAAAATTGAGCATTTTTTATTGTGAGGGTTACAGTGGTAAAGGTGTAGAAATGGTCTGAGTTTTTAAAGGAACATCTTAAGACAGTGGGACATTTAATTTTGTTCCTGCATTTCTCTTTGGATCATATTTCAACTTTGTGGAAAGTCACACATTCCTCTAGGACTAGATACCACACTTTATACAAACAATGTAAGGCTGTAATTGCAATCAGAAGGGATATTTTCATTAAAAAAAAAAAAAACAGGTGCACACTGGCACAGGCCTGTAATCCCACTGCTAAGAAGGTTGAGACAGGAGTATCACAGGTTCAAGGTTAGCTTCAGCAACTTTGGGAGGCCCTGTTTAAAAAAATAAAAATAAAGGCCAAGCCTGGTGGCACATGCTTGTAATCCCAGCATTCAGGAGGCTGAGGCATGAGGATTGCAGTTCACAGACAGCCTCAGCTAAGTAGGCCCTTTGCAACTCAGTGAGACACTGATTCAAAATAAAGAATAAAAAACAGGGTTGGGGATGTAGCTTGGAGGTCAGAATGCCCCTGGGCTCTACCTCCAGTACTGGGGGGGGGGGGAAGGTTGAACTCGGGGACATTTTACCTTATTCAATCATTTTCTCATCAGGTATATAAATTATCACAACTATTTTACTGAAAGCAAGTTGTCACACCATATGGGCCTAAATTTTAAAATCTGGGATTATATCAGTTAAAATGTTACTTGTGAAGGTATCAAAATAATTGGTGGAAACATATAAAAGCAGAAATGGCTTTTAGGTATAAAATTACCTTCTGTTGCTGGGCGTGGTGGCGCACGCTTGTAATCCCCATGCTTGGGAGGCTGAGACAGGAGGATCATGCAGATTGGAAGCCAGTCTTAGCTGGCTTGAGAGACCCTGTTTCCAAAGAAAATATAAAATAGGTCTAGGAGTATAGCCTGGAGGTAGAAGGCCTCTGGGTTCCATCCCCAGTACCACCACCACCAAAAAAAAAAAAAAATAAAAACCTGTTTGTAACATAAAACTGATTTTAAGGCTGAGACTGAGACAGGAGGATTGCAAGGCTCTCAGAAACCAAGTGACAGTTGACAGTTGGGCGTGGTGCGCACGCTTGTAATCCCAGCATTCGGGAGGCTGAGACCGGAGGGATTGTGGTTCGCGGACAGCCTCAGCTACTTAGGCCCTTCACAACTCACTGAGACCTTGTTTCAAAATAAAGAATAAACAGGGCAGGGGGTGTAGCTTGGAGTAGAATGTCCCTGAGTTCCATCCCTAGACCTGCAAAAACAAAACAAAACAAAACAAAAAAACCCCAATCCTAGTGAGAACCTGTTTCCAAATAAATAAAAAATTAGGCTGAGTACCCCCCCCAAAAAAAAGTTTTTGCAGGCTAATTTGTAACTTAAATCCCGAAGTAAACTTATTAGCAGTTGCTTTCTCCTAAAAGTTTTTGAAATATGAATTGATGCATAATTCCTAGTAAACTTTATCTCAGAATTATTACCCTATTGGAATTTACTATAAACACTCAAAAAAATTTGGGGGGATCATACTGAGGATCAAATCCCTGGACATTCTACCTCTAAACTATACCTCCAGCCCTATTTTATTTAGAATAAAACAGGGTTGAAGTTCCTAAAAGCCTCACTAAATTTCTGAGGTTGTCCTTAAACCTATGATCCTCCTATCCCATCCTCCCAAGGACTGGGATTACAGATGTACACCAGCATACCTGGCTTCAACTTTAACTTGATAAACCCAGCATTGTTTTTAACAAGGCAATGTGCACAGATAGTTTGTAGCCCTTGATAAGATATGTCAAAAATGGGCAAAAGCACCTTGATTTTAGAGGAGCATAAAATGCTATGCCTATGTTACTTTGCCCAAAATTTTGATGAAAATCATTTCCTGTAAGATTCAGCCATCTTTCTGATTTTACAGATTCCCTCCAAAATTCAGAAAATCTGGTTTACAGTTAAGTGGGTATCTAAGAACCTAAAGATAGCGATCCAAGTTGAAATCATCAATAGTGAAAATAAAGGATGTCCCTAATAAAGCAAACGCCAGCTCTGAGGGGCCCCCGTGGCACTGCCCTGGGCGGCAAGACAAGTTTGACCAGTCGCTGGCAGCACAGCGGGTCAGCTGCCCCGACTCAGCCCGAAGGAGCCACAGAGGTGGGAGCCTGGGCAGGAGGCAGTGACAGAAGGCTCTCCAGTATTGCCTGGCAGTAAAGGTGCCTATGACACACCAGAGCCAACAGAGAACTACAGAAATAGTCCCAGGAAAAAAACCACAGCCCAGCGTATACCCACATTAAGAAAGCTCACTAGGGAGGAAAATACTGGAAGCGCAATCTAACGTGCACCTTGGGTTCCTTTGATTCCGTGGCCTCACATATTAAACTTTTTGGTCCCCCCACTGGCCTGGCGCTCTTCTTGGCACCACTAATTTACAATGATGTTTGTCCTTCCAGGAAAATAAACCAGAAGCCACAGTTCAAGATGGCTATCCCCAGGATGAACACAAGCCAAGAAACCACACACTGAAAAACAAGGGCTTTTTAGGGCTCAAATCATGAATGAAAAAGACTGGAGATAGGTTTCCTCTTCAAGGAAAGTGAGTCTACCTACTTCCATTCAAAAACAAAAACCTACAATAAAAACAAAAAGCTCAAAACACCACCCTAGAGATGGATATTTAGGTAGCTGGATTTGTATTCTCATTGACTCTTTCCCCTACAAATATGGGTAATCCTTAGCATCAAACAGCAAGAAGACTGAGAAATTACTTCACGCTCAAGTCACAGTGAAGCTTGGCAATCTACTCAGAAGTGACCTAAATTACTGTGCATGCATTAAATGAATGCAGACATGTTAAAGGGCACTTCATAAGCACAAGGATATCAAGGACACAAAATCTGTTAAGGATTTGAAAGATCCAAAAAAAATCTTAACGCAGGGCTTTTGAAAACAATGCATGATGTGTCTATATTTGTGTGTATACATATGGATATATGTATACATACACACACACATATATATATTCCTATTGCTTCATAACCACACAAATATATTGAACAATATCCCAGAAATGTGGCAATGGAGAGGTGCTACTTGTGTTCCTCGCGATGCAGGTCTTATAGAGTGGGCTACAGTGACACCTCACACACACAGGACAACTTTAGCTTATTCTCAAACTATTTGCTATCTTTGCCCTACCTCATTGGCATCTCTCTTCCTGTGAGGAAGTGCCAGGAGACTTCTGCATTGGAAATCCTTTCAGAAGGCATAGACTCATTCCCAAGATGTGCTCATTTATAAATGCTGGGATGGCCAGTTTTTATTCTGTTTAAGAGCAGCTCTAAAGATTGCATTTTATTCCTAACAGTCAATTTATCATCATAAATTAGTGAGACAGTACATATTTCTCTCATGTACCAAGGAAAATTTACAGGAAAAAAGTATACAGAAGTATAGTGTGAAGTGTATAGAAGTATAGTGTACCATTAGAGCAAGGACTCCATGTCATACCAAACTGCACATGCATAATACGTCATGTCACCGACGGCACTTGGGCTACAACACTACTACCTCAGAACACCTGGTAACCTGGAGAAGTTTCTATAACCAGGCTGCAACCAACTGAGTGAATGATCAAAAACCTCATTTATTGATAGTCTCACACCCAATGGATTCTTTGTATTACATATTGTAATCCTTATATTACACATTGTAATCCATATGCAACCTGATTAATGACACTTGTTCAAGGCCCAGTTTTGTTCTTTTCTCACCCCCACCCCCCATGTCTAAAGAGCAATGCACAAGAAAGACAGGCATTTCAGAAGGTGATTTTGTTTTTCCTAATGATGCACCATATTGGGCACAGGATGTGTATATGTCATATATCAACTGTCTACAGATACCAACACCTACCTATAGCACACACTGTGAGGTAACCAGGAACCAAAGACATACCGGGGAAGTGCATCACAGGGATACTGTGTTGGACATTTTCACAATAAGTTAAAGCAAGGATCATGAAGCCAAGTAGACAAGGCCTCATGAACTAGTACTCAAACTATCCAGCATTATAGTATTACAGTATCCACACATTATTGGCAAAGAGCTTACCTGTGAGAGGACATGTCCTAGATGTGGGTGGGGTCATTGGAGGAGAACTCAACTAGAATGATTTGGTTACACCATGGATTTGCTTTCTTCTATGCACAATCACACATAGACAGCATCTGTGAAAATTTCCCCCTCCTGTACTATTTACCCGTTCTATGAAGCTTGAAGTCCTGATTTAAAGTGCCCCATAACGTATAGTAATGAAGTGTCAGTCACACAGTTCTAACTTCAGCCAACTAGGGGGAAAACAAACTCAAAAGCCCTGTAGACAGACCATTCTGGTTGTTTTCTCAAGCTGAGAAAGAACATGTTATACATAAACTCCTTAATCACGCGATGCACAACATGCACAAACAGGCCGCACATGGACAGACACTTACAAAGCATCTTCTAAGTCAGTCGTTAGAAGTTTTTGGTCCATTCCACATGATAGACAAAAGAAGTCATGAGACAGAACACAGACGTCCTTCCATGCCTCTTCCACCCAAAATACACAAAATGAGAGGAAGGGAATAAATAGAACCGCTCTCAGTTCTCTCTCTATACACATACATATATGGATACATATATACACACACAATCTGTAGCAATGTGTGCACATTTATACACACACACACAGGCTGAATGCTACCTGAATAACAACACCATCCTACCAGGAGACCCTGAGCACCTGAGTTCACAGGTGATCAGGCGAGCCGATTGTAGAACTGATTACAGCTATCATGGAAATAAAGTCTTGTGGCGACTACCAGTCTCTTGAGAGCTTGGTGTTCTGGTCTCTTTTGGGGGGTGCGGGAGGAGGTCCCCTCCGTAACGTTGCATAGCCTGAGATATGACTGCCTCCGTACCCAGCCTTCTGTTGATCAGAGAGCAGTTCAGGGGGTGGTGGGGGCAACGCCATATCATCCATGGTGGCTGTGGGTTCTGCTCTGGACATGCGGGAGGAGGAGAGTGAGCCATGCCGGGTGATGGACTTCCGCTGCAGTGTCCTGTTGAGGTCGGCCAGGAATCCAGGCTGGACGCTAAGGCTGGATTTGGGAGATGTGGGCACTTGTGGCACAACTGTGGCCGTTGCTGGCTGCTCAGAGATCTCTGCTTGAGTGAGGCGGGTGCTGTCGTTCCGTTTGGGTCTTGTGGGTGGAGGGGCCTTCTTCACTGACACTTTAGACCAGGGCTGTGGTTGAGGATTAACAACTGCCACTTTTGGAGAGGTGTTTCCCGAGAATACTGCTGGAATCTCGATGGGGGGCAGAGGAAGCTCTATTTCAGGTGGAGGGGGTGGAAAGTCAGAATCAGATGGAGGAGAAGGAAATTCCACCATGGAGTCCTTTCCACGCCCGCTCAGCACAGAGGGTTTTGCTGACACGCATGCTTGCTGGATCACGCTGGGAAGGCTGACTCCAGAAAGATGTAATTTTCCAGGCTTGGGGGGTGCTGCAGGAGGAGGTGGGGTCTCTTTCCCAGGAGGCCCTGATTCTGCAGGTGGTGCAAACTTGCTGACTAGACTGTCTACGGAGGATCTCTTGGGCTCAGGGTGCTCTGCACAACTGCTGGATTTAATGCTGGAGTTGCGCTGTGGTGTTGGGGGTGGTTTCTTTCCCCCAGGGCTGGACATCTTGCTGGGCTTTTTGCCTGGAGATCCACCTTTGTCAGGGGGAGGAGAAGCTGTGGGCGGCACAGGTGGTGGGGCTGGGGCTGGCAGAGGCGGCGGCGGGGGTGGTGGAGGAAATACTAGGCTGCTTTCAGGGGGGGGAGGAGGAAAGTCAGGAGACGGGACAGGGATAGAGCTGGGCTGCCATTTGGGTTTCGCTTTTACAGCAGGAGGGGACTGTGGAGTGACGTTTGCTGGGATGGGCTTTAGGGGCTGAGATTCCACAGCAGGAGGGGTTGGAGGGGGTGGGAACTGGCTGGCTATCTGCTTCACGACCGTGGGCACGGGAGACAGTGGGGGTTGAGGGGGCTTTACACAGAAGCTCTGCTGCTTGGGCAACGTGGGTGGGGGCATTGGCACAGGTGGAGAGGGCTGAGTGTGAGGAACCTGGAAAGCTGGCTGCTTTTTTGCTGGGGGCACTGGAGGAGCAGAGATGGGTGGTGCAGCTTGTGCCGTAGTGGGTGGCACGGTCTTGGCGCTGGCTGGTGGAGGGATGATCACTAGTGGTTTCGGGGGGGCCTGGGGAGGTCCAGGAGGAGCTGGCGGGGGTGCGGGAGGAGCCACCTGAGGAGCATGCTGAACTTGATGAATCTTCAGTGGAGGAGGTGGGGGGCTGAACTGTGGAAGGGATGGGGCACAGGGTGCTGGCTTCAGCTGAGCCATAGCTGAGCCAGGGGTGGGGGGCGGCGGTGGGGGTGGGGGAGGGGGGACAGCGCCACTGGGGGGCACCAGGATCTGAGGCTTGACTGACTGAGAGGGCAGAGGCTGTGCCACAGGGGGCGGTGGAGGCTTGAACAGGGGCCCTGAGTGCTGAGCTGCATTCTGCAGCCTTGTGATTGTGCTGTACTTGACAAACATTGTGGCTGCTGAGCCTGTGGAGGGTGCAGACTGGCTGGGGAGGGGTGGTGGCGGGGGTGGCGGCGGCGGGGGTGGAGGCGGGGGTGGAGGGGGTGGGGGGGGCAAAGGGGGCGAAGGCTGTGAAGCAGTGTAAGGGGTGACTATCTTAGTTTGTGGGGACAAAGGGGGCATAAGTGAAGTGTAGGGCCGATTCATTGGTTCCATTCTGGCCTAAAAGAAGTGTAAAAAGGGAGATGGGAGAGAAAAACAAAATGGTTACAGAGGTAAGCTTTGATTACATAAAACTAAAAAGAATCTGGGACATGCATGAAAAGGGTGCAGTGGTTGGCAACTATGAAGAGGACAATGCCAGGAGGCTAAAATCGGACATTTGGGCAACCAGGACATAGAAAAGACTTCCACTCAGCAGTATTCTCAAATGGCTAGACTGCCTAACAACCCAGATGGTGCTCCTGCTGCAAATGCCTTCTGGAGGGTGTAGGGGGTGTTGTCTGGCGCAGTGGGACTGGTTGTGGGCCCCTCTGCACTGGCCTGTCCTGGACTCTGGCAAGGGCATGTGATGGCTCGGGGTCGCCTCTCGGTCCCTGATGCACCTACATCGGGCCGATGCCACCATTGGGTTACTGGGTTACTGGGTTTAGGAATGCTGGCGGAGCACCTCCCAAGCAATGAGATGGCTTCTGGGGCTAGGAAGCTGACACACAGAGTGCGAGCGTGCTCAGCAGCATGCAGCCACACAGCAGTGACAAGCTTGACCACACTCGCGTTCAGGTGAGACACTTGCACCCAACATGCACAGAAGTCCAGCAATGCGGCAGGGTAGGGGGCATTCTTTACATATGCTCTACTGGAAAATATATAAAGAAACACTTCATAAACATTAGAGCAAAACATATCTCAAAAGAAAAAGCCACCAAAAGAAGAGGAAACTCTGGAAAGCTAGAGGAAAGGAAATCTATCAAGACATAGGAGCTAAGGTTTGCCAGAAACCTGCCAACCAATCCACCTGGTACCACTTGGCACAGCTGAAATGACTACATTCGGTTGGTTATTTCATGAAACTAATCATGCATGACTGTGGCTCAAGTACTTTTGAAAAGAGGAAAGAAAGGATCCTAAGTGTACTAACTTTGGGTACATCTTTTAGGCTCTTTGAACAAATTATGAAGTAAGATAAACCATTCACTGAAAATGCTTTAGATTAGTGGGCTAGAAGGCTAATCACAAGACTTATTTCTAATTCCTACCAGGACACATGTTTCTTTAAAACTACACATCAAAATTAAAGAATTAGTTTGTAAGAGCTGGTTATACGAATCATCCAAGGTTAATGTGTTTCAAGAGAACAGCCCCTGACCTTAATCTGACCCTGTGTTGGCTGCTGCAGACTTGCAGACCTTAGCTGTGCTCGCCTTCTCCTGTAGCACCTGAGGCCGAGGCAACAGGAGAAGAAACAGAAGGGTCAAGACACAAACAGCTGGCACTGCACAGCAGGCTTGCTTTTGTTCCAAAACTCTTCAGGTGATGATGGAATGTGGTGGTGGTGCTGTGTGTGTGTGTGTGTGTGTGTGTGTGTGTGTGTGTGTGTGATCTGTGTGTGCACACACGCACTGGGGATTGAACTCAGAGGCATTCTATCTCTATGCTACACCCCCAGCCCTACTTTATTTGGAAACAGTCTCACTAAGTTGCTGAGGCTGACCAGGAACCTGCAATCTCCTGTCTCAGGCTCTGAAGCAGTGGGATTACAAGCACGCACTACCACACCTGGTTTGGTCTTTGCCTTTTAATGACAGAGCACTTGGGACTTTGGTTTCCTTTGTCTTACATATAACAATTAGGCAGTTCTATAACTTAAAATGCACATGAGCTGGGCATGGCAGTGCATACTTGGTATTCCCAGTATTTGGGAGGTTGAGACAGGGGAATCATGGGCTCACAGCCAGTGTCAGTAACTTAGCGAGGCCCTCCACAACCTAGTGAAACCCTGTTCCAAATTAAAAAATAGTCTGGGTATAGTTCAGAGTTAGAATGTCACTGTGTTCGACCCCTAGCATAACACACACACACACACACACACACACACACACACACACACACACCTGCAAATGGGTCTTACCAAGGATTTTTCTTCAGACATACAAATTACATAAACTAGCTTTTTTAGTACATGTTTGCAGTATTAGCTCCATCCAAACTGATTAAGAGAATTTTCTTAAAAGTTTGAGTCTCTGGTAAGGACATTAAGCAAACTGTTTAAGAATTTAGGTTATCAGAATCAATCTCAAATATGCATTTCTGAAAGAAACGTCTTCACCCCCACATTGTACTGCTAATGCCTCCTCCTCCCCTTATAGGGTCAGTTAATCAACCATATATACAAATTAAGGAATAAATTTATTTTCACAGAAATAAATTTAAATATCCACTTAATTCTCATTTATGAATGTACTTATCTAAGTGATAGACCAAAAGAAAAATCTAAATGATTATGGAGTAGAAACAGAACAGTGCAGCAGGGGTGCGTTACCTGCTACAGTGGCGCGCACACTAGGCTGCTGCGGTGGTGACCGCCGCCAGGACATGCCCTTGCCTACACACTACAGAGGCCACTTGATGGGAACTCCTGTGTCTGAGCTGAAGAGTCTGTTTTTCTATATATCATAGTCTTGCAATAATCATAGTTGTTCTTTGGTGTCACTGAATAACATAGTGCACAAAGCTCAGGAGTCTACATTTTATGGGAATGATTTGAATTCTGTCTTCCACATAATGTATAATTTGAGAAAATTCAGTGATTCCCAGAGAAATGCTTAAAACTACATAAGAAAAGATAACAAGGAAGAATCTGAATAAATTAGTAACAAATAAAGAAATAACCAAGTGATTTCTCTGGAAACATGAAGGGCACTGGAACTAGAGGTGTCCTATTCAACTGGTTAAGTGCAGAAAGGAAGAAACTTAAAGCTTAAAACATTGAGCCACTGACAAGTTAAATGAACTATCAGTTTTTGTTTTGTTTTGTCTTTTTAAAAAGATTTTAGGTCATTAGAGCTAATTTGCAAATATTCATTTACAAGGGGAAGTCAAATCAACAGGTCTCTCTGAAATGGTTTTCCCCATTACAATTAAGAATACGAAGATCTAATAAGACTGAAATAGCACCAAAAAGTTTCCTAATAAAGGAATAAAAGAGCACAAATTAAGCCCATGACAATGCAAACTGAGATCTGTCAAGGTATATTAAACACTACAGTATATCACCTTGCTAGATTCTTCCAACTGAGTTCCTCGTTTCCAGGCCTCAGAAAAGATGGAGCTCACGATGCTTTGAGAGCGGATGTGTCCTGCTGGCTGTGTGTCAGAAACTCCACTATCAGACTGGTTAGAGTGATTTGACTGAGACTCTGTTTTAAATAGTTAACAACAAAAAGATTAAAATCAGCTTCTGAGAATATGGATATGAATGCATACATTTAGATCTTTAATAAGGTGAAGTGCTACATGAAACAGCCACAAATTAGTTTGTCAGAAACATAGTATGGCTTAACTATAATTTTAAACTAGTTCCAGGTATTTCTATTCCATTGAGGCTTTTCTTTTCTCTTTTTAATTATCTTTTTTTTTTCGGGACTGGGGATGGAACCCAGAGGCATTTGACCTCCAAGTTACACCCACTGCCCAATTTTTTATTCTTTATTTTGAAACAGGGTCTCACTGAGTTGTGGAGGGCCTAAGTAGCTGAGGCTGTCCGCAAATCGCGATCCTCCTGTCTCAGCCTTCAGAATGCTGGGATTACAAGTGTACGCCACCACGCGCCCGGCTTCATTGAGGCTTTTAATTATTCATTTAATTTATTTAGTGGTAGTGGGGTGGAACCCAGGGGCTTTTCCACCTCTCTGCTATATTCCCAGAGTTATATATATATTTTGGTGGTACTAGAGATGGAACTCAAGGGCCTTCTACCTCCAGGCTACACTCCCAGACCTATTTTATATTTTATTTGGAAACAGGGTCTCTTAAGCCAGCTGAGGCTGGCTTCAAACCTGGGCAATCCTCCAGTCTCATCTCCCAAGTGCGGGGATTACAAGCCACCATGCCCGGCTCCCAGACCTATTTTTTATTTTATTTGGAAACAGGGTCTCACTAAATTGCTGAGAGCCTCACTAAGTAGCTGAGGCTGGCTTTGAACCTGTGCGATCCTCCTGTCTCAGCCTCCCAAGCACGGGGATTACAAGTGCGTGCCACCACGTCCAGCTATTCCGTTGAGATTTAAGAAAAACTGTGTAGATGAAGGGCAGCTTTCTCATGGATTCTATGGATAGAGACTCTTCCAAGCAACTTTTATCCCACACATTTCCATCAGTATATATGAGTTTTAAATGAAATTCATAAATATAAATAATAAAACAACTGGCTTTAGAAGTCAACATACTTGATTTTTAATTTCAGATACATTTGTGAACTAGTTCATGATATTTCCCCTTTAACTTTTTTTAAAAGCATTTCTTAATTATAGCTTAAAATGAGGTATAGCTTTAGGTCAAGAATAAATCTCAAGATAACAGGCCTACTATCAGTGCAATATCAATAACACTGATAATAAAACTAGTGCTTTGAAATGAATTGAATTCTGAATTACCTGGGATGCTGGAAGAACTGGATCCAGATTTAATGCTAGAGCTGGACAAGGAAGTCCAATCATAAGCTGTTTCTGTCCTCTTCAAGGCATCTTGATAGTTGATATAGAGTTGCTTCCCATACTAAACAGAAAGCAGTAATGATGACATTTGAACTTCGCTAGATATGACAGGTTTAGGTAGAAAGAGTAGACACTCTCCTGTACTGATTCACATCTTGTATTAATACCTATAACACTCCAAAAGTCTTTTAATACTATTTAATTATAATCCATTCTTATTTTTCTTCATTTGTAGCAGGCAGGCAAGAAGTCAGTGGTTAATTTTTAATTATGTTCACTATAAGTAAAATATCTTTTCACCCCAAGTCTTAATTTTTATTTTTTGTGGGTCTGGGGATAGAACCCAAGGGCATTCTACCTCCGAGATACACCTCAGGCCCTATTTTTTATTCTTTATTTTGAAACAGGGCCTCACTAAAAGTAGCTGAGGCTGCCTGAGAACCGTGATCCTCCTTAGTCTCCCCAATGCTGGGATTACAACTGTACGCCACCACGCCCGGCTTTCACCCCAAAATCTTGATCAAGGGCCAGATTCTCAGCACTATTCAGGGCACTAGTCCAAATATAGTTGGTAAATTACTACTACTACTTAATTAAATTTTTTAAAAATTTATTTTGCAGCCAGTGGCAATGGAGCATGCCTAATTCAAGTCCTTGGGGGCTGAGTTAGGAGGACTGCAGGTTTGAGGCCAGTGGGTGGTAACTTAGTGAGACCCTGTTTTTTAAAATTAAAAACTAAAAAGGGCTGAGGGTATCTAGCTCAGTGGTATAACCCTTTGGGTTCAATACCCAATACCCCCCCCCTCACACACACACACACACACACACACACACACACACACACACACACACAAGTACACACATAAAACAAAACTTTTATTTTGCTTAGGCTACACTTTGCTGTATAAGAATCATATATATATTTTCTACAAAGCCAAAATAAGTCATTTTGATGCTACCCAAGCTTTTACCAGCAGCAATATTATTCCACGGATAGCACTTATTAAAAGTTTACTCCTATCACCAAGGAAAAAGGACATTTAAAACGTGAACCAGACGTGGGCATGCCTGTAATCCCTGTACTTGGGAGGAGGTTCAAGGACAGCCTCAGCAACTTAGCAAGAACCTGTTTGAAAACAAAAAATGAAAACTGGTTGGGGGGTGTAGCTCAGAGGTAGAATGCCCCAGGGTTCAATCCCTAGTCCCATGCACATAAAACAATCAATCAAACAAACAAATTTAGGCCTAAGAAAACCAGACAATGGCAAAATCATGAAGATGAAACAAACAGAATAACTGTCATGACAATCAAAACTGCATTACTAAACACCTCATTACTCCATCATCAAACGGAAAGAAAGCATACCTTTGCAATGCGGATCCCATTTACCCACTGATGCAGGGTCCTCACATCATCACAACAAAGGTATTTGATATACTGAGACTTCTTCTGGATCTGCGGATGCTGCAAGATTAAAGGCAAAATCCAACTAGATTCTTGAAGAACTAAAAAAAAGAAAACAATCCCAACTCTATCAAAGCTTAAACATATCCTGATAAGTTATAGGCCACTGGGGTATACTTCTCATATGGCCACAGGGCTAAATAAAATAGCCCCTACATACTTTTACAATGTAAAATTTATGTTAAATACTAGGTCAAGATATCCAAGTTAGAGTAATCCTGCACATCATGGGAACTCTCCAAATATTCCTTCTACATTTCAAAGAAACAAAGTCCATCAAAGTTAACCACCAAGGTAAAGTTAACAGAATCAACTGGATCTTTAAGATTATGGAACGAGAAGAGTGTTTGATTTCACTCTGAACCACTGAAACCATGTCAGGAGAATCCAAATGAGAGAAGATCTTGGGTAAGGCTCTGGGTGCTTCTCTGTAGGTGAGTGACTGGGCTCTGTACACAGAGCACACAGCACAGCAGCTGGGACAAGAGCCCAGGCCGGACCTGATGCTGTGGTGGACATAACAGCACTGCTTTGTACCATACCAAACTGCAGGGATGCAGTGCGCCCTCCAGGAAAACAAGCAGCTTCTCAATGACACCATCACACTGAGTTTTCACAACTTACTGTACTTGTCAGTTGAGACTCAAATGGGGAATGAGTAAAGTGACACTGGATATAAAATCCAAGTGTTAGGAACAGATTTAAGCTATTTTAACTCTACTGGACCTCAACTACTAGGTCCTTGAGAAGAGAAACCCTGAATCATACTGCATTTTAATATAATGACTTATGATTACAATTGCTGTTTTCAGATGTTCTGAAAAATAAAAAAAATTTAAGGCCATACTTTACCTAGAAAAATGTTTAAATTTATGCTCAATTATCAGAAAGAAGGAAGCTCTGAAAGGATTTAGTTTTTCTAAAAACTTCCCAGCCACATTTATTTGTTGTGGAAACCCATGAAGTCAATAAAATAAGCAATTTGAGTATATTCTTCAGGCAGCAGAAATAGATGCCCACCAATACAAGTTATGTATCTGTATTGTTAAAGATCCCTCAGAGCCAGGCATGGTGGCAAACACTTGTAATCCCAGCATTTAGGAGTCTGAGACAGGAGGATCGTGGGTTCATGGCCAGTCTCAGTTACTTAGTGAGCCCCTGCTTCAAAATAAAGAATACAAAATAGGGCTGGGGGTGTAGCTCAGAGGTAGAATGCCCCTGGGGTTCCATCCCCAGTACTGCAAAAAAAAAAAAAAAAGTAAACCCACCTTTTCTATGCTATTTAATGCTGTACAGAGCTCAGCTCCTATAACACTGAATACCAAAACTGGCTCAGTTCCATTAACCTTTAATAATAAAAATTAACTTTCTTGTTAAAGGTTATAGTCAAGTTTTTTTTTTTTTTTTTTTTTTTTTTTTTTTTTTGGTGGTACTGGGGTTCCTGGAAGCCCTTCTACCTCCGGGCTACACTCCCAGATCTATTTTATATTTTTATTTGGAAACAGGGTCTCTTAAGCCAGTGCGGCTGGCTTTGAACCTGCGCGATCCTCCTATCTCCGCCTCCCAAGCGCGGGGATTACAAGAGTGTGCCACCACGCCTGGCTATAGTCAAAGTTTTAAATTAATAAACCATCAACAATATTAAATGTTAGCAAGACAAGACCCACCATTTTCTCGGACAATACTGACACCTTACTGGAGTAGGTTCTTTGTCCATACTAAGTCATGTTCCAAAAAACTGCCATAGCAATCTTGGAAGACCAAAGGAGGATAGGTAGAGGAACATTTTTTTCCCCCAACAAAAGAAGGAAAGGGAATATTACTTCATTTATTCATTTAAGAATATTAATGAGGAAGAACTATTCTCAGATACTTCAACTATGTTTTTGGATTCAATGATGAGTAAAACTGGGCCCTTGAGCTTAAGAATCCACAGTATGTGCAAAAAATAAAACAGGCTGACTGAAAAAGAGTTTTCTTAATGTTGCCAAGCAAGGCTACAATCAGAATGTTCTGCTTTGCTTGAAGGCACTGCCTACCAGCAGGGGCCCAGAGATCGGAACTGGCTGCTGTGATGGTTCCCAGCATTTACCATCGCTCTCTCCCTTCGTGGTGATTTGCATGGATGTCATTCACCCACACCACTGCCCGCCTGATGCAGGTGGCTTCTGTTTCTCCTCTAAATTAAGAAGCTCTTTAATCAACACAGAATTAGGAATACTTAAGATAAATTATCCTCTCCTCTTTTCACTTCATTTCTTTAATCTGGGAATACTGATAATATCCCAGAGAGTACTATGGTTTAATTATCTGACCATCTGTAAGTAAATAGATTACTTGCTAATTTAGAACCTAATTGTATGTATGTATGTATGTATGTATGTATGTATGTATGTATGTATTTATTTTTATGGTATTGGGGATGGAACCCAGGGATGTTCTACCTCTGAGCTACACCACCAGTCTCATTTTTTAATTCTTTATTTGGAAACAGGGTCTCACTGAGTTGCAGAGGGCCTCACTAAGTAGTAGCTGAGGCTGTCCTCAAACTAAGATCCTCCTGTCTCAGCCTCACAAATGCTGGGATTACAAGTGTGCGCCACCACACTCAGCCAGAACCTAATTTTAAAACCTCAAAAATTCCTCTCCATCTTTCCATATAATAAGGGCAATGATAGCTATCCTTAGGGCTACCAATCCCTGAGGTTATCCAACCTTAGTATATATTAGTCTAATAGATTGTATATATTGGTTGATATATTGTTATTTTCATTAAAGTAGCATTTATTGAACACTTCCTATTAATAGAAATTATGTGAAATATTTCATATACTTCAATATTCATGAAAATTATCTTAGTCATATTACTACCAATAGTATTCTGAGAAAAAAGTGAGGTACAGAGGGTTAAAGACAGCCCCTGAAGTTGCTTCCACCGTGAAACCACTGAGATTTGGATCCATTTAATCTCCTAGCACCTGTGGTCTTTTTTTTCCCTTTGCAGTACTGGGGATGGAACCCAGGGACATTCTACCTCTGAGCTACACCTGCAGCCCTACTTTTTTATTCTTTATTTTGAAAGAGTCTCACTGAGTTGCAGAGGACCTAAGTATCTGAGGCTGCCCATGAACTGCAATCCTCCTGTCTCAGCCTCCCAAATGCTGGGATTACAGGCATGCGCCACCACGCCCAGCACACCTGTGATCTTAACTATTATATCCTACCTTATTATGTTATATGCCTGACTCAGGGTAAAAATAATCTTCCTTCTCTTTCCCTATACAGGATTATGCTACCATTTTTAAAATCATATGTGGGCTAAGAGCAAGTATAGGGGAGACATTCACTGCCAAAACCCAGAAGTTCAACATTGAGATTTGGGCATAGGTAGAAGGAGATTGAACCCAGGGACATTTTTACCTCTGAGCTACACCTCCACTTGATTTTTTACTTTGAAACAGGATCTTGCTAAGTTGCTATGAGGGCTCACTAAGTTGCTAAGGCAGGCCTTGAGCCTGCAATCTTCCTGGTCCCAGCCTCCCAAGTACTGAGTTTGCAGGCATGCAATACTGTGCCCAGCTTATCTTCTTTATTTTTTTGATACTGGGGATTGAATCCAGAGGCATTCTACCTCCAAGCTACACCCCAGCCCAATTTTGTTTTTATTTTTATTTTAAACAGGGTCTCACTAAGTTGATGAGTCTCACTACTTGCTGAGGCTGTCCTTGAACATGTGATCCTCCAGTCTCAGCCTCCCAAGTACTGGAATTACAGGAATGTGTTACTACACGTCTTTTATAGAACCCCCAGTTCTATAAAAAGAAAACCCAGTTCCTTTATTTTTTGCAGAATTGGGGGATGAACTCAGTGGCATTCTACCTCTGTGCTACACTCCCAGCCGTATTTTTTTTCCCTTTATTTTGAAACAGGACCTCAATAAGTTGCAGAGGACCTGACTAAGTAGCTGAGGCTATCCATGAACTGTGATCCTCCGGTCTCAGCCTCGGAAGTACTGGGATTATAAGTGTGTACGACCATGGGGTTTATCTTCTTTATTTCTGAAAGAGTCGCAGTAAGTGTCTGAGGCTGGCCTTTTAGGCCTCGTCACACAACCCAGTGCTTTTCATAATTTACCATTCACTGTCCAATCTAGCATAAAAGCAACTAACTCTGCCTCTCCAGGTCTTCACTGCTCGGTGAGGGCTCCTGTGCCACATCAAAGTTGCACCATGCTTTTACCTTACTAATCTATCTTATACCAATGTAATTCTCAGCCCAAATGGGACTTAAGAGAGAGAAGTAAGAGTTTTTCCATCCCTTCAATATTCACATTAGAAATTACAACTGGGGTGGCGCACGCTTGTAATCCCAGCATTCGGGAGGCGGAGACAGGAGGATCGTCGTTTGTGGGCAGCCTCAGCTACTTAGTGAGGTCCTCTGCAACTGAGTGAGACCCTGTTTGAAAATAAAAAGAATAAAAAAATAGGGCTGGGGGTATAGCTTGGAGGTAGAATGCCCTTGGGTTCCATCCCCAGTACTGCAAAAAAGGAAAAAAGAAAAAAGAAAAAAAGAAAAAAAGAAATTATAACTGGGCTGGGCATGGTGGTGCATGCTTATAATCCTGACACTTGGGAGGCTGAGATGGGAGGATCAAAGGTTTGAGGTCAGCTTCAGAAACTTAGTAAAACCCTATTTCAAAATAAAAAATAAAAAGGGCTGGGGAAGCTGGGTGTGATGGCGCACACTTGTAATCCCAGCATTAGGGAGGATGAAAGCCGGAGGATCATGGTTCACAGACACCCTCAGCTACTTAGTGAGGCTCTTTGCAACTCAGTGAGACCTGGTTTCAAAATAAAGAATAAAAAATAGGGCAGGGGGTGTAGCTCGGAGGTTGAATGCCCCTGGGTTCCATCTCCAGACCCCCTCTCCCCCGCACACACACACAAAAAAAGGGTTGGGGATATGGCTAAAGTAGAATGCCCCTGAGTCCAATCCCTAGTACAAAATAAATAAATAAATAAATAAATAAATAAATAAATAAAACAGAAAAAGTTTTTTTTTGGGGGCAGGTCTGAGGATGAAACCCAGGGGCATTCTACTTCCGAGCTACACCCTCTGCCCTATTTTTTCTTTATTTTGAAATAGGGTCTCACTAAGTTGAAGAGGGCCTCACTAAGTAGCTAAGGCTGTCTGTGAACCGTGGTCCTCCAGTCTCAACCTCCCGAATGGTGGGATTACAAGGGTGTGCCACCACGCCCAGCGAAAAAGATTTTTGACATCATGGCCTTAGGGTCTCCCAGGGAATCTTGGGCCTCATTTTGAAAACTGCTGGATAAAAGTACTGTGTACTGCCTTTTAATAATTTTTTGCTCAAAACTGGGTGAAGTGGCACACATCTGTAATCCCAGTTACTCAGGAGGCTGAGGGAGGAAGATGGTTAGTTCAGGGCCAGCCTAAGCAATTTAGTGAGACTCTTGTCTCAAAATTTCAAAAGTTTAAGAGGTATTTTGTTTGTGAGGGAGAGGTTGCACTTTAGTGGTATAGTGCTTACCTAGCAGGTAAAAGGCTTTGGGTTCAATCTTTAGTACAAAAGAAAAAATAAGTAACCTGAAATGATACAGTGGTATTCTCTGAGTATTGCTGAATAAAAGGTTGCAGCTGAGGGCAGTGGCATATGCCTGTAATTCTATTACTTGGAAAGCTGAGACAATAGGATCCCAGGTTTGAGGCCAGCCTCAGCAACTTAGTGAGACCTTCTCTCAAAATAAAAAGGGTTGGGAGTATAGCTCAGAGGTAGAGTATTCCTGGCTTCAAATCTTAGTGCCAAAAAATTAAAAAATAAAAAGCAAAACAGGTTACCCATACAATATATTTATCAAAGTGATCAAAACTCCACTCTAAAATTCTAAGCAAATGCTACTCCCAAACCAACTCACAATTCTCCAAAAGATAAGTCAAACATGATATAAACATACTGACCTATGCAGTTACCAAGAGTTTACTAAAATGGAACCAATAAGAACCTAATTATCTCTATAATTTACTTAATGTTGTATGTTGACTTTTATCAATGTTTGAGATCACTAGAGACTAAAACTGTCCATTCTTCCCAAATGTACAGATACAGCCAGGGTGAGGAAGCTCAAGAGCCTAATTAAAGGAGGGAAAACCCCTAAAACAGCTCAGATAGCAGGAGCTATTATCGGTACAGTTTGGGGGAGGGGAGACAAAAATTATTTCTGGACCAGATGACAGCCAGTTGATTTTGAATTTGGGCACAGTGACCTCTGATGGTTCTTTTGTAAGCAGAGGAAATTAACCAAAATACATGTGTCTTACATTTGGCCCTAAATTTTCCTAAAATAAACCTACTATTTAATGAGTCTTAAATTTATAATCAAATATTCTGTATGTATTATGGTAAAAAGTTTATAATGATCATCCACTCCTTATTTGCAGTAGTTTAATTAGGGCTAATTGGCTGAGAGTCAGTTATGAACATGCCTTTTCTTTATGCTTTTATTGGTACATTATAGTCTCACTGTAGTTCAGTGATAGCAACATACATGCACACAGCGCTTTAGCTTTCCCTAGGGTCTCTCCCCACTCTCCCTTCTTCCCCATACAAGGTATTGATATTGACACTGGTGTTCTCACGGTACCTAATGTTAATGGAAGTGGTTTCTTCACTGATCCTCCCTCTTCCCTCAACCTCCCCTAGACTGCCTCTCCCTGGCTCCACTGAGGTTTTTCTCCATTATCTGAAGTCCCTCTAGTACAGATTACACCCTAGCTTCGCATATGAAAGAAAACATATGACCCTTCACTTTCTGTGACTAATTTCACTTAACAATATTCTCCAACTCCAATTTCCCACAAATGACATGATTTTATCTTCTTTTTGCTAAGTAGAATCCCACTGTGTATATCCCATAATTCTGTAATTCATCCATCTGTTGATTGACACCTGTCCATCAAAAATTTACATTGGCTATTGTAAATTGTGCTATGAACATGGATATGCTTTTTAAACTTCCCACCTGTCACCATTCCTTTGTTTTTGTCTTTTTAGTGCTGGGGATGGATCCCAGGGACTTGCACATGCTAGGTGAATACATTACCACTGAGCTATACCTCCAACCTTACCAATCCCGGTACTGGGGATGGAACCCAGAGGCTTTCTACCTCTGAGCTACACACTCAGCCCTATTTTGTATTCTTTTTTTTTTTTTTTTTTTTTTTTGGTGGGTCTGGGGATGGAACCCAGGGGCATTTCTCTGAGCTACACCCCCTGCCCTATGTTTCATTTTTTATTTTTGAAACCGGGTCTCACTGAGTTGCGGAGAGCCTCACTTAGTAGCTGAGGCTGTCCATGAACTGCGATCCTCCAGTCTCAGCCTCCCGAATGCTGGGATTACAAGCGTGTGCCACCACGCTGGGCTTATTTATTTTTTGAAACAGGGTCTCACTGAGTTGCCAAGGGCCTCACTAAGTAGCTAAGGCTGTCCACGAATCGCAATCCTCCTGGTACCAGCCTCTTAAATGCTGGGATTACAAGCATGCCCACCACGCCCGGCTCTTAAACCTACAGAATACAGCAAAAATAGGTTCCTTGATGGAAATCCAAACTATTCTAAAATGTGAAATAACCTATGTTTAACATCAATTAAAATTTCTAAAAATAGATATGTTTTTACCTTTAGTACCAGACAGTAGTCTGTAGGTGCTTTGTATTTGTTTCGATAGTCCTGACCATAATAAACATTGACATGATCCAACTGGAGAAAGCACACTAGATCCCGAGAGACCTGAGATAAAAACACACACAAGACTGAATTAACAATATGCAAAGAGGCAAGTATCATATCTGGTAACAGTTTTTAGTTAAGAACTAAAATATTACAAGTAGAGATTACTATTTTTCAGAAGAGAAGGAAGTTTGGTACAAATATTTCTTCTTTGAACCACAACGAAACCAAAAAGGCAGTCCATTTAGTTTATTGCACTGAAGGAGCTGGGCATGGTGACACATACTTGGAATCCCAGCATTTGGGAGGCTGAGACAGGAGGATCGCGGTTGGCCGACAGCCTCACTACTTAGTGAGGCCCTTTGCAACTCATTGAGACCGTTTTTCAAAATAAAGACTAAAAAAATAGGGCTGGGGGTATAGCTCAGAGGTACAATGCCCCTCGATTCCATCCTCAGTACTGCAAAAACAAAACAAAAAAGTGCTGACTTGTTTAGTGCTGAGGCTGGTCTCAAATCTGCAACCTCCTATCTCAGCCTCTCAAATACTGGGATTACAGGCCTGTGCTACCATGCCCAGCTTAAAGATACTTTAAATTTGGTAAGAGAATTAAGGTGGGCCAAAATAATAACCAGGGAAGTGAAAATTCTCAGGTTTCCTTGTCTTTATAATGGAGTCAGAAAGTAATTACCTGTGTGTCTTACATGAACTGAAAACAACAGCATACTCAATACAAACTAAAAGCTATTAGTACTGTAATCCCAATACTTGGAAGTTTAGACAGGAGGATCAGAGGTTCAGGGCCAGCCTCAGCAATTTAGCAAGACTGTTTCAAAATAATAAAGGGTTGGGTGTAGCTCAGAATGTTCCCAGGTTCAATCCCCAGTACCCCACTTTTCAAAACAATTAGCATAGTGAGAGAAGCTGAGAAATTTACAGAAGGGACACACCTTTGCTTTTCCTTTAGGGACATAGTAGATACCAGATGCTCGTAAGAGAAAATAACGCTTTTTCCATGACTTCTTGCCATCATCTTTCAACCAAAGGATTCCTTCAATTTCTGGTACAGTTATAGAACTTCCACAAAAACATTCCTAAAATAACAAGATTTTGAAAGATTTAAGATTCTTAGATTTTCAAAAAGTTGTATCTACCCTCGTGAGTTGCATTATAGTGTAAGGCAACTTAGTGAGACCCTGTTTCAAAATCAAAATATAAAAAAGGGCTGGCGGTATAGCTCAGAGGAAGAATGCCCCCGGGGTGGGGGGCAATCCCCAGTATCACCACCAAATTAAAACAACAATGACAAATAAAAAGTAACCTCACTAAGTACATAAGACATTTTTTTAACTTCTTTCTCCCAAAAGTATAGAAAAATTAGGAATCATTAAGATGACTTTTAAATGTACTGCGTATCACTATGAAAAGCTAAGTACTGTTTCATTTTCCCAACTCTATTGTTGGTAAGAGTTTATTCAGGTTTTCAACAAAGTAATGTCTTTGATTTTAGTTCTTTAAAATCAGCAAAAGTAAAAGAGCTGAAAATTCAGTTATGCTTAAATATGTTACTCTATAAAGTAAAGAGATTTTCCAAAAATGATTATTATGGATTAGTTATTTGAGTTAATTATGGCTAAGGCTTGAAATGTTTTGTGAACAGCTGCTTATATTCAAACTTCTCTCTGAAAAAGCAAATAACAGCCCAACCCCCATCTATCACTGACCAGCCCATCCACTTGACTTGTTAAGCCGGGTGTGGTGGCGCACGCTTGTAATCCCTGTACTTGGGAGGCTGAGATAGGAGGATAGAGCAGATTCAAAGCCAGCCGTGTTGGCTTAAGAGACCCTGTTTCCAAATAAAATATAAAATAGGTCTGGGAGTGTAGCCCGGAGTAGAAAGCCCCAGTACCACCAAAAAAACCCCAAAAAACAAAACAAAAAACAAACAAACAAACAAACAAAAACCTTGTTACACTCCTTTTAATCTACTAGACTATTGCATGGCAAATAATAATAATAATAATATAAAAATTAAAATTAAAGATTTTTTAAGAGCCTAACATGTTCACAAGTTGAATTCTCTCTTCATACTATCAAAGAATATAGGCTTTTCTAGTTAAAACCGTTAACAGTAAATATAGAGCACTGACATACTGGACTTTCAAGTTGGTTAATATTTTAATTTTAAAATGTGCAGGAAAAAAAGGGGTGGGGGATCATACCTCCAGTAGCACTTCTTTGTTTCTATCTGCCATTTCAGCTGTTTCCTTTTTCCCTAGAAGATAATTCTGGAAAAACAATGACATGAAAGTTAAAAGGCCAACCCTTTCCATTATTCTCTTGGTACAGGTATACATAAGATTTCTTCTAGAGAAATCAACTCCAGATCAACCTGGGCCAGGGCAGTTGGGGGAGTACTCCTTGGAAAAGCTTCCTGTATGAGCACCACCACTACCATGCTGGACAGGTGTCCTGCTTGCCTAAGTACTTGTCTTGAATTCCTGAGGGCTGTTACATGCTGACAAGTATGCTTTAGACTATATAATGAAGGCAACATTTAAAGTACCTAAAAGGTCTATAAATGATTAAGTACAAACGAGGCAAATTTCCTTAACACAGGCTGTGCTTAATGAAACCAGATACATAGAATTTATTTATGCTTTATGGCTTTTTAAAAATAAATACCACAGGACTTCCGGGAAGATGGCGACCGAGAAAAGTGGGGCTTAAGAGCCCCGCTAACAACCAATCTCCATTACCACAAAATCAACGCCTTTCATAGCCAGAAAACACCATCACCAGAGAAACAAAAAAATCACCAGGCTCCAGAGAGAAAGTGGACTGAGAACAGAGCTCAGAGCCACAGAGGAGATACACCGGCCTCACGCCCGAGGACGCGGCAGCAGCGCCATACTGCCAGCGGCAGCGGCAATTTCACTGGACGGCTACAGCAAGCCGAGGGATTCAGAGCGGAACTCAAAACCAAGAAGAAATACGCCAGCCTCACGGCCGAGGGCATAGCAACAGCGCCATATTGCCACCGGCGGCAGCAGCAGCGAATTCACCTAGTCCAGTACAGCTACATCTGCGAACTCAAGAACAGTGAGTCAAATTGCGGGCCACAGAGGAGAAATCCCAGTACTGTACTCCCTGGGACTTGACCCAGAGGGGGAGTGGTGGTGGCAGAGATATCACACCATAGGAGAACGTGCAACCTGCCCCCCCCCATAGTTTAAAGCAGCCTCTATCGACTCCCTGGGTCGGAGACTCTGTGATACAACCCAGTAAAGGAGTAGTGGGGTCTGAGATACTACAGACTCGAGATGGAGAGCACCTTAAGTGAAGTCATAGTGACCCAAGGGAAGAACCCAGAGAAGGCACAAACTTCCGAAATCATGGGAAAGAGGAATAACACTGGAGCAATGAATGCCCACAACCCCACAACATCAGAACCCGATAAAACAGAAAATCAGAGATTTCTAGAAGATCAAATCAGGAAAATAACTGTAGAAATAATAGAGGTGCTTCGAAAAGAACTCAGAGAGAGCCAAAAAGAGATAAAAGATGCAATTAATGAAGTAAAGACCTCAATTCAAAGCATGAACAACCGATTAGACCACATGGAGAACAGAATCTCGCTCTTAGAAGATGAGCAATCCAAAAATGAATGCATAGTTTCTAATCTAGAAAAAGATATCCAACAGCAGGAATCTGACATTGAAGAAATATGGGCCCATCTTAAGCGAGCTAACCTAAGAATAATTGGAATAGAGGAGGGAAAAGAAAGTGATACCAAAGGGATCAACAATCTCTTCAAGGAAGTAATAGCAGAAAATTTTCCAAATATAGAGCAAGAGGTTGATACACAGATCCAGGAAACTTATAGAACTCCCTTTAGACAGGATCTGAGAAGAGGATCCCCACGCCATATAATTGTCAAAATGACCAATGTGGAAGCCAAGCAGAGAATCTTAAAGGCAACAAAAACAAAGGGCCAAGTGACATTCAGAGGCAAACCAATTAGAATCACTCCAGACTTCCCAAACCAAGTCATGAGAGCCAGAAGGGCTTGGAGTAACATATTCCAAACTCTGAAAGAAAACAACTTCCAGCCAAAAATTTCCTATCCAGCAAAACTTTCTATCAAATTAGATGGAGAAATAAGAAGCTTCCATGACAAACAGAAACTGAAGGAATTTGTCTTCAAAACCAGCGCTAGAGAAAATACTCAAAGAGATTAACTACAAAGAAGAAATAGGTAACACACCCCAGAACCAGAGAAACAAGAGTTTCCATCCAACAGACAACTAAGATTGGTTATCTGTGGAGATTCATTATTTATGTTAGTCTTTTACCTATCTCTAAATGGTATTGTTTGCCTTTATTGTTGTTAATTTTTAGGATTTCTAGTTGGAATATTAATATACCTTCAGATATAGCATTTGGAAATATTTTATCCCATTCTATCAATAACTTTTAACTCTGTTTACACTGTCTTTGGATATACAATATTTTTTTATTTTTTAGGGAGTTTGTATACTCTTCTGTTGCCTGTGCCATTGAAATCATATCCAAGAAATCACTGCCAATGTCAATGTTGTGAGGTTTTATGAACCAGATTTTCTTCTAAAAGTTTGTAGTCTTAAGATTTATATTTAGGTCTTTTATCTATTTTGAGTTAATACTTGTATATGGGATTAGGTAAGGGTCCAATTTTATTCTTTTCCATGTAAGTATTATTTTTCAACAATATTTAGTTAAAAGATTATTATTTTCACCACCAAATGTTCGTGGAAACCTTGTCAAAAATAACTTGACAATATAGGGAAGAATTTAGCTCTAGGCTTGTATTTAACTCCAATGGTTTATATATCTGCCTTTAGAACAGTACTACACTGTTACAATTATTTTAGCTTTATATGGTTTGAAATCAGAAAATATATATCTTCTAGCTTTGTTCTTTTTCAAGATCATTTTGGGTATCTAGAATCCATATTCCATATTAGGATAGATTTTTTTCTGAAAAATAAATATATAAATATATGATAGTTTCACCTAAAAAAAATAGAAAAAAAATATTCTCTGGTAAGAAAGAAAGAAAGCAAAAAGAAATATTGAAATGTTATCTTTAAGTCATCAAAAGCTTGGTATCAGACAAATGAAACTGTTATGTGAGATTATCATTTTTAATTTTGGATAAATTGCTATAATACTAGATGTCAACTACTAAGCCAAGCATGGGAAGGAGGGATGGGGAGAGAATGGGGTGGGGATCAGGTGGGGGCTGACTGGGTGATGTGTGCATGTATGTCCACAAAAGTTTGTATCCCACTATGATGTATGAATACAGTGCACCAATAAAAAATTAAAAAATAAAATAAAATACCACAGAGCAAAGAACCCGATAACTCCTTGCAGCTATTTCTATCCCTACAAGAGTATATCCCATATGGCACTGTGGGACTGGGAACCTCTTTGAGGCCTGACAACTAAGCTTAGCTCACTTTCTACCTCTGTGGTAGTCAAGAATGTTCCCGTGGGGCTTTGCAGCTAAAATGCTCTAATTCAGAGGTTGATAGGTGTTGTTGTTGTTTTTAAACTCTATTAACTCAGCAGTAATGAGCAAGATATTTTAAAACCCTGGCTTCCATAAGTTACTCAGTCTTACCTGTGGGTTTTTGAAAAGTGCATATTTTTCTATACGCTCCATAAATATAAGCTTATTTTGGCTATCTCTTGTCCAATTAAGAAGATTTTCAACCAAGTTTTCATGGTCTTCAAAGATTCTCTCTGTTCCAAAATAAAATATCAATACTTTGTTACTATTCATTAGAACTGCAAAAAAGACAGAAAACCTTGTGAAGTAATTCCCATCAGAAGCTACATTCCCACCCCTTTATTTATCTATCTATATATCGATTTATTTATTTATTTATTTATTTATTTATTTTGCAGGTCTGGGGATGGAACCCAGGGGCATTAGACCTCCAAGCTACACCTCCTGCCCTAATTTTTATTCTTTATTTTGAAGCCGGGTCTCACTAAGTTGCAAAGGGCCTAAGTAACTGAGGCTGTTCGCAACCCACGATCCTCAGGTCTCAGCCTCCAAATGCTGGGATTACAGGCGTGTACCACCATGCCCACTTCCTTTATTTATTTTGAAACAGGGTCTCAATAAGTTGCTGAGGATATGGGTAAGTTGCCGAAGTTGGCCTTAAATTGGAGATCTTCCTATCTCAGCCTCCCAAAAATGGGATTATAGGCGTGCATCATCATGCCTGGTCTTTTTCTTTTCCAGTAGTGAGGAATGAATCCAGAGGTATTCTACCACTGAGTAACATCCCTATCCTCTGTTCTTTTTTCTTTTCTTTTTTTTTTTGGGGGGGGGTGATACTGGGGATTGAACCCAGGGGCATTCTACCTCTGAGCTACACCCCAAGCCTTTTTCGTTATTTTGAAACAGGGTTTCACTAAATCACCAAGGACCTTGCCAAGTTGCTGAGGCTATCCTCAAACCTGAGGTCCCCATCTCAGCCTCCCAAGTATTGGTATTACATATGTGCACCACTATGACAAGGTCCTTTCTTAATTTTTGAGACAGGGTCTCTCTAAATTGCTGAGGCTGAACTCAAACCAGAAACCCTGTCTCACCTTCCCAAATTACTGGAATATAAGCATACACTAGCAAGAATCTTAACAGTTCTTGGCCCTTAAGAAATATCTGGCTTTCCTCACTGTTTAAATATGAAAACATGCCCTGGGGATGTAAAGTGACTTAAAGTCCCACAGCCATCCAGGCATGGTGGCCCACGCTTGTAATCCCAGCACTTAGGAGGTTGAGACAGGATGCACAGGTTCAAAGCCAGCCTCAGCTACTTAGTGAGGGTCTCCGCAACTTAGTGAAATCCTGTTTCCAAATAAAATATAAATAGGCCTGGGAGTATAGCCCAGAGGTAGAAGGCCCCTGGGTTTCACCCCCAGTACCCCCCCCCCACACAGAAGTTTCACATCTGATACATGAAAAAATTAAAACTAGAATCTACATCTCCTAACTTGGAGTATATCATTCTGCAGCCTTTGGCCTTTTTTTCCATTTCATCCTTAAAAAATGAGAGCTAAGTTGCATTTTATAAATTTTGATATCAAGTATTTTCAATAGTTCTTAGTTCTTAGCATTCAAAAAACTTCCAAGATGATTTCTTTGATCTAAGAATATTGCTTTTTTTTTTTTTTAACTTAGGAACTGGGGTTCGAATCCAGGGACATTCTACCTCCAAGCTACACTACCAGCCCTATTTTTTATTCCTTATTTTGAAACAGGATCTCACTATGTTGCAGAGGGCCTCACTAAGTAGCTGAGTCTGGGTGTGAACCTATGATCCTCCTGTCTCGGCCTCCCAAGTACTGAGATTACAAGTGTGTGCTACCAGGCCCAGTTATTGCTTGCTTTTAAGCAGATATGTTTTCTAATTTCCAAATTAGGTGTCAAAGAATATGTCCTGTATACATATTGAACATATGTTAAAGGACATGTATGTGTGTGTGGGGGGGTACTGGGGACTGAACCCAGGGGAGCATTCCACCTCTGAGCTACACCCCAGCCCTACTGTTATTCTTTATTTTGAAACAGGGTCTTACTATGTTGCAAAGGGTTTCACTAAGTAGTTGAGGCTGGCCTTAAACCTGAGATCCTCTTGTCTCAGACTCCCAAGTACTAGGATTACAAACATGTGTCAGGGCCCGGCTAAAGAATATGTTCTAGATAATGATTCTCTGAAATCTGTTGATGTTTTTTGTTGTAGTAAGAGTTAAAGGGTGGTATGAAGGCTTCAGAACAAATGCAAATAAATGTAAAACAGTCTTTAGTAAAAAGCATTGAGCTAAGCCAGGCCTGGTGGGGCAGGGTTGTAATCTCAGTCCTTAGGAGGCAGAGACAGGAGGATCGCGCAGGTTGGAAGCCAGCTTCTCTGGCTTAAGAGACCCTGTTTCCAAATAAAATAATAGGCCTGGGAGTGTAGCCCAGAGGAAGAAGGGTTCCATCCCCAGTACCACCAAAAAAAAAAGCATTGCGCTATGTTGTTTTTATCTGAAGGAAAAAGTATTTTGTTTCTTTACAATTTTTTTAACCCATTTAAAAATCTGAAGTGAACTGGAAGTGGTCTTTTATTCAAAGTACTCTCAAAATAGTTGGGAAAAGGTAAAAATCCAAATAATAAAATTTGAGCTGTATGGCAATTTTTTTTTTTTTTTTTTTTTTTGGTGGTACTGAGGTTCCTGGAAGCCCTTCTACCTCTGGGCTACACTCCTAGACCTATTTTATACTTTTTTATTTTTGGAAACAGGGTCGCTTAAGCCAGCGCGGCTGGCTTCGAACCAGCGCGATCCTCCTGTCTGCCTCCCAAGTGCAGGGATTACAAGCATGCGCCACTATGCCCGGCTGGCAATTTTATAAACAAACAAAATGTTTCAAAATGCTTCTTCAACATAAAAACTGCTGGGATTACACAGAAGTTAGAAAACAATTAAAACAATGTCATTACTAACCCATTTGTAACTCAGAAATGGTTTCCACCAGCGACCAGTCTAAACTAAAACCACAGTGGGACTTGTCCATCAGGTTATCGAGCACTTGTCTTACTGTCTGCCTCTCATCCACCATCATCGTTTTAGAACTGTCGTCAGACATGTGGACTCTGATCACCAGCTACAGCAGGTAAAAATAAAATTAAACGAAAACCAAAAGTTGGTATTCTGGAAAAGAGTTTCTTTCAATATTAAATAATATCCTGATTGATATCTTTAAACATAAAACACAAATAATGAATTTACTATGAGAAAAATAGGTTAAAAGCTGGATATCAAATAATCTACCTAAATAAACCTAAAATCCTTTAACATATATATTAGTTAAAATTATGGTAAGACTATTGTTTTACTCTTTTAAGAGAATTTAGAAGCAGTTATTCCTTGTATAATGCATCTAACCCATAAATATTATTACATGTAAAAAAATATATTAGGAAGAAATACCCATCCTCCCACTCCACAAAGTAGATAAATATTATATAAACAAGACAGTTCTTCATAAATCCATAAAATTGATAAAAATCTCAAACCAGGCAAAAGCTCACATGTCACCTTTTTCACTTGTGCCTCTTTAATTTTCTCTAGGGCGACTCTAATCTTCTCTGCTTTCAATTTTGCTGCCTGTTCTTCCTGTGAATACAAATCGTTTCAGATAAACTAATGCTAGTATTATGAACATATTTGAGAAGTCTTTTTTTTAATCCTTAAAGATTTCCTTGACATTAAATTTCATTAAGAATTTAACATCAAACACTTACAAAGAACATTTTGGGGGGGGCAGGTCTGGGGATGGAACCCAGAGGCATTCAACCTCTGAGCTGCACCCCCTGCCCTATTTTTCTTTCATTCATTCATTCATTCATTCATTCATTCATTCATTCATTCATTCATTCAGGTGGTACTGGGGATAGAACCCAGAGGCCTTCTACCTCCTCCGGGCTACACTCCCAGACCTATTTTTTTTTTAAATTTGGAAATAGGGTCTCTTAAGCCAGCGGGTGGCTTTGAACCTGCAGGATTCTCCTGTTTCAGCCACCCAAGTGCAGGGATTACAAGAATGCACCACCACGCCCCGCTATTCTTTTATTTTTGAAACAGGGTCTCACTAAGTTGCAGAGGGCCTCACTAAGTAGCTGAGGCTGTCTACGAACTGCGATCCTCCTGTCTCAGCCTCCAGAATGCTGGGATTACAAGCGTGCGCCACCACACCCGACACAAATAACACGTTTTAAAAATGGTTCTTCTCACAAAATGAAAGCAGACACATTGTAAAGAGAGAAGCATTTTTAGAGATGCAGCCTAGGAAATGTCTGACAATACAATTAGATTCCATATTCTAAGAGGGAGGAAGTAAAGGAATCTGTGATGTAGTAAATTAGTAAGTTTGATTCTATCAATATAAAGCAGTTGAATCTCAAGTTCTCAGTTTGGGGAAAAATGACTATATAATATCCATCTGTGGGCTTTCCAATTAATGTTATACTTACACAGTCCCTCAACTCAATCTATATTCTTTCCAAAATATGGGCATGCTTTTGCATATTAATGTTTTGTTCTGTAACAATGAAAATAATATCTTAAAAATACCTACAGTAAAAAAATTATCTAATTATTTACAATTATATAAAAACTTTCTTAAATTTTTTTTTCAGTACCGGGCATAGAACTCAGGGGCATTCCACTTCTGAGCCACACCCCCAGCCCTATTATTTTTTTTTTTATTCTTTATTTTGAAACAGGGTCTCACTAAGTTGCAGAGAGCCTCACTAAATAGCTGAGGCTGTCGGCAAACCGTGACCCTCCAGTCTCAGCCTCTCAAATGCTGGGATTACAAACATGCTCCACCATGCCCAGCTTATAAAAACTCTTAATAGGGGCCGGGATGTAACTCAGTGGCAAAGCGCCTGCTTTGCAGGTGTGGCGCTCTGGGTTCGATCTCCAGTTCCAAAAAAGACAAAAAACAAAAAACAAAACAAAACGCTAAGAAAAATTCTTAATAAATTAAAAATATAGGTACATTCTCTTCAATATATGAATACATAGGAAACTGCCTAATGTCCAAAGTTTTACTCTGCTTTCAAAAATCATACAATATAATCATGCCAGTAAATATTAATTTATTTCAATTCATTCACTGTAAGTTTTTAAATGTAAAATGCAATTTTCCAAACAATTTCTAGTAACTTCTACTTCAGAAAACTTAGATTATAAATAGTAACAAAAACTATAAAGAGCTAAAATACTTGTTCATTATTTTTATTTTATTTATTTATTTTTTGGTGGTACTGGGGTTCCTGGAAGCCCTTCTACCTCCGGGTTATACTCCCAGACCTATTTTATACTTTTTATTTGGAAACAGGGTCTCTTACTCCAGAGCGGCTGGCTTCAAACCTGAGCGATCCTCCTGTCTCCACCTCCCAAGTGCAGGGATTACAAGTGTGCACCACCACGCCTGGCTTGTTCATTATTTTTCTAAAACAGCATGTAGTACTAGTACTCCAACACCAGTACTTACTTGTAATTTCCAGAAATAAGCCATAATACACTCTGTAACAGTCTCCAATTGAAAAAAAAAAAGCTCATGTAAATAAACCTTTGTTTATAGACAGCTATTTTCTATTTCTAAGCTTTTGATTTCTCTAGAAAATTTATAAGAAAAATTTAATTACCATCTTATATATTATTTTATTTAATGAACTTAAAAATATTTAATTATATTGTCAGGCTCGGTGGTGCACGCATGTAATCCCAGTAATTGGAAGTATGAGACAGAAGGATCCAGGTCCGCAGCCCGCTTCAGCTACTAAGTGAGGTTTCCTGCAACTTAATTAGATCCTGTTTCAAAATAAAGAATAAAAAATTGGCTGGGCGTGGTGGTATGTGCTTATTTAAATCAGTACTTGGGAAGCTGAGACAGGTTCGGGACCAGCCTCAGCTACATAGTGAGACTATTTCAAAATAAAGAATTAAAAAATAGGGCTGGGGGTGGCTCAAAGGTAGAATGCCTCTGGGTTCAATCCCTAGTACTGCAAACAAACAACAAAAAAGAATAAAAAATTGGGCTGGGCTTGGGGGTGTAGCTTGGAGGTAGAATGCCGCTGGGTTCAATCCCCAGCACCACACACACACACAAAAAAAATTGTATAAGCCAAATTTTATCCTCTCTGGATTGTGATTAAAAACTAGAATCCATGCATTATTTTTCGTTAAAAAGCTAAAGCTTCTAGGTCAAAAAACAAAACAAATTTATTTACTAGAATTATTTCTTGTTTAGTGAAATTCCGATGGCTTTTCACTTCATACTCTAGACTGTTTCCTCTCATTTCAAGCCTAGTATTTTCTATTCTAGGGAACAGAAAAAGAGTGGTTGGGGAAGGCAGTGAACTTGTTTGCTAGACATTTGATCTCTTTCAATGAAAGAAGCCAGTGAATTAACATAATAATCAAGGTCTAGAAGGACTATCTACAACCCCAATAAGGCAGACAACAAAAACTTTATATAATAAAAATGGAGAGAGCTAAGATAAGATTCAGTCATTGTACTTTTGTAGACTTGGTCCTTCTGACCAAAAGTCCTATCCCCCATCCATTATGCAAATAAACAGAATTATAAAATATGCTTACTTCATTTTATTTCTTATTTTTGTGGTACTGGGGATTGAACCTAGGGGCATTCTATCTCTAAGCTACAACCCCAGCCCTATTTTCTAATTTTGAAACAGGGTCTCACTAAGTTACGGAGGGCCTTGCTAGATCACTGAAGCTGGCTAGGCTGCAAACTTAGAATCCTGTCTCAGACTTCCAAGTACTAAGATTACAGGAATGTGTGACCATTCCTGGCTCCCAGTTTATGATTTAACTTAATATTTTCCTGTAAAAAGCAGGCTATAAAAAAACAACAACAAACTGTTATTAAAACCCTGTCTAGAACTGTCTTAGAGAAGTAAAATATTACGGTAAATTACCAAACCCTATTTGTGTTTTGATGAATATGGTATAGCTCTATAAATCTAAAATGCTTTAAACTGTCAAGTAACTGATTTCATAAAACACTGGAATGCATTTTCCATTCCTTCATCCTTATATTGGCATAAATGATTGCTGTCCTCAAACTGCAATCCTCCTGTCTCAGCCTCCCAAATGCTGGGATTACAAGCATGTGCCACCCAACATGCCTGGCTCTGCAAAGAAGTTTTACTTCATGTTGCTGCAAAGTAATTTTAAAGTCTGATGAGGGATGATGATGATGATGTGGAGTCAATGCTTTGTGTATTTGGGATACAAACATGAACGTCCGAATTCTTTATGATAATATAACTAGTTTGTAGTTACATTAAAGTATTCTGAAGTATTCTGAAAATATTCCAGGGTATGAAGAGACAAGCCATAGACTGGGGAAGAAATACATGCAAAAGACCTACTTGACTAAGGACTGTTATCCAAAGTATACAAAGAACCTTTATAAGTCAAGAAAATAGCCTGACTTAAAAATAGCCCAAATCCAGAATACTGACATCAAAAGCTGGTGAAGATGTGGAACAATAGGAACTTTCATTCATTGCTGGTGAAAATGTAAAATGGTATACCCACTTTGAAAGACAGTCTGACAGTTTCTTAGAAAATTAAACATACTCTTACCATATGATATAGTAATCATGTTTCTAGGTATTTACCCAAATGAGTTGAAAACGTATATTCACACACACACAAAAAAAACCTGAAGCTTTACTCACTGTAATTCCCCAAACTAGGAAGCAACGTTTCATTCTACATTTAAGATATCATATGAGAAAAACAAAGGTGCCAAGGATGATCAGAGGGCTTAACCTGGGTCGGGGAGAATGTAAGCATCCTAAGTAGAAGCAGAAATACCAATGAAGATGGAAGTAAATAATGGAGTCCCAGTGAGGAGATAGAAAGGAAATAGGCAGATAGGAAAGAGGCCTGGGTAGAAAAAATTTCCTGCTCTTCCAAGGAGCAGAGATAAGAAGGACCAAAGCTTCACAAAACCATCTGTTTACTAATCAACAAACCCAGGAGACATCACTGGAGCAAGTCTGACACTTCTGCTGAAAGGAGACCCTTCAAAGGACATGCAAATGACACTCCTACTGAAAGGAGACCCCTCAAAGGACATGCAAAAACCCTATACAAATTCTGAGAGCTGCTTCCCAGAATCCCAAACTCCAAGCAATAGAGGACATGCAGACATATATAAACCCCTAGTACAGTCACCAGGACGGTTACCCACTCTGGGAACCCCTCCCCGCTGGGGAGCTTCTCTCTCTCTCTCTCTCTCTCTCTCTCTCTCTCTCTCTCGCAGGTCACGTTAGCTTTGAGAGAAGGTAGGGTGCAATTGAAGGCATGTGGCCCGGGCTACACTCGGGTAGTGACCTGAAGGCCTCCACTGGACATCAAGGCGGACCAGGGTCCCTAGGAATGACCTGCACTTCTTTCTGGAAGATCGTGTGGACTCTGGGAGAAAGCAGCTTGCAACTGAAGGCATTTGGCTTGGGCTACCCTCAAGTATTGTCCTGAAGGCAGCTATTGGATACCAGAGCCCCAATAGCCTGTAGAGATGTTCTGCCACTTTCCCTATTCCTTTCTAGCAGATCACGTGGACTTTGGGAGAAAGCAGCTTGCAACTGAAGACATTTAGCTTGGGCTACTCTCAAGTATTGTCCTGAAGGCAGCTGCTGGACTCCAGAGTTCTGACAGCCCCTTTGGGGTGTTCGGTCACTTTTCCCTATTCCCTGTTGCTTCTAATAAACCTTTTACTCCACTTCCTGCAGTCTGCGGGTGTCATTCTTCGCTCACCGTACACAAGAACCCGGTAAGGAAACGCCAAGTTTCTTCTCAAGAAACTCCCTTTCATTTAAGGAAACGTCGGGTTTCTTCTCAAGAAACCCCCCATTTAACCAGGGAGAAGATGGACAGAAGGCTAAATGATTTAAGCGCTAGTAAGATGCTGGTGATCTCTGAGTACCCCCAGCAGGTATTTGGAAATGTACTCTTGAGAATAGAGAAGGGGCTGACGAAAAAGAAAGAAAAACTGAAATGGTTATAAAGAATGTGGCTAGAACCTACTTATATTTCTATATCCGCCTGATCTTTACACGTTTCTACTTCCACTCATAAACCTGTCTTTTTTTCTGGGGGGAGTACTGGGGGTGGAACCCAGGAGCTTTTCTACCTCTGGGCTATACTCCCAAACCTATTTTATACTTTATTTGGAAACAGGGTCTCACTAGGTTGCTGAGAGCCTCATTAAGTAGTTGGGGCTGCCTTCGAACCTGTGCGATCCTCCTGTCTCAGCCCAAGTACTGGGATAACAAGCGTGTGCCACAATGCCCAGCAAAAGCCGGGCGTGGTGGTACACACTTGTAATCCCTGCACTTGGGAGGCTGAGACAGGAGGATCGTGCAGGTTTGAAGCCAGACTCAGCTACGTAGTGAGACCCTGTTTCCAAATAAAATATAAAATAGGTCTGGGAGTGTAGCCTAGAGGTAGACAGCCCCTGGGTTCCATCCCCAGTACCAAAAACAAACAAACAAACAAAAAATACAAACCCCTCCCCCCCACACACACAAAAAACACAAACAAACAAAAAACCTGCTTTGTAATTCCAGCATTCGGGGGGCTGAGACCTGGAGGATCGCAGTTCGCTGAAAGCCTCAGCTACTTAGTGAGGCCCTCTGCAACTCAGTGAGACCCGGTTTCAAAATAAAGAATAAAAAAATAGGGCAGGGGATGTAGCTCAGAGGTCAAATGCCCCTGGGTTTCATCTCCAGACCCACCAAAAAAAAAAAAAAAAAGAAATCTGGGCAAGAGAAAAGTTCCTACTGCTAACTTTGTCACAAGGTGTTCTCTTTGAGCTGTTCCTTGTGGAAGTTTAGTTTAGTCTTCCATCTTTCATAAGTTCAATAAGTTTACAAGGTTAGAAATAAATAGCAAAGTAGACATTGCTCATAAATGCTATATATATTCCTCAGAAACTATAAGCAAGTCTGACATTTTTAATTAAACATATTAAATAACATATTTAAATGACATATTTAAATAACAATAAAATAAAGACATGAGTTGAAAAGAGGTAGAAAGCTATTTCACATCCTGATCCTATTACTTCCCAGTTAATGTTGATAATTACTAAAAGATTTTAAATTACAAACAAAAATCCAGCTGGTCTGAGTCAAAACACTAAGAGAAAAGAAGTGAGAAAATTGCAGCCTCTCCTTCCAATTTGATTAAGTTAATAAAAAACCAAGATTATTTTTACATAAGTAAATGTTTTAATTAAACTAGGAGGTGTTAATGTTTGTACAGAAACTGTTTGGATAATTGTTAGTAATAAAAGTTCAAATTAAAGCAATACTATTTAGATTTTATTTTATTTATTCTTTATGGTACTGGGGATTCTACCTCCAATCTATACCTCCAGCACTATTTTTTATTCTTTATTTCGAAACACGGTCTCATTGAGTTGCAAAGGGCCTAAGTAGCTGAGGATGCTGCAAACCCGAATTCTCCTGTCTCAGCCTCTAAAATGCTGGGATTACAAGCGTGCACCACCACACCTGGCCTCTATTTAGATTTTAAAATGCAATATATTTAACCAGAAAAAGTACAACATGCTTGGGAGACTATTAGGCATTTGCCAAAATTTAAAAACTAGTGAAAATTACTGAACATACTTTCTACTCTTGATGTTGTCTGATAGTAATTAAGTAGATGATTATCTTCAGTAAGAGAAAAAGTACCTCCATTAAAGGTGTTGAATTAAGAAAATAATCTGAGAGCACAATCAAAACCAGAGATTATATTCTATCTACAAGGCAGTAAACAGTGACATGCATGTGGAAAGCAGTATTATCACCTTGGTCAGCAAATGAGAAGGTTTTCCTGCAATGTTTCTCAGAAGGAGGGAGGTTTCCCTGTCCAGATAGGAGTGCTTGCGCAGAGAGAGAGAGAGAAACAAAAACAAAAACAGGCAGTAACAGAAGTCAGTGAAGGCTTTATGTGTTTAAAACATAAATATAAAGCAGATAAAGCAAGAATGATTCTCTATAATTAATCTAATTTTTAATAAACTGGGTGAAATATGTCCATAAAGAAAATTTTTAAAAAAGAAGAAAAATAAAGGAGGGGGCAGGTAAAGACTTCATTTGTGTCCATGGGTGTGCCGCAGACCACTCTTGCTGATTTCTGGCTCTCTGGGAAAATGGAAAAGACATGCAAAGATCACAAAGCCTACGTGATTTCTAGGCCAGTGCTCATGAGTTCTGTGCACAGAACACAAATAAAAGGTAAATCAGAAACCAATGGTTAAACATATTCCCTCCTGTGGTTAAAGCCTTTGCAAGACCTACATAGATTTAAATAGTATATTCTTATGAAAATACAATAAAACTATATGCTTTTCAAAACTTCTGCAAGTATTTCTGATCAATTCAATGACAGCTACTTTAAGAGGAAAAATACCCATCAATATTTTACCTGATAAACTTCTTTTCAGTAAAGTTTTATTAACCCACTAACTACAGGACCATGTTGCACTGTAAAGGATTCACACAGCAAATGATTACATGAACAAAATATTAGTAAGTTTTCCCCTTGAATAAATCTATATTGAATTAATGTATTTTCATTAAAATGTTTGTGACTAACAGTAATCCCCAACTATCATTTCCCTTTCCTTACATAACTTTTTAGTAATATGTTGTAAGTTTATCCAACTGTATTGTTTTTATCCAAATTCCAACTGTTTTTGTAATCTTCTAAGAGAGGGTGGTGTTACCGAGTACTGAACTCAAGGACACAACAACTGAGATATACCCCTAGCCCTTTGTATTTTTAATTTGATATTGTGGGGTTTGTTTTTTTCTTTTTTTGGTGGTACTGGGGTTCCTGGAAACCCTTCTACCTCAGGGATATATTCCCAGACCTATTTTTACATTTTCATTTTGGAAACAGGGTCTCCTAAGCCAGCACGTGGGGCTGGCTTCGAACCTGCGCGATCCTCCTGTCTCCGCCTCCCAAGCGCGGGGATTACAAGTGTGTGCCACCACGCCCGGCTGATATTGTGTTTTTTACAGTACTGGGGATGGAACCTAGGGGCATTCTATCTCCTAGCTACATCCCAACTCTTTTTTTATTTTTTATTTTGGTGGTACTGGGGCTCCTGGAAGCCCTTCTACCTCCAGGCTACACTCCCAGACCTATTTTATACTTTTTTTTTTTTTTAATTTGGAAGCAGGGTCTCTTAAGCCAGCGAGACTGGCTTCGAACCTGCAAGATCCTCCTGTCTCCGGCTCCCAAGCGCAGGGATTACAAGCATGCGCCACCATGGCCCGGCTACAAACCTGTGATCCTCCAGTCTCATCCTCCAAAGTACTCAATTACAAGCATACACTACCACACCCGGCCATATTTTTTATTTTGAAACAGAGGCTAAGTTGTTGAGGCTGACTTCAAATTGACAATCTTGTCTCGGTCTCCTAAGAAGGATTACAGGCTCGTGCCACTGTACCGGGCTTTAGATATATGTAATTTAGATTTGCCTGTCCCTAAATAATTTTAAATTAGCATTAGTTTTTTAATACTATGTAATTACTAACCATTACTTTGTTGTTTTGCAGTACCAGGGATTGAATCCGGGGACACTCTATCTCTGAGCTACACCTCCAGCCCTATTTTATTTTGAAAAAAGGTATATTGCTAGGTTGAGAGTCTAACTACTTACAGAGGCTATCCTTGAACCTGCAATCCTCCTGTCTCAGCCTCCCAAGTACTAGGATTACAAGCATGTGCCACCATGTCAGGCTAACTACCACTTAAAGTAATGCAGGCATGGCAGAGCAGAGTCATATGAAAAATGTTATATAATGTTATATTTTATAAATCTAAACCATGACAAATTATTTGTAAAGAAATGTAATATACTTAAGCTGCTTCTAGAGAAGATAAAACATACCATACTTCAAGATTAAAATATTTTAACAAAATATAATAGTAGCTTAATCTTTGCTCAGATCTATACTATGGTAAATTTCCTATATGGTAGTTTATTGCCTATATTGTTAAAGTTGTGAGGGGTTTTTTTGTTTTTTTTTTTGTTTGTTTGTTTGGTTTTTTTTGGTGGTACTGGGTTGTGGAAACCCTTCTACCTCCGGGCTACACTACCAGACCTATTTTTATACCTTTTTATTTGGAAACAGGGTCTCTTAAGCCAGCGCGGCTGGCTTCGAATCTGCGCGATCCTCCTGTCTCCGCCTCCCAAGCACGGGGATTACAAGTGTGTGCCACCACACCTGGCTGTTAAAGTTGTGTTTTAATTGAAGATGAACTTATACCTGCCCCTTACCCACTCCTTTAAAAAAAACCTTAGGTTTAAAAAAAAACCCAAGGTTTTTTTTTTTTTTAATGGACATATTTACCAAGATTACCATTAACAAAGTCACAAACAATAATAAAAATAGAAACAATTATGCCTGGGTCCTCATTTACCTACATGGTATAGTCCTTCTGACATCTATAAAGACAGTAGATAGGCAGAAATTTCTGAAAATTCAATTTAAAGTTAATGATCAGCTAAGACCAAGAAGAAATGTGAGAATAACGAGTGAGAAACACAATTAAAAACAGCAACTACAACCTTCACTGTTCTTATTCCCATTCATTATTTGTTACTCACACATAATGGGAAATTATACTTATACAAATATGTAAAATATACAACATGTACTGTAAGAAAATATTTTTTTTTGGTAGCACTGGAGATTGAACCCAGGGGCGTTTTATATCTACACTATACATCCGACTCTACTTTTTAAACAGTCTCACCAAGTTGTGGTGGCCTCACTAAGTAGCTGAGGCTGGCCAAAAGCTTGTGATCCTCCTATCTCAGTCTCCCAGGTACTGAGATTACTAGCAAGTGCCACCACACCTAGCAATAAAACGATTCTTGAAAACCTACCACATTAATCTTATAAAGTTACTTTTTTTCAAAAAAAGATCCCCAGTAGAATACACTCAGGTTATTATATTTCAAATTTAAAAAATGAAATCTGCATCAGGGTATCAAAACAAATTATGATTTGGTAAATGTAATTTTAGATATCAAAGTAAGACTGAAGCATTAATTTAAAAAGATTACAAGACTTATTCAAATTCTCAAACTTGTATCACCTCAAAGACTATGAAGTCCCTTAAAACATTTGTAATTTTAGAGGCAGGAGTTAATTATATTTCCTTAAAAGACTCAGAATAAGGTATCCATTTTGAAATACTGAAATAGTTTAATATAAAAAGGGGATAATCATGCCGGGCGTGGTGGCGCACGCTTGTAATCCCCGCGCTTGGGAGGTGGAGACAGGAGGATCGCGCAGGTTTGAAGCCAGCCGCACTGGCGTAAAAGACCCTGTTTCAAAAATATAAAATAGGTCTGGGAGTGTAGCCCGGAGGTAGAAGGGCTTCCAGGAACCCCAGTACCACCAAAAAAAAAAAAAAAAAAAAAAAAAAGGAGATAATCATTATAGTTGGTGACTCAAAAATATGTAATCTAAAAAACAAAAATCATGAATACCTAAACTATGTTGTGCTTGGCTGTAGTGATTCACCACTTAACCACTAGCAGGGAGGGAGGGCAGATTCATGTTCCTTCTCTCAAACTACAGATTTCTTTCTGAGTGTGTGTATTAGGGGATGAGCTGGAGAAAAACCCAGAGGCATTCTAACTCTGAGATTCATTTCCAGCCCTATTTTATTTTTTATTTTGAAAGGGTCTCACTAAGTTGCAGGGGTCCTTATTAAATTACTAAGGCTGGCCATGAACCTTCAATCCTCCTGTCTCAGCCTTCCAAGTACTGGTCTTATAGGTGTGTACCACTATGCCCAGCTCAAACTACAGGTTTCTATAGCAATATAGGACATCTAGAAACTAGAAGCACCAAACTCAGTTCTTCAACAAACGCCTTCCTTATCTATTCCCCTACTGGTAGCACTCAGTCACACATTGCTCCAAGAATTTCTTGCTTTTCAGAAAGAAGGGGCAGGTGGGGTATTGTGGGGGAAAATGGTTACTGAAGAAAGATGGAAGGAGGATAAAAAGAGTGCTATGTAGTTTTGGTGTATAAGTGAAATACTGAGACGGCAGGACAGGACAATGGTCTGGGCAGGATGTCCCATCAGCCTTTAGTTTTGGTACATATTGCTAATTAACAAAAATGCACAGAACTAGTCCTATCAACAACACCTCTATTTTCTTCTATTCACTATACAAAATTAGAGGCTTACATGTAATCCATTTTATGGATTTTTCTTTTTTCATTTTTCTTCTTCCTTTCATATATCAACTATTTTTTTAGGTTCTAATTTTGAGCCTGGAACTATGCCAGGCCCAGACATGCAAAGGTGACAGAGAAAGGCCCCTCAGAATTGAGATTGTGAAGCTGGGCATGGAGGCGCCTGCTTATAGTCCCAGTACTTGGGAGGCTGGGACAGGAGGATCGCAGGTTTGCAGCCAGCCTGAAGCTACTTAGTGAGGTCCTGTTTCAAAATAAAAGAATAAAATAGGGCTGAAGTACAGCTTGGAGGTAGAATTTAAAAAAAAAAAAAAAAAGAACTGAGATTGTGTTAGATACAGAACCACTACAAAACAATGTATTAGGTAGCATGGGAGTAAGTAGGAGGTAAATACCTACACCAAAATTAGGAGTTTAGGAGCTTAGTAAAGTATTTCTGAAAAACCTTAGTCCTGAGGATGAGTAAGAGGCAGTGTGGAGTGTAGCTCAGAAGTAGAATGCCCCTGGGTTCAATTCCTAGTAAAACACACACACATACACAAAATATTATTTCCCCCTTTTGCTTATCATTTAGTAGGTTATGTCTGCTGTTACCATGAACATATTTTAATTCTGGGGTCCAATCATCTCTGCTTTTTCCTACACTTATTTTTTTAAAATTTATTTTGTGGTACTGGGGATAGAACCCAGGGGCATTCTACCTCTGAGCTACACCCCCAGCCCTATTTTTATTCTTTATTTGGAAACAGAGTCTCAAGGAATTGCAAAGAGCCTCACTAAGTAGCTGAGACTAGCCACAAACCACGATCCTCCTGCCTCAGCCTCCCAAGTGCTGGGGTTACAAGCGTGCCCCACCACGCTCGGCTCCTGTACTCATTTAAAACAAAATAACTCTAATTTCCTTGCTTTACTAAAATTCTAAGTGCCTGATTATAAGAAGGAGAGTTTGGAGTGATATCTAAGCATCTACAAGTTCAAATAGATATTTTTATCATAAATTATTTTTATTCCTCTTCATACTAGGTATTATGCCCTTATATTCAATTATAAAAGCAGGTATGTAGGTAGATGACTCACTATGAATTTCATGTAGGGTGGTAAAAATGGGATTGTAGATTATCATAAAAAGGGTGTGTTTGGACTAAAAGGATTGAGAACTACTACTTAAGCAGAACAAATAAGAGCATTATTAAGTATGGTTGACACTAAAGAGTGTTGGAGGGGGGACTAAAAGTGAGATTGGGAAAGTGTTTTTCATTCAGCAGCATATAACTTATTAGTGGGTTATAAAATCAATTCATTGGGAGACTACCAGTATTTCGCTATATATGTGTGTGGGAGGGAGATGCTAGGAATTGAAGTCAGGGTTACTCTATCTCTGAGCTATCATCCCAGCCCTATTTTTTTTTTTTAACTTTGAAATAGGGTCCTCCTAAGTTGCTGAGTCTTCCTAAATTGCTGAGGCTGGCCTTGAACCTGTGATCCTCCTGTCTCAGTCTCCCAATTACTGGGATCACAATCCTATGCCACCATGTACAGCTTCTTGCTTTTAAAGGACAGGAGTGAGCATTAGTAAAAACCTGATTTAGCTGGGTAGGTTAAGAAATTTAGGATTTTACTTATGCTTCACAAATAAAGCTAAAGCAGCACCATCCAGTGGATATATAATGCAGGCCACAAATGTAATTTACAATTTTCAAGTAGCCACACCAAATTCTTTTTTTGGTATTGGGTTGAACCCATGGGAATTCTACCTCCAAGCTACACCCCAGAACTTATTTTAAAGACAGGTTTTACTAAGTTGCTAAGGCTGGCCTTGAACCTGTAATCCTCCTGTCTTAGCCTCTCAAGTACTAGGATTATAGGCATGTTCCATTGTGCTGGGCTGCCATACTAATTTAAAAGGTATAAAAATGTAGCCAGGCATGGTGGTGCATGCATGTAATTCATGTACTTGGGAGGCTGTGATAGATGATTGCAGGTTCAAAGCCAGCCTCAGCAATTTAGCAAGGCTCTCAGCAACCTAGTGAGACCTTGTTTCCAAATCAGGCTGGGGCTGTAGCTTGGAGGTAGAATGCCTGTGGGTTCAATCCCCAGTACCAAAAAAAAAAAAAAGTATAACACCACTGAAGTGGTTCATTTCATTTAACCAAAGATGCCCAAAATATTTCAACTAGCAATTAATAAATCCATATGAAATATTACATTCTTTTTTCATTAACTCTCCAAAATCCAGTGCATATTTTATTCTGATAGCACATCTCAATTTGGAATAATCACATTTTAAGTATTTAACAGCCATGTGACTGGTGGCTACCATATGGACAGTGCGGCTCTGAGGCATCTACTGACCAGAGAATTGATTTCTAAAGTGAAATAGATTTCTGGTGAAGCATCACTGCAGAAGTCATTCCACTTCATAGCCCCATCCTGAAGAACAGCTAATCTATTAATATCTTAAGAAACCAATAAAAGCCCTTAGCTTCAGAATAAAAAAAAGAAACCATGTGGTTTCAGGTTCCAATACAAAATATTAATCATGTGATAAAGTTTATTTGATTTGCTTGTTTAAGCTTAATTTTTACTTGAGATATTAAGGTTATATGACAAGGTTTCGTCATTTACAGTTCTAATGAATGCATTCCTCTTTATGGATATTTAGAGTCCTCTGACATGTTCACAAAACTTACAGGTGTCAGCTCAGCCTGTTCTTCGTTGAAGTCAATATGACGCTTGGCCTGCTTGCTGGGACATCTCAGAGAAAGAGCATGCTGTGAAAATGGAGGAAGGAAGAAAATGACAGATATAGGAGATGAAGAGGGCAGCTCACCTTCTCATGCAAGAGGAAAAGAGCAGTGAAATGAAACAACATAGTAATGTATAGTTCTATGCAAATACATTTCATTATCCTAACCCTTGATAATAACCTCACTCTATTTCTAGACAATATAGTACCATGGAAGCACTATGCAAAAACACTGTCAAATATCAATTCATGCTAATGAACCAAAACTTGACACTGACCATCATGTGGCAGTACTCCTAATCTCCCCTCACTCCACTAAATCATCCTTTCAAAGCCCATTCTAAGTGGTGCATGCCTATAATCCCAGTACCTGGGAGGCTGAGACAGGAGGACTGTTTGAAACCAACTTCAGCAACTTAGCAAGACAATAACTTAGAGAGAGACCATGTCTCAAAAATATATACATATATTAAAAGGGCTAGGGGTGTAGCTTGTAGGTAGAAATCCTGTGGGTTCAACAGACAGTACCCCTTACACACACACACACACACACACACACGCACGCACACGCACACTCTAAGTCTCCATGCTCTTCAAGCTTTTCCCTTCCAGCCCTTCACATGACTTCACTTGCTACCTTTACTAAGAAAAGTACATCCACTGTGAGGATCTGCATCATTAACATGTATCCTCTAACTAAATCCATATTCTTTCTCAATCTTCCCTGTAATTCTACATGAATAAACAGATTTCTTCCCCTAAGAGCTTAAGCACATCTCAGATCCCACCCATTGCTCTTCCAATAGTGTCAAGTCTGATCCTTGAGCAGGCCAGGCCACAACGTTCAACTCTTCTGATTAGCTTCCTCTTGTTACACTATCATTTTCTCCTCTGCACTGCCAAATTTCCAGAATTCATGCTAAATAGCTTCTTTACTTCTAGCCACCCACTAATCCCTTAATTTCCTGCATTCTTTCCTTTCCCCTGAAGGCTTCATCCTTTGAGTTATAATGCATTTTTTATCATTTCTTCTCAAAGTCACCAATGATCTTTCAATCAAAAAGGTTTGTCCTTCCTATCACAGTATTTGCTATATTGTACTGCAATTGCCTGTCTATAATTCCCTCCCATACACTAGATTGCAACCTCATAAAGACACTGTGTATTATAATCCATTTTATCCCTTGCAGCCCAGCACTGTGCCTAGGTACTCAATTTTTATAGAATGCATAATTATTTCTGCTTGGCAAAATCAAGACTTTGCTTTTTACCTCTGTCTTCTCATTAAACAGGTCCTATAGCACTGTTTCAATCCTAGAGTGACAAGAGGGCTAACAAAAAATCTGTATTTTTCAATATCCTTTGTCATAGGAAATAAAAACTGAAGTGTAATGGTTAAAGGGCAATGACAAATGTAACCAGTCCTCAAATGATTCAAAGAAAAAAAATGCACATATAAAAAGAATGATAAACGTGGCAAATGTTAAAAACCCCTGAATCTGGCTAGTGAACTTCATGAATTCTTTGTACTACTATTCTTTCAAGTTTTTAAGTGTTTGACATTCCAAAACAAAATATCTTTAAAAATCTGTTTTCTCCACTCAGTCCTGTATACGTTCCCATTATGTATTTCCAAAAGCTTAAAGAATTCAACAGACTGTGTACCATATTCACCAGCGTGATGTGACGACGTCGTTATTACAATTTAATGCATCCTTATAAAAACGAGTATAGTAGTGAAATGGCAAAAACAATACAAAGCAGTATACAGAAAAACAAAGATTAAGTTATTTTTTGGTTACGTTAGCAAAGACGAAAAGGAATGTAGTATTTATAGTTTCGGAGACGGGCCTTGAACCTGCAATTCTCTTGTCTTAGCCTCCAAAGTACTGGGATTATAGGTGAGTGTCACTCTGCCTGCCCCAAGTCTAAACTTTGTGTATTATCATTACTTACATAAATTTAAAAGCTATACTCAAAACATGTAGAGCCAGGCGTGGTGGCACACGCTTGTAATCCCAGCATTTGGGAGGCTGAGACAGGAGGATCGTAGTTCACGCAGCCTCAGCTACTTAGGCCCTTTGTAACTCAGCGAGACCCTGTTTCAAAATAAAGAATAAAAAATAGGGCTGGGCTGGGGGTGTAGCTCAGAGGTAGAATGCCCCTGGGTTCCATCCCCAGTACTGCAAAACAACAACAAAAAGACAATATAGGAAAAGTGAACAGGAGATTCTCCATATAAATTTGACTTTAAACTTTCTCAGTTCCGGCCGGGCGTGGTGGCGCACGCTTGTAATCCCCGCGCTTGGGAGGCAGAGACAGGAGGATCGCGCAGGTTCGAAGCCAGCCGTGCTGGCGTAAGAGACCCTGTTTCAAAAATATAAAATAGGTCTGGGAGTGTAGCCCGGAGGAAGAAGGGCTTCCAGGAACCCCAGTACCACCAAAAAAAAAAAAAAAAAAAAAAACTTTCTCAGTTCCCAACTTTCATTTGTGTTGTAAGTTATCAAATTCTCTACCAATCTTTAAAAAACAAAACACAACACCTCTCCACAAACTTCTGCTTCACCCCTTTCTTGAATTATAACTGTTAAATGAAGTACTGGGAGGACATATATTGAAAAGCATTAATCTAAACATAGAAACCAAACCATTATCAAGAAAAGGTCTTGTACCAAAGTAGTGGTTTTACCAATAAATCACTTCCTCATAATAGCTAATACTTTAGACTGCAATTAGAAAAAAGAGGTAGAGGCATATGCATCCACTTTGTCACCAAAACAGAAGTATTCATCTTTTACTAACACATGCATGCCTTTTTCACAAGTATTCAGTTAAAAATAAAGATAGCATAATGATGAGGAATACGGGTTCTGAGAATGGAATGTGTGGTTCGGGCCCCATCTTGGCCATTTACAAGCAGTGTGATTTTGGGGTTATTTAACCTATTTCCTCGTATGTAAAATGAAAGTAAATACAACATTTATATCTAAGGGTTGCTATAAGCAATAAATAATTGCATGTTGTTATTCTGGGAAACTGTCAAACCTCGTCTGAATTTTAGTTAAGCCTTAATTTACTTAGAATTGTTAAATTTTAAACTAAAATATTTTTTAAAATACACTAAAACACCACAAGATGGGGATGTTACTGCATCAACCTGACTTTTCTTCCTCCTGTCTATTTGGTCCAGTCTTTAGGTCTGGCTCTGAGTGTTCTCACTAGTCTACTTTCATCCAAACTCTTCTTCAATTCTATGATAAAGTAGCATGATATGGTGATCTGAGCTCTAGAGCTAGAATGGGTTCGAATCCTTGAGCAGGTTATATACTTACTTTCTGCCTCAGTTCCTTTCATTGTAAAACGAGGTAATAGTAGTTACTTCACAAGGTGTTGTGTAGAGTTAATGTGTTAAAAAAAAAACAAGGTACAATGCCAAACAAAGAAGAAACACTTGTATAGCAGCTTGTATTTCTATCCCTCCCAAACCCACCTTTTTTGTGGTACTAGGAATGGAACTCAGGGGCCTTCTACTTCCAGGCTACACCCCCAGCTCCATTTTATTTATTTTTTATTTGGAAATAAGATCTCATTAAGTTGCTGACAGCCTAGGTTGCTAAGGCTGGCTTCAAACCTGTGATCCTCCTGTCTTAGCTTCCCAAGTACTGGGAATATAGGTGTGGAACACCATGCTTGCCCCCCCCCCTTAGTTTTCCTTTTACTGCCTGTTAAACAGCCAGTTAATGCTTGAATGTTTTTAAAACCATTTATTTTCTATTTTATAGACCCTATTAACTTTAAAAACAAATTAATATTTATATTCTTGGTTTCTTTAGGGTACTGGAAATTTGAATCTAGGGGCATTTTACCTCTGTACTACACCTCCAGCCCATTTTTTTTTCTTTATTTTGAAATGGGGTCTCACTGAGTTGCAGAGGGCTTCACTAAGTAGCTGAGGCTGGCTACAAACCTGCAATCTTCTTGTCTCAGGCTTGCAAGTACTGGGATTACAAATGTGCACGTGTGTGTGTGCGTGCAATGTGTTTTAAAGTCCTTTACTAGTCTTCCACAAATCCCAAAACAAAACAGACCTAAAACCAAATAAGGACATTTTACTTCTGCAGAGAAGAAAACCTATACAGATTTCCAAGAAATACACATAATATAAATCAGGGCACATATGCCAGTGTTGACTGGGAGAATATGTTTTAGACCTTTCCCCAGGCTTTCACCAAACCTTCAGCTCTTATTATCTGATAGCTTCTGCTATTTAATTTTACTAAGCAGCAAAAATCTGAAATTAAATACCAAGTTAATACACAAGGATAAATTTTATGAAATGAAGCCATTAGGATTTTATAAGAAAGGTAGCTGGAATAAATGCAAAATTAGTAACTCCAATCTGAATATGTAAGAGTTTCTATACAAATTAGCTCTTGAAATAGTTCTAGAAGGTGAAGAAATAGAGAAGTTGCATTGAAACAATGATATCCATTGCTGTAGCACATGTTTTAACATCAACAGTATATCCATTAAAATTTTCACCTAGTAACCCTGAATAAAGAAGTCATAATTTCAAGTTTTAATAACTAAGCCACTAGGCAATTTTTCCCATTAAAACATAAAAATCATCAAGTGTTCTTTGAATTCAGCAAAACCTTTTGAACCTGTGTAAAATGATAGCTTTAGAAACTTCATTTAAAAATATTTTTCAAATATAAAATTTCAAATATAAAATTTTATATAAATATAAAAATTTAAACAGAATTACTAAAGGTTAAATCTCACCAGAAAACAAAAATACAATGTACATTTTAGTGTTAACCTTTATTCTGTAAATTGTATCTTATAGGACATTTAAAACATGCAATGCCAGGCATGGTGGCACACGCTTGTAATCCCAGTACTTGGGAGGCTGAGACAGGAGGATCACAGGTTTGAAGACAGCCTCATCAACCAGTAAGACCCTGTTTCAAAATAAAAATGCAATAGAGCTGAGGGTGTAGCTCAGAGGTAGAATACTACTGGATTCAAAATCCAGTACCAAAAATAAATAAATAAAAAAGTAAAACAGGCAATTGCCACTTAAGTTTACAAACTGTTGTCTTATTAAAATGTATCATCTTATTGTAACATGAATAAAAGTTCCACAACAATGACTAAAAAATAAAGTCTTTATTTCAACTACAGTGAATTCTAATTTTAAAGACTAACAATCATTATTGCTAATGGAATTAGAAGGAATACTGATTTAAATTATTCTATAATTCACTTTTACATGTATCCAAGGAGAATATTCTTAAGCTAAAATATTTCTTAACATTCAGGAAATAAACACTTTTACCACCCAACCAGGTTAAGATTTTGATGAAAATCAGAAAGCAGATACTGTGGCTCTGAAATTCAAATACATATTTCTCAGTCACTTGACCTACCTAATCTTTTCAGTCTTAGCTTCTTGGATGAAAGAATGCACCTAACCAAAGGAATAATATGAAGGCTGGATGAGACAGCATATGTGAAGAGCACTTGGAATCATAGTATTCTTACTAAAATCTAAGAAAGAAAAAAGCAAAGGAGAAAGATACTTTTGGATGTGGAATTGTACTGCATCTAACGCTGGTGGCTCTCAGAGAAAAGGAAGCAAAGAAGAGCCACCGTATTACTTTTAGGTTAGCCATTTGAGTACTCATGTACCCATGTACCCAGTATAAAACAGTACCATTTGATCTAAACGGATTCTTCTAACTGGTATTTATACTACTAAATTTAGTAAAAGTATTCTATCCTACATTTTTCTATAACAAGTACAATTACTGCCTTTGGAGAACTTAGTTGTGAAAACAAGAAGTTTCACTATTAGTTTTCACATACTAACTTCACTTATGGCATTCTAATTACCATCTTGAAAAAAATACAATTCCTGACAACTAGAATGCAGACTTCTAGGTACACAGTGGATGGAATACACACATGCATTTATTCATTCAAATATTTTAGTGCTTAAGAGCCAAATACTCTTCTAGGTGGTATTGCTACACTAGGAATAAAAATAATGAAAAACCTTTTCCTCATGAACAGGTTTAGACCAGAAGTGGTCTGGAAGGATATAGATGAACAAAATAAAAAAAGTATAGAGTACATTGATAAGCACTAGTAGGAAAAATAAAACAGAAAGGGGAGAAAAAATATAATCATAAGCGGGTTTTTCCCTCTCAGGGACCCCCTCCCCTTTTGGGGAGCTTTTCTCTCTCTTGCAGGTTGCGTTGGTTAGCCTTGAGAGAAGGCAGGGTGCAATTGAGGGCATGTGGCCCGGGTTACACTAGGGTAGTGACCTGAAGGCCTCTGCTGGACATCAAGGCCGACCAAGGCCCCAAGGGTGACCTGCATCTCTTTTCTGGCAGATCGTGTGGACCCTGGGAGAAAGTAGTTTGCAACTGATGGCACCTGGCTCGGGCGACACACGGGTAGTAACCTGAAGGCAGCTACTGGACACCAGAGCTCCGACAGACCCTTTGGGGTGTTCGGCCACTTTTCCCTATTCCTTTCTGGCAGATCGTGTGGACTCTGGAAGAAAGCAACCTGTAATTGAAGGCATTCGGCTTGGGCTACTCCCAAGTATTGTCCTGAAGGCAGTTGCTGGACCCCAGAGTTCCGACAGCCCCTTTGGGGTGTTCAGCCATCTTTCCTTATTCCCTGCTGCTTCCAATAAACCATTTACCCCTCCAAATATATATATAATCATAAGGCAAAGGTAAGGGAGAGTTTGATTTTCAAAGACTATAATCAAAGAAAACCTCAATGAGAAAGGGACATACAAATAAACCCCTCAAGGTGGTAAGGGGTATCATATAGATAAATGGGGAAGGGCATTCAGGCAAGGAAACACATGCAAAGGTTCCAAGGTAGACTAATTGCTGGTTAAAAAAAAAAAAAAAAAAAAAAAAAAAGGCAGTATGGTTGGCCGAGAAAAGAAAAAGAGGGTTTGCAGATCTGGTTAGGCCCTGAAGGCCACTGCAGGAATTTTTCAAAGCTTCTAAGTTTGGAAAGAAATGATCTCACTTACCTGTAAATGGAATCATTCTGGCTGCAGTGTGGATGATCCCATTAAGAGGAGGGTGAACACAGGAAAACCAATTGGGAGGCTATTGCAAAAATCTAGTTCAAGATCATATTGGCTTAGTGGCAGTGAAGCAATGATCAGATTCTGGGTATATTCTGAAGGTAAAGCCAACAGAATCTGCTGCTAAATGGGAAGGAAGGTGAAAAGAAAAAGATAAGAAGACGCAAAGAGCCAATAACCGATATGGAAAGATATGGGGCAAGTAAACTTGAGAAAAGACCAGGGGTTCAGATTTAGATGATAAGTCGTCTGTTAGACATCCAAATAGAGATATTGATTAGGAAAAGGGCTGGATGTACCTGGAGTTCAGGGGAGAGATGTGGGATAAAGATAACTTGAATCCTGAAATGACTTGATATGGTACTTTCTTGCTCTTTATCAGAAACTGTCAACAAAAAGCTTCTCATAACATACTCCAGTTGTGGCATTACTGACAAAGACTGATAGAAAACACCTGATTTTAGGATGTTTCCTTCCTTCACCTGATTCAGGATGTTTCCATGTTTCCTCCCTCCCTCCCTCTCTCCCTCCTTCCTTCTTTCCTTCCCTGTCTATCTATATATGGGCAGTAAGCATTCTAGAAAGACTGAAAGGAATGGCTAAGGTATTTCCTTGAAATACCATTAAAACAAAGGGGGGGGCTTTATTAATGACGAATTTACAAGAAAACAGTGACAACTCTTGTAAACTAGAAAGCATATAGCTGAGTGGTAACCAACTTAGCAGACTCAAAAAAAAAAAGCAGAGTTGCACCCCAATTTATACCACGTAACTTCAAAATCCCCAAAAGTGGCATCAGAGGTGACAATGGGATTAGAAGCAGGAAGATTGGTAGAAAGTATATTTAAGAAAGCAGTTAATTCCCAGGTTCTTTCCTTTACTTGCTCATTAGCAGTGGTCTCAGGTTCAGATTGACATTCATGCATAGGATCGTTGAGACCACTGCTTGGCATGGGGTTCACTCACTCAGTTCTACAGAGACAAAATCAAAATGCTGGCAAGCTACCACCAGACAAGTCATCTTCAGAGGAGTTCCTACTGTCCACCAGGATCCTTTTTTGGACCCATAAATGACAGCTCATTATAAGGTTTTTATAAAGAAAAAAGACCATGTGGGCAATTACAAAAACCCCCATGGCTCAGAGAAACTTCACGCTCCACAAGAACCAGTAGTATCTTGTAAAAGCCAATGAATATGGGTTCCACAACTCCTGCTCATTTTTAAGAATTACACTCCACACTAGGAAGTCAAGGTCTGCGTCTTTTCAGATTTACATTGTTCATGGACAGTCTTCCTGGTCTATATGCACTCAATATTAAAATAAACATGATTACTTCGAGATACTCTATATTTTATCTTAATTCAGTATGTTTTCGGGAAAAGGAAAACCTAAGGTCATTTTCCATGAAAAATGTGGCTCAGATCTACTGTTAATCTCTACATGGTATAGTGATTGTCACACGTGGTGATGTTCTGCAGGGAACATGTAGTGGTATCTGCATTTTTAGTTGTCACAGCTGCAAGGGAAGGGTGCACTACTGGCATCTAGAGAGCAGAGGCCAGGGATGCAGCTAAGCATCCTACAATGCACAGGGCAGCCCCTCACAACAGAAAACCACCTGCCAGTGGTGCTGATGGTGGAGAAATACTGACCTAGAAGGAACAGACCAAGTTCACATATTGAACACGGGACTAGCCTCATGTCCAAACCCATTTATTTCTCAGATGAGTTGCTAAAATACTGGCAGTTAGGCATATGTCTCCACAGGCACAAGATTGAAAAGAATCTTCTTGGCAGAAGATTACCAGTCTGAAAAAAGAAGACTTAAAAACAATCCTAAAGCAGAGGCTATAAAAAGAAAAAGAATTTTTTTAGAAGATGAGATCAATGGGGAAAATTTAGAGTTGAAATAGTGATAAATAAAAATACAATTAAATATTCTTGAAATCTAAAGATTAACTCTGAGTTTTGGAAAAAAAAAATTATGTCCCAGAAAGAATATTAGTAAGCGTGCACAGTTTTGCTGCAAACTGTGAGTACATTGTCATTTTAACATAAAGGAATATTAACCCCTCAAAATATAAAGGAAGGATGGTGGAACTGGAAGGGAGAAGTGAGAACTGACCAAAGACAGCTACATCTTCATCTTCTAGAGAAGCCAGGGGACAACACATACAACGGGGGGGGGGGGTGGGGGGGGAGATGAGGAAATAGTGACATAAGTGTAGATGTAATAATATACAGGTAGATAACATAAGAACTGACTAAAAGAGTAGAAAAGTTTCACAGAACTACTTGACTCTAAATGTTCTTAATAGAACTACTTAACTCTATGCATGAAAAGCTAATTAAAATTTTAGAAATCTGTATTTGAATTTAAGGATAATCTGATACATAGGTTTTGGATCTAAAGAGCATATTTTAGTTTACTTGATCAGAACAAAGTACACCCAGAAAAGCATTTTTAAAGCAAGTTCTGGGCTTGTTAAGCCACCTATCTATCCTTCTGTGTAAGGTAAAAGAACAAGTCAGGTAAGACTTTAAATCCGTTCTCTGTTTTATTTCTGGTTTACTCATCAAACCTAAAGTATTATATTAAACATTATGTCAAGCTGGGCATGATGGGAATGCTTGTAATATCAGTACTTAGAAGGCTGAGTCAGGAGGATCGCAGATTCGTGGCCAGCCTCAGCAATTTAGTTATGCCCTCTGCAACTTAGGGAGACTTCATTTCAAAATCAAAATTAAAATAGGCTGGGCATGGTGATACACACTTGTAAATCCAGTATATGGGAGGCTGAGACTGGAAGACCACATACTTGAAGCTAGCCTCAGCTACTTAGTGAGGTCCTCTGCAATTTAGTGAGACCGTTTCAAAATAGAGAATTAAAAATAGCGCTGGGGATGTAGCTTGGAGGTAGAATGCTCCTGGTGGTTCAATCCTCAGTACTATATACACAAACAAGATTTATACCACTGAACATGGAATCCCTGCCCATGGATTTTGCATCACTAATACCATTCGAAGTGTTTGCTAGGAGAGTTTGCTTTTTACTTTATTTGCCCTTATACTATTTGAACTTTTATAAATGTGTTTTATGAAAAAACAGACAGACACACATATCAGAATGTCCTTAATAATTATTCATGACCTGTCCTCATGTACCTTGACCCAACTCAAAATGACAGGAAGGAAGTAATATCAACATATGAGACAAGAATGATGAAAAAAACTCGTCTTTAATAAAATATTGCTCAGCAGGGCATGGTGGTGCAGGCTTGTAATCCCAGCACTTGGGAGGCTGAGAAAGGAGGATCGCACAGGTTCGAAGCCAGCTTCAGCTACTGAGTGAGGATCTCAGCAACTTAGTGAGACCCTCTTTCCAAATAAGGTATAAAATAGGTCTGAGAATAGCTTCTGGGTTCCACCCCCAGTACCACTAAATAAATAAATAAATAAACAAACAAGTAAATAAAATATTGCTCAAATTTAGCAGGTATATCTAAAACACATGAAATGACAAGTAACCTGTACTAAATAGTTTTGGATATCATATGTAAAAAATAAGGTTTCTTCATAAAAGAGAGACCTGTTTTCAAGCTCTCTATGCAATATATACCACTTAGATAAGCTTTCACTTTAATGAAATTTTATTTTTTAGATTGATGTGATTTGCTAAATTTCAAATCTCTATACCACCATGATTCATGTTTCTTTATGCTTCATAGTACCTAGAACAAAGCTAGGTACATGGTAAGTGCCAAGAATAACTAATGCAACTTAATCTAAAGAATCAAATCTTTTGTGAAGAAAAAAAAATCCAGTAATGTCAAATAACAGATAATAAATTTTAAAATTTTCTAAAATTCCTTAAACCCAGGGTAATTCTACCTCTGAGCTAAGCTACACCTCCAGCTCTATTTTTAAATTTTGAAATAGGGCCTAAGTTGCTGAGGGCCTCAATAAATTGCTGAGGCTGGCTGCAAATCTGTGATCTCCTGTCTCAGCCTCCCAAGTACTGGGATTACAGGTATGTGCCGCCACTCCTGGCTAAGAATTGTCATCTTCCTAAAAACAAAAAACCAAAGAATTCTCTTTCACTAACCTTTTTATTAAATTTATTATCATGCGCCGGCATGGTGACATACCCTTGTAATCCCAGCATTTGGGAGGCTTGAGACAGAAGGATCCGGGTCTCAAGTACTGAGGCCCTTTACAACTCAGTGAGATCCTGTTTCCAAATAAAGAAAAAAAATAGGGTTGGGGGTGCAGCTCGAAGGTGTGTGGGTGTGGTACTTGGTTCCATCAACAGTAACACACACACACACACACACACACACACACACACACAAAAAAAAAAAAATTATCATAAATCCATATCCTACCCTCACCCCATCACATTCAGAAAAACGTCATCTTTTTAAAAAATCTATTCATATACATCACCTTTGATTCTCTGAATCACTTTATGAGGAAGGTAGACCAAGTAGTACTAGCTCCATTTTTTTCTTTTTCTTTTTCTTTTTTTCCCCAGTACTGGGGATTGAACCCAGGGGCATTCTACCTCTGAGCTACATCCCCAGCCCTATTTTTTATTCTTTATTTTGAAACAGGGTCTGAGTTGCAGAGAGCCTCACTAAGTAGCTGAGGCTGGCTACGAACCTGCGATCCTCCTGTCTCAGCCTCTCAAGTACTGGGATTACAAGCATGTGCTGCCATGCCCAGCTCTAATTCCACTTTAATGAGCAGAAAGGTTGAATAACTTGCTTAGGTCCCATGAATGAGTGGCAAAGAAAAAGCCCAGAACCAAGTTTCCTGAGCCCAATAGTTCTTTCCATTATACTATACTGATTCTTTGACAGTAAAATGGAGTCAGCTCTGAAAACTAGAATCTTAGAGGACTACAGTGGGGAAATTACTGTTTTTCTTATGTTCTCACTTAAAAAGATACATTAAAAGCAATTATTATCAACTTAGTAACTTTTATTTTGGTGGTGGTAGTGCTAGGAACTGAACTCAGAGGCATTCTACCTCTGGGCTACATCCCCAGCCCTATTTTATTTTTTAGTTTGAAACGGTCTCACTTAGTTGCTGAGTTTGGCCATGAACCTGCAATCCTCCTGTCACAGCCTCTCAAGTACTGGGATTACAGGCATGCACTTTCAGGTCTGGCTCTTAGTAACTATTAGCGGCATTGCAAAACCACATTTCAATATAGTTAATCTTATGAGATAACTAATATTAATTTAAAAACTTCCAAAAAGTCAAAAGAATTTTAAAAGAAACTAAATCTCTTCTAAATCATCTTTATGACACTGTCTTATATGATGATGTGTTTCTTCTGTAGTCTGGTTTTAAAACACTGCTGAGAAATAATTTGGACAAATTTTAAATGTACTAGAAACTAAGAAAGTTAACTAAGATGACATTCTTTTAAAATCATTTCCCACTATTTTAATACTAAAATTTCAGGGGCAAAAAAGTTCCATCTATTTACCTCAGTAATTGGCTCCCCCTGATGTGCTAAATCCAATTCTTGAGGACGTGTCACTTTATCAATATCCAAAGAATCCATGCTAGAGGCTGCAGAAGTGATGCTTGAACGGGAAGAGTTACTAATAGAGCGCACTTCAGCATCACTCACTGTGCCTGCTGATGCGGTTCTTCTGTGCTGATTGGTTACTATGGGCTTAGTATCTTCTAGTACAGATTGCTGTGCAGCCTCATCCATGCTCAATGAGGCCTGTTCTAATTGTGCAGTGATGTCATCCAGGGAATAGTTAGCATGGGAAGGTTTAGCTATCCTATTAGATGAAGAAGATACTCCTTTCAAGGTGCCATGTTTTGATATATGTCGGCTGGCAGATAATTTCTGAGTAGCTTTTGTTTCTGTGGCTTGACGTTTACTATTTCCTGAACCAATACTGCTAAGCTCCTGCTCAATAGAGCAAAGATCAGCCATCAGGGCATCCAGATCCACAGTCTCTCCCTGATTCAGCGCTTCTGCAAAGAAAAACACACATTTCCAAAACAATCAAAATGTATACATTCTATTATAAATAAATTTTATGCTATTATAAATCAATTAAATGCAGGGGAAGACACAAGCAAATTTATACTATTGGGCTGAAAGTAAATCAAAGTATTTCTAGCAGGGGCTGGGAGCGCACGCTTATAACCTCAGTACTTGGGAAGCTAAAACAGGAAGATCACAGGTTTGAAACCTACCTCAGCAACTTAGTGAGGCTCTCTACAACTTTTTTTTTTTTTTTGGTGGTATTGGGGTTCCTGGAAACCCTTCTACCTTCAGGCTACACTCCCAGACCATTTTTTTTTTTTTGGGGAAACAGGGTCTCTTAAGCCAGTGAGGCTGGCTTCGAACCTGCACGATCCTCCTGTCTCTGCCTCCCAAGTGTGGGGGATTACAAGCGTGCGCCACCACGCCCACGCCGGCGGCTCTCTACAACTTAATGAGACCCTGCTTCCAAATAAAAAATGAGGTTTGGGGATATAGCCGGAGGTAGAAGGCCCGGGGTTCCATCCCCAGCGAAACACACACACACACACACACACACACACACACACACACACACACACACACACAATTTTTAATATCTTTTTGCTTGGTTTAAATTCCAAGAGAAACTTTTAGAAGCATTTAATCTATCTTTTAAGAGCTCTAGCCTGGCATGGTGGTGTATACTTATAATCTCAATATTTATGAGGCTGAGACAGGAGGACCAAAGGTTGGAGACCGAGCTCAGAAACTTAGTGTAACCCTCACCAACATATCAAGACACTGCTTCAAAATAAAAAGAGCTGGGGTTATAATTTGGAGGCAGAATGCTCCTGGGTCCAATCCCTAGTACTAAAAACAAAACAACCCTCCCCCAAGCCTCTAGTAACCAAGGAAATTAAAGTTATGAAATAAAGATAAAAATACTATTCCATTAACTACACATACCTCCATGAAATTTTCCACCAAGATTTTTCCTTCCGTTTTTCCTTCCTTCATTCCTTTCTGTATTAGGAATGGAACACCCAGGGGTATTCTAAGCTATACCTTTCATCCCTATTTTTTATTTTGAAACGGGGTCTTCCTAAGTTACTCTGCACTGACCCCAAATTTGCAATCCTCTTGTCTCAATCTCCCAAGTACTGGGATCACAGGCATGCTCTACTAATATGTTCACTGCTCAAGTAAAGATGTTAAAAACAGAAGAACTGGAAACAAAAAGAGGGCTGATGTAAAAATTACAAATAAATTCATTGGACTTGAAACCCAATGAAAAAACAACGGAAATAAGTTTGCTGTTGGGTTCCAACTGAATATGTACTTTATGAAATATTTTTTAAAAATCAGACAGAAAACTATTTCAGTTATAGTCCAGCTTGCTTTTTTCTGATATTCTGAATTAGTAATAAGCACAAATTATGTCTTTTTTATACTGAGTCTTTTCTTTTGCTGGTGGCACTGGGGATTGAACCCAGGACATTCTATTACTGAGCTACACCACGCCCTTTTTTTTACTTTAAAACAGGATCTCACTAAATTGCCTAGGCTAGCCTTGAAACTTTAAACCTTTTGCCTCAGCCTCCCAAGTACTGAGATTACAGGCAAGAGCCATTGCATTCTCCTTACACTTAGCATTCATTGTTTGTTTGTTTGTTTATTATTTGTAGTACTGGAGAATGAACCCAGGGCCATTTTTCTGAGCTATACTCCCAATCTTATATTTCATTCTTTATTTTGAAACAGGGTTTCACTAAGTTGCCTAGGGCCTCACTAAGTAGCTGAGACTGGCTGACAACCTACAATCCTCCTGTCTCAGCCTCCCAAGTACTGGGATTCCAAGACTGTGCCAACACCCCTGGTTTATATCCTTTTATATTTCATACTGTAGCTGTGTTGCTCTTACATTATACAGTTTAGTATACTATTTTACACTTCACTTAGTTACATCTTACCATTTAAGTTGTATATGGAAAAACGGTAAGAAAAATTGGCCATGTTTGTTTCTTGGCGAAGAGGAGATCTTTTCACTGGTTCCATGGGCTTGTCAGAATCCAAACTCTAAAATATAAAATTCAAGAAGTCATATTAAAAATTTAAGTTTTAATTACATAGAAAGATCAATAAAGCTTGCTTTATGTTTAAGTGAAATGGAGGCGGAGACAGGAGGATCGCGCAGGTTCGAAGCCAGTCTCACTGGCTTAAGAGACCCTGTTTCCAAATAAAAATATAAAAATAGGTCTGGGAGTGTAGCCTGGAGGTAGAAGGGCTTCCAGGACCAGTACCACCAAAACCAAAAACCAAAACCAAAAAAAAGTGAACTGTTATGTAGTAATAAAACCAAAGTTCTTCTAAGTAAGAGCTTTAAGAAAAAGTAAATAAGTTTTCATATTATTTCCACTATAGTTATTTCATTTTCTAGATACATACTTACTTTTAAGTACTTGAGGCTTATTATTGTCATAACGCAGAGTAAATATCTTTTCAAATACATCAAGCTTATTAACTGTTCTAATTTTATATATGTTCACAATAAAATGGTAGATATAGAAGCTAAGAAACAAAAAGAAACCATGAAGTTTTCTCTCATATCTTTCCTCAAAGGGATGTGTTTTTGGTCAGAAGAGCCTCATTCTTTAGTACCCTGAAGATAAAAATCAGTTCCTGACTCAAAACTAGTGAAACCTAACAGGGTATGGTGGTGCACACTTGTAATCCCAGCATTTGAGAGGCTGAGACAGGAGGATTGTGGTTCGCAGACAGCCTCAGCTACTTAGTGAGGCCCTTTGGAACTCAGTGAGACCTTGTTTCAAAATAAAGAATAAAAAATAGGGCTCGGGTGTAGCTTGGAGGTAGAATGCCCCTGAGTTCCATCCTCAGTACTACAAAACAAAACAAAACAGAACAAAACAAAAAAAAATAGTGAAACCTAAGACCTTGACAAAGCAACTATAACTTCACATAATGATGAACAGTCTTGTGCTTTTCACCCTCTATAAAAATGAGGGCAAATCATCTTGCTACACTGTGTATGTGACAAAACCAGAGTTATACCTGCAACAGGGGGTAAGGGTGACTTGTAAGTTATCTTACCACCTTCAGATTTATTTTTGGCTTTGGGAACTGAACCCAGGGCTTTGTGCATGCTAAACACATGCTTCACCTCTGAGCTATATCCCTGGCCCTCACTGCCCTTTTTATTGTTTGTTTTTGCTTTTGATACTGGAGATTGAGCCCAGGTACTATTCTACCTCTAAACTATACACCCAGCTTTTTATGCTAAGTTGCTGAGGCTGGCCACAAATCTGTAATTATCCTATCTCAACCTCCCAAGTACTGGAGTTAAAGGCATGCATCAGAGCTGCCAGCTCATCGCTCTGTGTGTGTGTGGCGGGGGGAGGTACTGAGCTACCCCCAGTCATACTTCATTTTTTATTTTGAAACAGGATCTAAGTTTCAGAGGGCTTCACTAAGTGGCTGAGGATAGCTGTGAACCTATGATCCTCCTGTCTCAGCCTCCTAACTATTGAGATAACAGGTTTTAAATGATACTCATATAACCTTTCTATAATTATGAAAAAGAATATTTAAAACAAATTCAGAAAAAAGGAAAAGAAATTCAGTTTAGTGCTAATTTAAATGTATTGTAAATATTAGAATCAGTTTTTTTTAAAATATTAGCCAGGCATGCATGGCCTGCCTCAGCAATTTAGCAAGATTGTTTCAAAATAAAAAATAAAAACAGGGTTAGTGGTGTAGCTTATAGGCAGAATGTCCCTGGGTTCAATCCGTAGAGCAAATAATAACAATACTACTACCACTACTTATACTACTATTTACTCCTCCTCTTCCTCCTCCTAATAAGTTGAACATAACTGAAAACACATTAAAAGTCAATCTATTTACCAGTTCAAATAAACAGGTACTTATCAGAATTATCCCCCATGTGCATGGTTCTAGGGCAACAAAGAGAAAGATACCTTTGGCCAAGATAAATTGATTACCTAAAAGGATGACTTTTAGCTTTTTGGGAGCAGTTGCTGAAAATATGGTAAAAGCTATGAACCTTCCTTCCAGAAAAATGCACAATTTGCAAAATTTTACAAACTACTTTAGAAAAAAATGCCATCCACTTAAAACTTAAATTTGATTTAATAGTGTTGAAAATATCATTAACACTGAATATGGGCACAGGTGACACTTTAGTCAATTAAAATAATAAAATGAACAAGAAATTTGAGGTTTTAGTCCCTTATTTAGTAAATCAATTATTTCCTGAAAATTCCAGTGTTAAAAAGCAATGTTAGTATTAAGTTACACTATACAATATTTTCATTGTTTTCTCTCTAAAAACAGATTTATATGATAAGAACAACACAGCACCAGTTTAGGAGCCAGCATTTTTGGTGAATGGCTTTTCATACATATGTCAGGCAATTTAAAATAAAGAGGATAATACACAGTACCAAACCAGCAGAAATGCGTCTACAGCGGATCAGCCTGGATTTCCTACTCCATCTAGTATATCTAAACTGATACCTAAATGTCATTTCCTTTTGGCCTCTCCTTCAAGTAAAAACAATAAAACCACCTGCTCAGGAACACCCCACATGTTGGCTCCCCCTTACATAATTCCTCATTTATGTTCTATTCTTTTGTTTTTTCTCCCTTGTTTCCTCTTTCTTTGCAGCAAAGAACTGCAGTCTAGTCATCATCTCTATGCCTAATTAACTTATTAACAAACTAAGAATTAAACAGATCTGACATTCCTGATAAAAATGTTACTTCTGATAACAGATAAAGAAAATGCTACATACGAAATCCTAGCAAGACTGAAAACATTCTACCCAAGTTTCAGTATTAATAGATCATGGTCTCAAAGATGTCTGCCTTTCAAAATGATCTCAGCCACAGACAGTGGCTAGTACTTTAAGTTTCTACTATAATACCTCACTTTTCCATTTATTATTGAATCTTGACTTTATGCATTCCCAAAGGTTTTTTATTTTTATTTTTTGTGTGTGTGGTACTGGGGTTCCTGTAAACCCTTCTACCTCCGGGCTACACTCCCAGACCTATTTTATACTTTTTATTTGGAAACAGGGTTTCCTAAGCCAGCACAGCTGGCTTAGAACCTGCGCGATCCTCCTGTCTCAGTCTCCCAAGCGCAGGGATTACAAGTGTACGCCACCACGCTCGGCTTCCCAAAGGTATTATTTAACAAAAAATAAGTTTGGTTCTCATTGCCATGAAATTTATCTTAAAAAATACAACCATTTTCATATATTAGTTATAATGTATTAAATAACGCTTTAATAAAAATTATACCCTTTTATTCTAAAAAGTATCATGGCTTAGAGAATAGTGTTTTTTTTTTTTTTTTAACTGAATGTCCAATAAAACAAAATGAAAAAAACTCTACTTTTTGTTTTTGGGTCTCGCTAAATTGCTGAGGATCTTCTAAATTGCTGGAGCTGTCCTTGAACCTGAAAACCTTCTTTCTCAGCCTCCCAAATACTGGGATTACAGGCATGCAACACCACCCCCAGCTCTCAACCAGTGTTTTGAAGCACTACTGCTAACCTGAGTGAGTTTATCCAGCTCCCCAAGCCAGGCTCCAAACATTTTGTCCAGGTCCTGATCTTCCTTGTCACTGTCTTCTTCAGCACCATGGTCAATTTCTTCATCTGAGAGCTGCTCCATCTGAAAGAGACATTTGCACTGAATGAGTGGCTAAGAATTTAATTTTAAAATTATGTAGTATGTACACTGATAGATATATATATATAGCAACCTCTAAAGTCAAATCTTCAAAACTAGAAATTATATTACTAAAAATTAGAAGTCATTAATGGAGATAGCGACAAGAGAGTAGAGATAAGGAACAAAGCCTCGAATTTTTAAGATGTTAAAGGAAAATAAATTGTATCAAGTTATCAAAGTAACAGTAAGAAAAATGACAAGCCAGGCGAAGTGGTGCACTCTTGTAATCTGCTTGGGAGGTTTAGACAGGAGGATCGCACAGGTTCAAAGCCAGCCTCAGCTACTTAGTGAGGCTCTCAGCAACTTAGTGAGACCCCGTTTCCAAATAAAGTATAAAATAGGTCTGGGAGTGAGGTAGAAAAGCCCCTGGGTTCCACCCCTAGTACCACGAAAGAAAGAAAGAAAGAAAGAAAGAAAGAAAGAAAGAAAGAAAGAGAGAGAGAGAAAGAGAGAGAAAGAAAGAAAGAAAGAGAGAGAGAGAGAGAATAAAAGAAAAAGTACTGAGCATTGGCTTCAATCAGCAGAGGATACAATTGTAGTACTTATTGTTCCACTCAGAAATCATACTATGCCCCAAATACCACAAAGAAACAATTCAGAAGACTTTAACCTAGCAAGTTATTATCTTATTCATGCTATAAAAATTTGTTCAGATAAAAACCAATATTAATCGTACAAAACCTTAGTCCGACAAACACAAAGACAAAAATGTTAAAGTCTAGTTTGCACTACTGAATTAGCTTTTCTTCCTATCCTACCCTCACTCTCTATTCAATGTCATCTTCTACCATTATTTCCTACAAAATCAAAGGAGAAAATAGAATTAAAACCTGTTAATGCATATGTAAAACTTCCTACATGTGATAACTTTTTAAGTCCCTTACAGAGATTATTTTCCTTTTTCCAAATCAGTAATATCTTAAAGGGGATTTGTGCATTATTTTGTGATGAACCAGGCATGGTGGCACATGCTTGTAATCCCAGTACTTAGGAGACCAAGACAATAGGATCACAGGTTCAAAGCCAGCCTCGGCAACTTAGTGAGACCTTGTTTCCAAAAAAAAAATTTTAAAAATCTGTGTGCATGTATGCCTCTACCATCTTATACTCCATTAAGATGTATGACTACAATGTACCAATGGAAAAAAAATAAAAGCAAAATGAAAATTGAATTAGGGGTATAACTTGAAGGTAGAATGTCTCTGGGGTTCAATTCCCTGTACCAAAAAAAAAAAAAAAAGGCAGGCTGGGTATAGCTTGGATACAGAATGCTCCTGGGTTCAACTTTCAGTACCACCAGAATCAAACAACAATAACTCCACAGAGATTATGTAGTACATGGGCATCTCATTTGAAAAGATATACTAAATCTTGAGTAACAATGTGATGGCACACATCTGCTATAGTTTAAATGTGTTCCCTCCAAAATTCAAGTTTGCCATTGTGATAGTACTGACCCGTAAGTAGAGCCTTTATGAGATGATTAGGCCAAGAGATGCCTCCCTTGTTAATTGATTAAGGCTTCCCTCAGCATTGGGCTATCTTGCTCTTGTACCATGTGAGAACTACCGACAGGGTATGCAACAACAAGGCTCTCACCAGGCACCAAATGCAGTGTCTTGATCCTGGACTTCCCAGCCTCCAGAACTGTGAGGGTAAGAAAATTCTCTTCTTTGTAAATTACCTGGTCTCAGTAATTGCAATAGCACAAAAATACTAATACACCATATTAGTCTTCATTTATCCTACTTCATTTATCACTGAAGTAGCAATCAACAAAATTGCCTGCAATCCTTATGAGACCTGCAAAAATCTATTATATAATGAGGTATCATGAAGTTAAATTTTAGATGTTATATCACTATATAAAGCTTTACAGAATGAGTCAAATAATGTTGAAATATTAAACTAGATCATATATCCTAGTTACTTGAGGGTAATTTTCTTAGGCCTAATATTGGGAAGGGCCAGAGCTCAGTAATCTCTATTAGAAACTGAGAATCCCTGGTTCTTTTTCCATTTTTGTTATTGGGGATTGAGCCTAGGGGCAATTTACCCCTGATATAAACCCTTACCCCTTTTTATTTTGAAACACGGTCATGCTAAATTGCTAAGGTTGACCTCAAATCTACAATCCTCCCATCTCAACCTCCCAAGTATTGGGAAAAATAAAGTACAAAAATGAATACTAAAAGTGCTGTTCTTTAGGACCAGCTGCTTCACAAGGAACTCATTTAATTTCAACCCTAACTCTTTAAGACAACTGGTACTCATTTATTAATGAAGAAAAATTGGGCTAAAAGAATTTAACTTTTCCTAAGGTATAGCTTGGGGTAGAATGCTCCTGAGTTCAATACCCAATATGAAACACACACATGAGAAAGTGTTTATAAGAATGCCATGAGACGGACTCAAATTCTTAAGCATGAAAAAGGTGGAAGGGGCACATAATGGTATTTTAGCCACAGGACATGTGGCTGTGTATATGAGTTTTTAGAGAAGGGGCAGACCATTAGCGAATGTAGACATCAGGAAGAGATAATTACAGATAAGGAAACTAAAGTCCTAGGAGGGAATATAACATGTTCAAGTCACAAACATACAAAATATCAAGGAAAATTCATGGCAGATAGCCAGGCACCTTACTTTTTACACAGCTTTTTGTCCTTTTGACAATTTTTTAAATTGCTTTCTGCAAAAATAAGTGCTTGATTTTTAAACCCACATGAAAACTCTCAGAGTATGCAAGAGCAGAACTGCATCTAGAACATTTCTCTAAGTCTGCTGTGCTCAGTGTTACAAAGAGGGCCAAGAAGCTTCGGTTCATTTATCATTTTGCATGTCTTCTATTGTATGACAATGGAGGAACAGTGATGAGCATGATGGGCTCTGTCTTCAAGGAGCCAACAACGATGAAACACTATTAAGTGCTATAGCAATAGTATGCTAAATGAACTTCAACTGTGAGGAAAGAGGAAAGGGATGACGCTTCAGAAGACGGAAGAGCCGAAGGTTCAAGTGAAAGCGTACGAGTGCAAGAATTTAAGAGGAACCAGTATGTGCAAGGGTACAAAGGTGTAAGAAAGAAAAAGTGGATTATCGTTTCTCATGCACAGAATGTGTGGCATAGACTCAGGAAACAGAGGATGGACAGGAAGGAGGGACAAAATTATATACCATAGCAGAGTTTGGACGTTATCCTGTAGGGACATGTTTTTACAATTGTGGTCTGTGGACCATCTCCATCAAAACTGAGGAATTGCAGTGTGTGGTGGCACAAGCTTGTATCCCAGTACTTAGGAGGCTGAGATAGGCGGGTAAGAGGCTCGAAGCCAGCCTCAGCTATTCAGTGAGGCCCTCTACAACTTAGCAAGACCCTGTTTCAAAATAAAGAATAAAAAATAGGACTGGAGGTATAACTCGGAGGTAGAATGCCCCTGGGTTCAATCTTCAGTACCACAAAAACAAACAAAAACACCCTTTGGGGAATGTGTCTTTAAAGTCAGTTTTAAAATGGCCTGTTCGAGTTACTGAATACTAATGGTAAGAAGGGAGTGGGACGATTTTTCGCAAGCTTCCCATGGTACTACTTATAGCCACTAAAGTTTTACAAGTATAAACAACTGCACTGTGTTACATTAATTACTGGGAAGACTTGTAAGACAATAAGTAATGCAGTAAACACAATTAGGTCAAGGGCAGAACACACTGTAATGAGTAATACTCCTCTAAACCATTAAGAAATTAGGCAGCCCTAAGGATCCCAAAATTAACATATCCCAATTGTTCGTCCTCTGTTATAGCATAGAACTCTGGTTTTATGCTTCTCAATTATTCATTTAGAAATTTTAGTTCTTTAATTCCAGCTATGTTTCAGCAGCTTTCTCAAGAAAAAAATTTTTTGAAACACCTCCTATATTGCTCTAAGCTGATAAATAATTCAAAAGAAAAACATCTACTTGAGAAAGGTGACTGTAGTGTTAAACTTCCATGCTCAAGGAATGCCCCCAACTGTGAAAGGTACAACTGCTGCAAAATAAAAGAAACCTAAACCAGATCGAAAAAAAAAAGTAAGAGAGAAAGTGTTAAATTTAGTAAGGCATCAAAAGAGGAGAGAACTAGAGAAGAAGAAAGAGCAAAAGAAAAAGAGATAAGTAGGACACAAGACAATGTACAATGGACTGAGAATTGTAGGGGATAGTAGGCCATTACTTATCAGAATGGGGTAGTACCTGGTGCATTTAATTCTTGTGTCTCTATCTAAAACTGTTATTTTAATACAGGATCTTCAGTTTTTCCATGAACTAAGTGCTATCATTTGCAAAGTGTGCAAATAGAAACTGTGAATTTAAAAGTCACAGGAATTTCAAAATTTCCTTTCCTCTCCAATTTTTTTTTTTTTCCAAGTACTGGGGATGGAACCCAAGGACATTCTACCTCCAAGTTGCAGCCCTATATTTTATTCTTTATTTTGAAACAGGGTCTGAGTTGCAGAGGGCCTAAGTAGCTGAGGCTGTCCGCAAACTGCGATCCTGTCTCAGCCTCCCAAATGCTAGGATTACAAGCATGCACCAGCATGCCTGGCTGATCCTGACTCTTTTTGAAGAGTACTCTGTTATTTTGTAGGACATCCCTCCATGTGTATTTGTCTCATGGTTTCCTGTAATTACAGTAAAGCTTGCTTATTAGGGTCTCACTAAGTTGCAGAGTACCTCAATAAGTACCTGAGGCTGTTGGCGAACTGCAAACCTCCTGTTTCAGCCTCCTAAATACTGAGATTACATGCATGGGCCACCAGGCCTGGCTTCCCCCAAATTTTTAATTTCCCATTCACTTAGTATGTTTTTTTCCCTATACTTGTGTTCTAAACATATAACATGTTCTTTTTCTCATAATCCTATTTCTCTGTGTGTCTATTTGTAAATAAAGATAATCTCTTCTGCTCTTAATTTATAAGACAGATTAAATTCTTTAAAAAGAAGAGATCAGCTGGGCGCAGTGGCACACTATTGTAATTCCAGTACTTGGGGGCTGAGACAGGAGGATTATGCAGGTTCGAAGCCAGCCACAGCTACTTAGTGAGGCTCTCAGCAACTCAGTGAGATCTTGTTTCCAAATAAAATATTAAAAAATAGGTCTGGGAGTATAACCTGGAGGTAGAAAGCCTCCAGGTTCCATCCCCAGTAACACACACACACACACACACACACACTCAAAAGTCACTTTTGTATAGCCATTACCCACGTTTCCTCTGTAGGTTAGTGGCCATTAAGAAAAAGCCCTCAACTTTTACTTAAGGTCTAACACTTCAAAAGATACTTTGTCAAACTGGACATGGTGCTGAGCATCTGCAGGACTAGCACTACAGAGGCTGGGGAAGAGGATCACTGGAGCCCTGGAGTATCACAACAGTCTGGGCAACACAGACTAAAAAACAAGAACAAACAAAGCCACCAATGCTACAAATAACATCAATGCCATGCCTTAAAAGAACACTATGATGAACACACAGATACACTGATTAACAAATTCTTTAGAAAAAAAAGCTTTCTCATGGGAACATGCATGAAACGAATTAAAAAGAAACTGATTTTCTAAATATTGAAAGGTACTAAGAAGGAAGAAATGCGGTTTCATAGGGGCTTCACAGGAGCAAGGCTAAGTTAACTAGCTACTAGGGAACTTGCATGGCTATCCTGGGTCTCTAGGAGTTAGCTGACACCTGAACTTCAGTTTCATAAAGTTTCCACATGGAATTTAATCTCCTAATAGAAAAGTATGTTATTCTTGGACAAGCCTCCTTTCCTTATCCAGAGGAAAAAGAAAGCCTGTATAGGGGAAATTATTTATACCCTTATTTATACTCTATTTATGTCTGTTTTTGACAACCCAGATGTAACTAGTACATTATCCTCACATTTACAGTACCTGTATATAGTTAAAGATCAGATAAGGAAGCATAGAAATAAAGTAGAACTGCTCTAACAGTTAATAGAAATTGTAATAACCTAAGAGCTGGAAGTGAAATCAAAGGCAATTTAGTTAATAAAATGTTTTATTATCAGACACTTAAATATACCCCCAGAAAAGTAATTAATTTCACAAAATGGTGAACCATATTTTAACAAGAATAACCATTCCTCTATTTACACTGGATTATCATAAGATGGGATATACTTAAGCTCTTGAACACCAAAGAGGAGCTTCTTATCTAAAGTGGAAAAAAACAATCTTAGTTCAATGCTCTACAAAGAAACTCCCAACATTCTTATAAACAAAAATTTGAATCACTGAACAGCTAAAAAACAAAAACAGGAAAAAAACCCAAAGAATAAATGTACAATTTATTGTTTATATTCCAGCCTTTTAAACTTCAAGAGATGTGACAATAAATTTCAGTTGTTTTTAGCCACAAAATGTAATGTTATGGCAGACCTAGGAAACAAACTCACATCATATCTCTCTCTCTCTCTCTCTCTCTCTCTCTCTCTCTCTACACACACACACACACACACACACACACACACACACTTTGTAGAAATGGGGTTTCTAGCTGGGTGTGGTGGCACATGCTTAAAATTCCAGCGTTTGGGAGGCTGGGAGGATCAGTGTTCACGGACAGCCTCAGCTACTTAGTGAGGCCCTTTGCAACTCAGTGAGACCCTGTTTCAATAAAAAGAATGGAAAACAGGGCTGGGGGTGTAGCTCGGAGTTAGAAAGCCCTTGAGTTCCATCCCCAGTATTGCAAAAAAAAGAAACAAAACAAAAAAAACTAAAAGAAATAGTGTTTCTATGATGGCTTCCGGAGATGTTCATCTTTCTCCTCCTGCTCTAGGCTTTGGACCTTTTCTGTCACACATGTAGGTAGCTACAGCTGAAACTGTGCACGTATTCTCCAGCCTCTCCAGTTACTAAGGCTGCATTCTCACTCTCTTCTATAGTCTTACAAATTTACTAGAGAAGGCAGCGTTTTTTCTCTTTTGTCCTATTCCCCACCGACAGCCAAATAACAGTCCTAAGTGGAATTCATCCTTTTGAAGAAAGAGGACTTGGTAGACAGTTTAAGCCTACATCTTAGAAGCCATCTTTATTAGATTTTGAGTAATCAGCTGGGCGTGGTGGCGCACGGCTTGTAATCCCTGCATTCTGGAAGGCTGAGACCAGAGGATCACGGTTCGCAGACAGCCTCAGCTACTTAGTGAGGCCCTCTGCAACTCAGTGAGACCCGTTTTCAAAATAAAGAATAAAAAATAGGGCAGGGGCTGTAGCTCAGGGGTCTAATGCCCCTGGGTTCCATCCACAGACCCGCAAATAAATAAATAAATAAATAAATAAATAAATAAATATAAAAGATTGTGAGTTATCAGTATAAACTGAAGGTTTCAAACAGATAGAGGTCAAGGGAAAAATAGAAACAAAGAGAGAAATGTGTTTGTCTGTTTGAAAGTATGTTTGCTATAAGGTTTTAGTAGCAATGACACCCCATGTATACTCTGCACACTTAGTGCCCAGTTTTTTTTACATAATACAAAAAGAACCAGAGATCTTCTGAATGATGATTCCAGAGCTGGTAGACAGAGAAACTCAAGAGAGAACATAGAACATCTTCTTGAATCAGAAAAACTCAATAATGGACACATATCAAGTGGAGACAGGATGCAAGGGAGTCTAAGGGACCTAATCTGGGATAATTTAAGCATTAAATTATGATAATACAAATTATAACCCACTGAATAAAATAAAAAGCTCTTCTTTAGCACAGAATGCTAACTGATATAGATAAAAAGGAAAAATCATGCTGGGTGCTTGGGAGGCGGAGGCAGGAGGAGCGCACAGATTTGAAGCCAGTCTTGCTGGTTTAAGAGACCCTGCTTCCAAATAAAAATAAAAATAGGTCTGGGAAGGCCGGGCGTGGTGGTGCACACTTGTGGGCGTGGTGGTACACACTTGTAATCCCAGTGCTTGGGAGGCTAAGACAGGAGGATCGCACAGGTTTAAAGCCAGCCTCAGCTGCTTAGTGAGGCTCTCAGCAACTTGGTGAGACCCTGTTTCCAAATAAAACATAAAATAGGTCTGGGAGTACAGCCCGGAGGTAGAAGGCCCCTGGGTTCCACCCCCAGTACCACTAAAAAAAAGAAAAAAAAATAGGTCTGGGAGTGTAGCCCGGAGAAGGGTTCCATCCCCAGTACCACAAAAAAAAAAAAAAAGGGAAAAAAATCACCATTTTGCAACCACTGTCCTAAGAACTAAGTACATAGTTTTTAATTTATTTATTGTTGGACCTGGGGGTTGAACCCAGAGGCATTTTACCTCTGAGCTACATCCCTAGCCCGATTTTAATTCTTCTTATTTTGAAACAAGGTCTCACTAAGTTGGAGAGGGCCTAAGTAGCTGAGGCTGGCTTTGAACCTGCCATCCTCCTGTCTCAGCCTCCCAAGTACTGGGATCAAAAGCGTGCACTACCATAACAAGCTAGTTTTTAAAAAGTAATAAAGAAATCAAGTAAATTTTAAAAATCAAGGCAGGAATCAATATATACTAAAACTGGTGAGTAAAATTTTAATGCGACTATTTAGATTTTCTCAAAATATATCTCTGCACAAATTACTTGGAAGAAACTGCCTTAACCAAGTGATCACAACATCACCAATAATGTAAGAGTCCCATTATGATACACTGAAAATAATACATCATTCTGTAGCATCCAAGCCAAAAAATGTATTGCCTGAATCAATCATGAAGACACTTTACAAAATAATTGGCATACAGTTGTCAAAAATGTAAAAGCTAGCCGGGTGTGGTGGCGCACACTTGTAATCCCAGCGGTGAGACAGGAGGAATGCAGTTCAGTTTACAGTTCTTAGTGAGGCCCTTTGCAACTCAGGGAGACCCTGTTTCAAAATAAAAAAATAAAAGTAGGGCTGGGGGTATAGCTCAGAGGTAGAATGCCCCTAGGTTCCATCTCCAGTTTTGAAAGAAAAAAAAAAAAAAGTTGTACTTTGGTTAGGAAACTTTTGGTTAGTCAACAAATGATTTAAAATTCATAAATAAGCCAGGCATGGTAGCACACACTTGTAATCCTAGTACTTGGGAGGATGGGATAGGATGATCGATCACTGGTTAGTGGCCAGCCTCAACTGCTTAGGGAGGCCCTTCGCAACTTAGTAAAACCCCGTTTCAAAATAAAGAATAAAAAATAGGGTTGAGGGTGTAACCCTGAGGTAGAATGCCCCTGGGTTCCAGCCTTAACTCAGTACCACCAAAAAAAAAAAAAAAAAAAAAAAAAAAGAAAGAAAGAAAAATAAAGAAAGAAGGAAAAATATTAAAACACAGGCTATAAAAGCAATTTTATCAAATTAATCATGCAGGTCAGTTTAAGGATACTGAAAAATAATTGTGTATTTTTTCCAATACTTTTAAAAATTATGTATGCATATGTATAACCATTCTTAAATTGTATACTCCTAGCTTCAGTTAATACTTAAAACATATTCTGGTCATAAAATTTATTTAATGCAAATAAAAGTTTAGCACCTTAGAAAGAGAATTACTCATCAGATAATTCTCACACATACAGAAGACAATCTTTCTTTCTTTCTTTCTTTCTTTCTTTCTTTCTTTCTTTCTTCCTTTCTTTCTTTCTTTTTTTGGTGGTACTGGGGTTCCTGGAAGCCCTTCTACCTCTGGGCTACACTCCCAGACCTATTTTACATTTTTTACATTTTGAAACAGGGTCTCTTAAGCCAGCAAGGCTGGCTCCAAACCAGCGCGATCCTCCTGTCTACGCCTCCCAAGCGCGGGGACTACAAGTGTGCGCCACCATGCCCGGCGACAATTTCTAACTTTTAGATTAAAAAACAGTAACTTTTTCAAAAGTTGGGCAAAGCCAGGTATGGTGGTGCACACTTGTAATCCCAGTACTTGAGAGGCTGAGAAAGGAAGATCCCAGGTTCAAAGCCAGCCTCAGCATCTTAGTGAGGCTCTCAGCAACTTAGCAAGATACTGTTTCCAAATAAAATATAAAATCAGTCTGGAGGTATAGCATGAAGGTAGAATGCCTGTGTTCCATCCCCAGTACCCCCCCACACACAGTGGGTCAATATCACAAGTACATCAGAAAATCTGAATTCTATTCCAAATCAAAGGCTAGTACTTAATCAAATAGTATAAAAGCTTAAGCTAAATGTAGACTTCAAGATGGGCTTAAGATTTTATGATTTAAAAAAAAATGTTACTAATGAAAACACAAGTAGTAAGAATAGAACACTTGTACTTTACATTATTCATTAGCCTATGTCTTGACCTCTTGCCAACATTCAGAGATAGTAACAGAGTTAATCAAATATCCCCCACCTTACAAAGCTTTCAGGAATCTATTTGATTTCATAAATGTAAAATTCCTAATTTTGTTTTACTTTATAAATGTAATTCCTAAGAAAGATATTTTACAACTCATTACTGGTAGAAGATACTATCCCCCATACAATGAGCCAATTCATCAAAATAAAAGTCCCGCTGTTAAACCAGGCGTGGTGGCGCACACTTTTAATCCCAGTACTTGGGAGGCTGAGACAGGAGGATCAGGGTGGCAGACAGTCTCAGCTGCTTAGTGAGGCCCTCCCCAACTTAGTGAGATCCTATTTCAAAATAAGGAATGAAAAACTGGGCTGGGCGTGTAGCTCGGAGGTAAAATGCCTCTGATCAATCCCCAGCACTCCCCACACACAAACACGTCACACTGCTAAACTGTCATTATTACAGAGCCTGTGCCAGGAGGCTCAACTATTTTTCCAATTCCATGTGCTCCTTTGCACTTCTACAACCAGTATCTTGGCTAAGATCTACATTATATAGCCCTCAGATTACTTTAGCAACTTCTCTGTTTTTTGGCACTGGGGATGGAACCCAGGGGGCTTTCTACCTCTGGGCTACACTCTCAGACCTTTTATATTTTATTTGGAAACAGGGTCTCACACTAAGTTGCTGAGAGCCCCCCTAAGCAGCTGAGTCTGGCTTTGAACTTGTGCAATCCTCCAGTCTCAGCCTCCCAAGTACTGGGATTACAAACTGGTGCCACCACGCCCAGCTTTACTTTAGCAACTTAACTGGCCTCTCTTTCTTAATCCTTTGCAGACAAGCACCTAGTATTTCTTAAACTGGCCTCCCCAGGGAATTCAGGCATTTGCTTCCAGAATCAATGAAACTGCAAAAAGATAACTCTGAAGCTGGATTGTATACTCAAATGCCTGCAGGAGTACAGGCAGTCAATCTAAATACTTGCCAGATATATTAGGGGGTTTGGAGCCTGAGAAGTACGGGCATACTTTAGCTAAATACTTTTGTTTGTTTGTGGTACTAGGGATTGAACATAGAGGCATTCTACCTCACACTTACCCCCCAGCCCAATTTTATTTCTTTTTCAGAAACACAGTCTCCTAAGTTGCTGAGGCTAGCTTTGTTCTGTTTCTTCGTTGTTTTGGTTTTTGCAGGTCTGAGGATGGAACCCAGGGGCATTCAACCTCAGAGCTACACTCCCTGCCCTATTTTTTATTGTTTATTTTGAAACTGGGTCTCACTGAGTTGCAAAGGCCTCACTAAGTAGCTGAGGCTGTCTGCGAACCGCGATCCTCCGGTCTCAGCCTCCCGAATGCTGGGATTACAAGTGTGAGCCACTATGCCCAGCCTGAGGCTAGCTTTGAAACTACAATTCTCTTGTCTCAGCCTCCTAAGTACTGGGGTTACAAGCATGTGCTCCCCCCCAAGCCCACTACATCAGAATTATTTTAAAGTTTATTCTGGAATTAGATAGTAGAGAAGGTTATACGACCTTATAAAAATTCTAAAACTCACTGAAATGTGCACTTTAAATGGGTAAATGTTAAACTGGGTGTGGTGGTACACACTTACAGCCTCAGTACTTGGGAGGCTGAGACAGGTAGATCACAGGGTCCAGACCAGCCTCAGAAACTTAGTGAGACTCTCAACACCCTGTTTCAAAGGAAAAAAGGAGTGTTTTAATATGAAGGTAGAATGCCCCTGGGTTCATTCCCCAGTACCAACTCATCCGTGTGTGTGTGTGTGTGCACGCGCGTGTGAGAATGCACGCTGCATGTTACATATTATATCCCAACTTTTATTTTTTAAATGCTGCACTAGCCAGGCGTGGTGGTGCACGCTTGTAATCCCCGCCCTTGGGAGGCGGAGACAGGAGGATTGCCCAGGTTCGAAGCCAGCCTTGCTGGCTTAGAGACCCTGTTTCCAAATAAAAAATATTTTTAAAAATTGGGTCTGGGAGTGTAGCCCAGAGGTAGAAGGATTTCCAGGAACCCCAGTATCACCAAAAAAAAAAAAAAAAAAAAAAGTTGCACTAGTTAAACAAAAAAAATTAAATGCTACTTCTTTTGAGAGGACAATGAACTTTGTACCTTCCTTTAGCATTCATAGATATCAGCATGTTATATTACTGTAGTAGTTATTTCTGCACTTGTCTTATTGCCCTCCACACCCAACTAGACTGTGAGCTCTGGAAAGAGACACACATATGGTTCTCATTTTTGCCATAGAGAAAGGACCACAAAATCCTATCCTTTCTTGGACTAAACTTCAACTTTATTTTGCACAATATTTCCAACTTAAGATGTCTAATTTAAGATGACTCAAAGTATTTAAGAAAAAAATGGCCAAGGTATCTGGTTCTAAATAAATACTAGCTTAAAGAAAACATGTATTTCATGTTCTTATAGATGATTTAGAAAAATCAGAAAATTCTACAACATTCTTTAGCTTCAGAACAACATTTTCATAAAATTCCTGTAAGGCTATTTGAAGATATGATTATTAACACAAGCTGTGTTAATAATGAATCTCTGGTAAAAACAAAAGACTATTAGTAAGTTCCTGCACTTGACAAAAACCCAGCTCAAACTAGTTAATCTATTCAAATTCAAAGAAAGGTTATAAGCACATTTGTTTGCAGCGCATCTTTTATTAACTTCATCTCCCTTTCTTTCATTCCAAAACGTTCTACTCATACTCTGCAATCTGCTTTACATCTCCATTTCTTTGGATTCTTTTCCCGTTGTGCCTCATCAACTTTTTCTAGGTATTCCTCAAAGGAACACTTCCAATTCCTATCTATGAGAAACCAAAATCCCCAGTTGTTAAAAGGGCTATATATATTTTAAAGAATTAAACAGAATTCTGAATAAAATCTCAAGGCTGGGGTGAAATTACCTACTATATAATAGTTTCTCGCACCTTTGCATGCATTAACAGTTTATTTCTGCAGGAATTAAAAGTCCAACTAGAGATGGGTTCTTATTCCTAAAAGTAACCAGACACAAATGGAAATAGGTAAGAGTTAATGGTAAAAAACTGCTTTAATGGAAAAGGTTTTAGAAGTCACTGAAATTTCTCGAAGAGTTATTAGATGGGTATTTAAACAATACATGCTAAATATTCTCTAATATTTTAACACAAATTCTGGTTAGTAAGAAATTTCAAGTGAGCAAATCTTTCATTTTTATGTTCTGGAATTTTTCTTTTTCATGTTCTGAAATTTTTCTTTTTCTTTCTTTCTTTTTTTGTTGTTGAGGAACTAGGGACTGGACCCAGGGGCATTCTACCTTCAAACTACACCCCTAGTCCTATCTTTTATTCTTTATTTTGAAACAAGGTCTTACTAAATTGCTAAAGGCCTAAGTAACTGAAGCTGGCCACAAACCTGCGATCCTCCTGTTTCAGCCTCCCAAGTACTAGAATTACAAGTGTGTGCCACCAAACATTCTGAATTTAAATTAGTAAGAATAAATTTTCATTATCTGACACCACTGAAAAGGCCAGTTTAAAGAAGGTTTGCAAGAGCTCTCTAGTGTAAACCATCTAAGACTAAACAAAGACAAGACCCAAAATTCTTGTTCTAATTCTGCCACTAACTAGCTAGAATTTTGGTTAAATCATTTATATACTTAGCCTTCATTTTCTTTATTGGGAAGGGAGGGACTAGTTGAAATCAAAGAACTCCTTGTCCCTCAAACCATTCTTAAGTTCTATTATTACTGATTTTGATCTAAATCCATTCTAATTCATCAGTTTTCTATCTCTGATCTAAATCCAGAGGAAAGGTACCTTCTGCCAGTTATTCTTTAGGCATACTGCTTATGGGGAAGAAGAGGTTTAATGAGCTAACTTTCTCACCTTCTTCACAGACCAAACTCCTTGTTCTCAAAGAGTCTACTCATTTGCCTGAATGGAAAATGGTCATAAGTTTGAAAAAATTAAATTTGACTTACTGAATCCACATCAATTTTATCTTCTGTTCCATAATGAAAATTAGAACAGAAAAAACATTTGTTTAAAACTGTTTATCTTTTTTTTTTTTTGTGGTACTGGGGTTCCTGGAAGCCCTTCTACCTCCGGGCTACACTCCCAGACCTATCTTTACATTTTTATTTGGAAACAGGGTCTCCTAAGCCAGCACACGTGGCTGGCTTCGAACCTGCGCGATCCTCCTGTCTCTGCCTCCCAAGCGCGGGGATTACAAGCGTGCGCCACCACGCCCGGCTAAAACTGTTTATCAACAAGAAAAATTAAAGCTTCAGGATAATACTGCCGTATATGTTCTGTGGTTTTACATTCCCAATCCTACCACGTGTGCACACGAACAGGCAGACACTTTAGGAGATCTGAGCACTCTAGTTTGAAAAGCAGAAAAGTAGTAGCACCATCCTCATTCTATTATAATAAAAAAAAAATGAAGTTAAAGAGAGTATCAGACACAGGAAAGATTAAAAACATTTGTGGGCTGCCTATAATTATATTTCTTATTAACCTGTTAATAAAACTTAAGCAAAGATAAAAAGAAAAAAACTATAACTTCACTAATCTTCCTATAGCACTAAAGAAACCACTAACAATGCCTAATCATTATAAGTGCTGTTTAGACAGTACACTGGGTAAAAAGAGAAAAAGGTTTTCAAAGTATCCATGATTTTCCTCTTGCTATTTGGCTCGAACTAATAAAGGTCAGGCAGTGTCATGTTTGGCACCCTGTTTTTGATCACAGCTAAAAGGTTCATGAGATTGGCTTCACATTCACAATAAAAAAAACATTCAGGTTACAATATCTCATTCCACAGATGGCTAAATGGCCATATGTGGCTATATTGGTGTCCTTTCATATGCATTCCCAGCTAAGGAATATGATTTTCATTTTAATAAGAGAGGAGGCACTCAGTTTTAGACTGAGTTGGAATTTCAAATCAAACACTGAAGAGTTCTGTGAAATTATCTACAGAGGAACTAAGAATTAAACCCAACTTCTCAGAAACTATGTAGGTAATAAAGTAGAGTGGAATATTTAAAGTGTGGAGAGAAGCCAGGCATGGTGGTGCACATTTGTAATCCCAGCATTCAAGAGGCCAAGACAGGAGGATTGCGGTTCGCAGACAGCCTCAGCTACTTAGTGAGGCCCTCTGCAACTTAGTGAGACCCTGTTTCAAAATAAAGAATAAAGCCAGGTGTGGTGGCACATGCTTGTAATCTAAGCATTTGGGAGGCTGAGACTGGAGGATCGTGTTTCACAGACAGCCTCAGCTACTTAGTGAGGCTCTTTGCAACTCAGTGAGACCCGGTTTCAAAACAAAGAATAAAAAATAGGGCAGAGGGTGTAGCTCGGAGGTTGAATGCCCCCGGGTTCCATCCCCAGACCTCTAAAAATAGTGTGGAGAGGAAAAAAAAACCTGACCAACATAGAATTCTATACTCTGCAAAATTATCTATGCCCTGTGAAAAAGAAGGAAAAATAATAAAGTCTTTCTCAGATAAGCAGTTATTGAGGGAGTTCATTGCCAGTGGACTTGCCTTGCAAGGAATGTTAAAAGAAGTTTCCTGGAAGCCAGGCATAGGGTGCATACCTGTAATCCCAATATTTGGGAGGCCAAGACAGGAGTATCACAGGTTCGTGGCCAGCCTTAGCAACTTAGTGAGACCCTGTTTCAAAATAAAAATTAAATAGGGCAGGGAGTGTATCTTAGAGGTAGAATGCCCAAGTTCAAATTCCCAGAACCACCAAAAAGTTGATTCAAAAGAAGGAACATTATATAAGTAAGACATTCATTCAGATCTGGATGAAGAAAAGGTAAGTAGAGGTAAAAATAAAGGCATTTTTTCTTAATTGATCAAACAGATAACAGTTTGTTCAAAATAACTATATTTGATGGTATACTTATAAATATATCAGACACGCTTTTGAATGCTTATATATGTATGTGTGAAATAAATTACAATAATGATATAAGGCACAGGAGTAAAAACTTAGTATTTTGTTATGATATTCACATTATACATCCGAAATGGTATTATCTAAAAATGGCTTGAATTATTTGTAAATGTTTATTGCAAAACCCAGGGCACCATTTAATTGTTTAATTAAAAACACAAAAGGCAGAAAAAATGGAAGACGAAAATAGGAATAAACAAGGGCAACAAATAGCAGACAGTCATATGGTAGATGTCAACCAAATTATAATCACTTTGAAATTAAATGTTTTAGGCTGGGCGTGGTGGCACACGCTTGTAATCCCCGCGCTTGGGAGGCAGAGAAAGGAGGATTGTGCAGGTTCGAAGCCAGCCGCGCTGGCGTAAGACACCCTGTTTCAAAAATATAAAAATAGGTCTGGGAGTGTAGCCCGGAGGTAGGGCTTCCAGGAACCCCTGTACCACACACAAAAAAGAAGAAATTAAATGTTTTATATGTACCCATTAAAAAAACAAAACTCAGCTGGGTGTGGGGTTGTAATACCAGAGTTTGGGAGGCTAAGAAAGGATTGTGGTTCGCAGACAGCCTCAGCTACTTAGAGAGGTCCTTTGCAACTCAGTGAGACCCTGTTTCAAAATAAAGAATACAAAATAGGGCTGGAGGTATAGCTTGGAGGTAGAATGCCCCTGGGTTCCATCCCCAGTACTAAAGGGAAAAACAAACAAACAAACAAACAGCTCAACTAGGGCTGGCAATGTAGCTGAGGGTAGAGCACTTGCCTAGCTGCCTAGCATTGAGAGGTCTGGGCTCCATTCCTAGCACTGCAAAAAAAAAAAAAAAAAAAAAAAAAAAAAATAGAGACAGAGAGAAGCCTTCAACTATATGTTGTCTGTAAGAAACACATTTCAAATGTAAATTTAAATGTAGAAATACACATCTGGGAATCTATTAAAATGAATCTAAAAATAAATCAATACTGAGTAATAAGCTCACTGGTAAATATTAGCATACATTTAGGGAAGAAATTATTCTAATTCTTCCAGAAGATAGAAGCAGAGAATGTCTCTTAACTTGTCTGAGGCCAGCATTATTCAAATGCCAAAATCAGACATTTCCAGAAAACTATGGACCAATACTGTTCACAAATAAAGATGCAAAATTTCTAAACAAAAAATTACCAAGTAGAATCCAACAATATAAAAAAGTTTATGCACCATGGCTAAGTAGGATTTTTTTTTTTTTTTTTTTTTGGTAGTACTAAGATTCTTGGAAGCCCTTCTACCTCCGAGCTACACTCCCAGACCTATTTTATACTTTTTATTTGGAAACAGGGTCTCTTAAGCCAGCATAGCTGGCTTTGAACCTGTGCGATCCTCCTGTTTCTGCCTCCCAAGCACAGGGATTACAAGCGAGCACCACCGCCACCATGCCTTGCAACAAGCAGGATTTATCTCAGTATATAATGTTGATCCAACACTTGACAATAAATTAATGTAACCTGTTACATTAACAGGTTAGAAATGAAACATTGTGTAATTATATCAATAGATGAAAAAAGAACACTTCACAAAATTCAACACCCATGATAAAAAATTCTCAGTAAACTAGAAAGAGTAGAATTCCTCAACTTGATTAAGAGTATCTGCAAAAAACCCTACAGCTAACCTCATACTTAGGTTAGAAGCTTGAAGGTTTCACACTAAGGCCAGGAACAGTCTCTATTCCTTTTCAACATCATATTGAAAGTACCGGCTAATAAAATGAGAAAGTAAATAAAAAATATACAGATTGGGAAAAAACTTTCTTTGTTCACAAATGACATGATCATCTAAATAGAAGAGGCAAAAGAATCTTAACACACACACACACACATCCTCCTGGAACTAATAGAGTATAACAAGGTTTCAGGATACAACATTAATATACAAAAGGCAATTACTTTCCTATATACCTGTAATAAACAAGTGGAGTTTTGAAATTTAAAACATAATACCATTTATATAAGCAATCCCAGAAATAAATGAACCATTCAGATATAAATCTAATAAAATACATATAAATCTAAATGAGGAAAACTACAAAACTCTGATGGAAGAAATCAAAGACCTAAAAAAATTAGATGTTTCATGTTTGTGAATAGAATGAAGCTGAGATGGAGCCAGGCATGGTGGCACATGCCTGTAATCCTAGGACTTGGGAGACTGAGACAGAAGGATCATAAGTTTGAGGCCAGCTATGGCAACTTTAATGGGACATTATTGCAAAAATGAATGAAAAAATGAATAAATAAACAGGACTAGAGGTGTTGTTCTGAGGTGGAATGCCTGAGTTCAATCCCTAGTATATATATGTATGTGTACACACACACACACACACACACACACACACACACACACACACACACACAGATGTTCTTCTCAACTTGATTTATAGTCAATGCAATTCCAACAAAAATTACAGTAAGTTATTTTCAAGTCTAAATGATTCTAAAGTTTAAACTAAGTGGCAAAAGACCCATAATAGTTTAACACGATACTGAAGAACAAAGCTGAAGGACTGATACTACCTGATTTGAGAAAATTACCAAAGTATAAAGCAATAATAGTGAAGATAGTGTGGTATTATTTTAAAAAGGCAAATAGATCCATGGAACAGAATAGAGCACGTAGAAATAGACCCACATAAATATAGCCACCTGATGTTTAACAAAGGAGGAAAGGCTATCCAGCAGACCAGGACACTGCTGAATGGGGCATGGTAGGGCAAGCCTGTAATCCCAATACTAGGAAGGCTGAGACAGGATCACAGGTTCAAAGCCAGCCTCAGCAACTTAGTTTATTTACTTTTTTGGTGGTACTGGGGATGGAACCCTTCTACCTCCGGGCTACACTCCCAGACCTATTTTATATTTTATTTGGAAACAAGGTCTCTTAAGCCAGCCGCTGGCTTTGAACCTGTGCGATCCTCCTGTCTCCGCCTCCCAAATCGGGGATTACAAGCATGCGCCACCACGCCCGGCTTCAGCAATTTAGTTTAAATATTACATATACAAACACACACAAAGAGAGTCTTTTACACAAATGGCCCTAGAATAAGTATTCATCCACATGTAAACAAACCGATTAGACACAGATCTTATACATTTCACAAAAATAAGCTCAACTGTAAAGTACACAACTATAAAACTCCTGCAAGGTAACATAATAGAAAATCTAGATGATACTGGGTACAGTGATGATGTTTCAGATACAACAATAAGAGTATAATCCAGGAAAGAAATAACTGATAAGCTGAATTTCATTAAAATTAAAAATTCTGCTTTTTGACAGGCAATGTCAGAAGAACTAGCTAAGTCACAAACTGGGAGAAAAATAAACTGCAAACAAACCTAATAAAGTATGTTATTCACAATAACAAATTTGCTGCGTGTGGTAGCACGTGCCTGTAATCCCAGTACTTGGGAGGCTGACACGGGAGGTTTGCAGGTTTACAGCCAGCCTCTACAACTTAATGAGACCTTGTTTCCAAATAAACTATAAAAAATAGGGCTGGGGGTATAGCTCAGAGGGTAGAATGCCCCTGGGTTCCATCCTCAGTACTGGAAAAAAAAAAAAACTCAAAACTAAGATGGACCAAAGACCTTAACCAACACCAGATCAGTAATATACAGATGAAAATTAGCATGTGAAAAGGTATTCCTTTTCACGTTATACAGGTTATCAGGGAAATGCAAATTAAAACAACAGTGGCCAAGCCTTAGCTACTTATTGAGGCCCTCTGCAACTTTAGAGAAAACCTGTTTCAAAATAAAGAATAAAAAATAGGGCTGGAAGTGTAGCTAGTAGGTAAAATGCCCCTGGGTTCAACCCCCAGTATTGCAAAAACAACAAAGAGATACCACTATATACCTATTACAATGGACAAATTTTAAAACAAGACTACACCAAAGCCTGGTGAGGATGTGGAACAACAGAAACTCGTTCTTTGCTGGTGGGAATGCAAAATGGTACAGTCTCTTTTGAAGACAGTCTGGCAGTTTCTTAAAGATCTAAATGTACTTTTAACCACACGATCTAGCAAAGGCACTCAAATGAGGTGAAAGCATTTACCAAATGAGGTTGAAGGCCTATCTACACAAAAACGTGCATCTGGATGTTTACAGCAGTTTTATTTATAATTACCAAAACTTGGAAGCAACTAGGACATCATTCAGTAAGTGAGCGGATAAACTATGGTACATCCAGACTATGCAGTATTATCCACAGCTAAAAAGAAGCGAGCTATCAAGCCACGAAAAGACATGGAGGAACCTTAAATATGTATTTCTACATGAAAGAAGCCAATCTGAAAAAGCTACATACTGGTATGATTCCAACTATACAACATTCTGGAAAAGGGAAACTGGAGAGAGTAAAAAGATCAGTGGCTGCCAGGGACTTGGGGTTAGAGAAGATGAAAAAGAGAAACAGGAAGGATTTGGGCACAGTGAAAACACTGTGTGATACTAGAATGATAGATATTTGCATAAATGTGTCCAGAAAAAAAAAAAAAGTACAACACCAAGAGCAAAGCCTAATGTACACTATGGACTTTGAAGGATTATGAGATGTCACTGTAGGTTCTCTACCAACCTTATCAAATACAATAGTGATAATAGGGGCGGCTATGCGTGTGTGGAGGTAGAGGATATATATGTGTGAAATCTTAATATTGCAGTGAATCTGAAACTGCACTAAAAATAGTCTAAGGAATAATAAAATGTTATTTAAGAATAAAATATCAACAGAATTCTATGTTCAAGCAGAAGTAAACTCTACATTTACTTTACTAAAAAATACGCTTACTTTTATTTAATACTAATACTACTGGGCTACTTCACTACAAGCCTCAGCAACATAGTGAGACTCAGCAAACAAAATCAAAAGGGCTGGGGGTGCAGAATCCCTCTGGATTCAATTACCAGTAAAACACACACACACACACACACACACACACACACACACACACACACACACACACACACACACAAAGTTGCCCAGCCCTATTTTTTTTTTTTTTTGTCTTTTTATTTTTGAAACAAGGTCTTACTGAGTTGCAAAGGGCCTTGGCCTCACTAAGTAGCTGAGGCTGTCCACAAACCGTGATCCTCCAGTCTCAGCTTCCGGAATGCTGAGATTAAAAGTGTGGGCCACGATGTCCGGCACTACTACTTTTTTATATAAGAACTAACACTGTTCATTCAACAAATAATGCAATATTACTGAGTCAATCTCTGTGCAGTAAACATAGGAAACATAGCTATTTTAAAGGTAAGACTAGTCCTCATGCAGATTTTCTTTTTAAATCTCTGATTAAAAAAACTGAACTTTATAACCTTTATACTCTTTAAAATGAATGCACCAGAGCCCAGCGTGGTGGCCCACCCTTGTAATCTAAGCATTTGGGAGGCTGAGACAAGAGAATCTTGGTTCGTGGCTAGCCTCAGCTACTTAGTGAGGCCCTTTGTAACTCAGAGACACCCTGTTTCAAAATAAAGAATATAAAATAGAAGCCAGGTGTGGTGGGGCACACTTGCAACCCCAGCATTTAGGAGGCTGAGACTGGAGGATCACAGTTCACGGACAGCCTCAGCTACTTAGTGAGGCCCTCTGCAATTTAGTGAAACCCCGTTTCAAAATAAAGAATTAAAAAAAAAATAGGGCAGGGGTGTAGCTCAGAGGCCAAATGCCCCCGGGGTTCCATCCCCACAACAGCAAAAAAAAAAAAAAAAAGAAAAAGAATATAAAACAGGGCTGAGGGTGTCACTCTGAGGTAGAATACCCCTGGGTTCTACTCAGTACCACAAAGAAATATAAATTAAAAATAAAAATAAAATAAAATAAAATAATGCACCAACATGCTACAGTATTTTAAGTATAAAATGTTTTTCATTATACACCCAAAGAAAAATAGAGAGGTTTTTTGTTTTATTTTGATACTGAGGATTAAACTCAGAGGCTTTCTACCTTCAAGCTATATTCCAAGCCTTTTTTTTTTTTTTTGGTGGTACTGGGGTTCCTGGAAGCCCGTCTACCTCCGGGCTACACTCCCAGACCTATTTTTACATTTTTATTTGGAAACAGGGTCTCCTAAGCCAGCACGTGCGGCTGGCTTCGAACCTGCTCTATCCTCCTGTCTCCGCCTCCCAAGTGCGGGGATTACAAACTTGCGCCACCACGCCCGGCCTAATTTTTTTTTTAAACGGGTCTTGTGCACCACCATATCCAGCTTGAGATTTAAAGATATATAAAAAATATATTTTTTAAAGAAGAGAAAGAGTAGAAATGGTATAATCAGCATTCTCAGAGTAAATAACTTCTACTTTTATATCATAAGCACTCAACTACCAAAACCTTTTTTTAAAAAAACCTAACCGCAAAAAAACCTAAGATTAAAATATTTAAAAAACTCATTAAAATAGATCCAACCATAACTGGATATATTTTTACTTGACTATTCATGATTACCAAAAATTAAGTACATTTTCCCAAAAAAGCTCATGAGAAGTAAAAGCAATCTCATGTTCTTTTAGTCAGATATAATCATCTCAATTTACACAGATGTAACATCATAGACGTTAGTGCCTTTTAGGCAATTCTCCAACATGAAACTACAGTCAGAACAGCTAACATTTCTTCAGAGAAAGGACTTTAATCCAACTGTGAATAAACATAAACAACAATGCTATTATTCAAAAGTCAAGGCCAGCATAGTGATGCATGCTTGTAATCCCAGTATTTGGGAGGGTAAGACAGGAGGATTGCAAGTCCACTGCCAGCCTCGGCAATTTAGTGAGGCCCTTGGCAACTTAGAGAGACCCTGTCTCAAAATAAAAGAATAAAATGGAGCTGAAGGTGTAGCTCAGAGTTAGAATGTCCCTGGGTTGTTCAATCCCTAGTGTGTGTGTGTGTGTGTGTGTGTGTGTGTGTGTGTGTGTATAAAATCCTTAACAGGCATGGTGGCTCATTCCTAAAATCCTCCTACTTGGGAGGCTGAGATAGGATTGCAGGTTCACCAGCCTCAACAACTTAGACCCTGTTTCAAAACAAAAATTAAAGTAGAGCTGGGGATGCAGCTCAGAGGTAGAATCCCAGGAGATCAACCTCTGCTATCCTCCTGTCTCAGCCTCTGAAATGCTGGGACTACAAGCTTGCGCCACCATGCCTGGCCAGTAATACCACTTTTAAGTTTCTAACTAAGAAACAAGCACCAGAAAAAATGTTAAATGATATTCACTGTAGCACTAACTCTCCCAAGAGGTAAATGATAATTTTTTGGTGTATTCTGATGTAAAGAATAAACTCAGCCAGGAATGGATGATGCTATGCTTGTAATCCCAGTACCTGGAAGGCTGAGACAGGAGGATCGCGGGTTTAAGGCTAGCCTCAGCTACTTAGTGAGGCCATCCACAAGTTAGTGAGACTCTGTTCCAAAATAAAGAATAAAAAATAGGGCTAGGAGGTGTAGGTCGGAGGTAGAATGCTCCTGGGTTCAACCCCCAGTATCACACACATACACAAAAGAATAAACTGAATCTATAAGAACCACCAAGTATATCAATCACAGAGTAGAGTAAAAAGTGGACTTTTTACGTCTTTTCTTGGGTACTGGAGATGGAACCCAAGGGCTTTCTACCTCTGGGCTATACTCCCAGACCTATTTTCTATTTTATTTGGAAACAGGGTCTCACTAAATTGCTGAGAGCCTCACTAAGTAGCTGAGGCTGGCTTAGAACCTGTGCAATCCTCCTGTCTCAGCCTCCCAAGTGCTGGGATTACAAGCATGCGCCACAATGTCCAGCAAAAGTGTACTTTTTATAAATGTTAGATGACTGATTCAAAAGCACAGAATAACAACCTAAAATTTTGTAAATAAACTGGGTTTGGTGGTACATGCATTTAATCCTAGCTGTTTAGGAGGCTGAAGCAGGATTGTAAGTTCAAGGACAGCCTAGGCAATTTAGGGAGAACTTGTCTCGAAATAATATTTTTAGGAGGGTCTAGAGATATAACTCAGTGACAGAGTGCTTGCCTCACACACATAAGGTCCTGTGATTGATCACCGACACTGAAAAGCAAATAAAATGTATGAATGCATACATATGTATTATTTTAGGTACTGGGGATTGAACCCAGGGGTGGTCTATCTCTGAGCTACACCACCAGCCTTTTTCATTTTTATGTTGAAACAAGGTCTAAGTTCATCTTGAACCTGCCATCCTACTGACTCAGCCTCCAAAGTACTGAAATTATAGGCATGTACCACCATGACCCGCTACATACATATATATTAAACGTACTAAAACATGCTTGGGGACAACATAATATCTCTTTTTAAATAATTACTTAAAGCAAAATATAAACAATTGATTAACCGGTAGTACGTACATGTGTACATACCCAGGTTTAAAAATAATTTCTTTTAAAGAGAAGATCAAAATGTTTGGACAGCCGGGCGTGGTGGCGCACGCTTGTAATCCCCGCGCTTGGGAGGCGGAGACAGGAGGATCGTGCAGGTTCGAAGCCAGCCGTGCTGGCGTAAGAGACCCTGTTTCAAAAATATAAAATAGGTCTGGGAGTGTAGCCCGGAGGAAGAAGGGCTTCCAGGAACCCCAGTACCACCAAAAAAAAAAAACAAAACAAAACAAAAAAAATGTTTGGACAAAGATTGTATACAGATATGCTCAGCAAAGTCAAACAATTTTAAATGAAAGAAAAAGAACTAAATCGTATAACCAGTAATGAGCTATACAAATATATGAGAAAATACACCAAAAATTATAACTCTTATTTCTAGGTGGTAGGATTATATTTTATTTTCTACTTTATACATTTCTGCTTGTATATTTTCATTAATATCAGTGAAAAAGAAAAAAAGGAAGCAAACTGTAAAATGCACACTCAAAATCCTCTGGTAAAAACATACACCCAATTGAACTGTTAAGAACTGATTTTACTTCTGACTCTAAAAGTGCTCAGCTGTATTAATGAAGCTATTCCTCCTTTAAATATTAATATCCACAACCATACGACCCAAAAGAATTATGCCAATAACAGCCTAAATGTCTACTTTGACTCTTTTCTTTCTTTCTTTCTTTTTTTGCGGGTCTAGGGATGGAACCCAGGGCCATTTGACCTCTGAGCTATACCCCCTACCCTATATTTATTCTTTATTTTGAAAGAGGACCTCACTAAATTGTGGAAGGCCTCACTAAGTAGCTGAGGCTGTCCACGAACCTTGGATCCTCTGGTCTCAATCTCCCAAATGCTGGAATTACAAACTTGCGCCACCACACCCAGAGAACCCAGAGGCATTCTACCTCCAAGCTACAAGCCCAGCCTTCTTATTCTTTATTTTGAAACAAGGTCTAAGTTGCGAGGGCCTCACAAATTGCTGAGGCTGGCCTCAAACCTACAATCCTCCTGTCTCAGCCTCTCAACTACTAGGATTACAAGCCTGCATCACCACGCCCGGCTTCTACTTTTACATTTCTAAAGATTATGTTTTAGTTTTTCTAGCATCATCCCTTTATCTACAAATAAAATCATGTTATATGGAAAATTCCCATACAGAATTTTAACTTATATCACAAAAATAAAGCACATGTAAAGGATGTAAGAAATAACAAATAGGAACCCGGTGTGGTGGTGCACACTTGTAACCCCAGCATTTGGGAGGCTAAGACAGGAGGATCACAGTTAGAGGGCAGCCTCAGCTACTTAGTGAGGCCCTCTGCAACTCAGTGAGACCCTGTTTCAAAATGAAGAATAAAAAATAGGGATGTCGCTTGGAGGTTGAATGCCCCTGGGTTCTATCCCCATAATGCAAAAAAAAAAAAAGAAAAGAAAAGAAAAGAAAGAAAAAAAGAAAGCACAGCAATGCAATGTTTGTAACACTTAAAGGCAAATAAAAAATAAAACATTGAGCCGAGCGTGGTGGCACACGCTTGTAATCCCCGCGCTTGGGAGGTGGAGACAGGAGGATCGCGCAGGTTCCAAGCCAGCCTCGCTCGCTTAAGAGACCCTGTTTCCAAAGAAAAATATAAAAATAGGTCTGGGAGTATAGCCTGGAGAAGGGTTCCCAGGAATCCCAGTACCACCAAAAAACTAACTAAATAAATAGAACATTGACAAGATAAATTAAAAACCTAAATGGTTTTTAAATAGGTTTACCATATAAATGGGAGGTGCAAAATTATTGCTGATTCTCCCCAAACTGAACTAGACAGCTGATGTAATTAAAACTAACATCCTAGCTGGGCGTAGGTGGCTCACGCTTGTAATCCCAGAACTTGGAGGCTGAGACAGGAGAATCACATGAGTTCGAAGACAGCCTCAGCTACTTGGTGAGGCTATCAGCAACTTGGAGAGACCCTGTTTCCAAATAAAATAAAAAATAGGTCTGGGAGTGTAGCCTAAAGGTAGAAAGCCTCTGGGTTCCATCCCCAGCACCACACACACACACACACACACACACACACACACACACACACACCAACATCCTGGGTAAACTTGTATTTTTGTTTTATAGAATATGACAATGTGATTCTGAAATTTATAGGGAAAAATGAGAACCTTTGAATAGTCAAAACAATATTTATTTTATTTTTATTTTTGGTGGTAATGAGGGTGGAACCCAGAGGCTTTTTAACCTCCGGGCTACACTCCCAGACCTATTTTATATTTTATTTGGAAACAGGGTCTCACTAAGTAGCTGAGGCTGGCTTCGAACCGGCGAGATCCTCCTATCTCAGCCGCCCAAGCACAGGGATTATAAGCATGCGCCACCACGCCTGGCTAAGGCTATATATTTAAGGCAACGTAGTACTGTCAAAAAAATAGGGAGCCGGGCATGGTGGCGCACGCTTGTAATCCCCGCGCTTGGGAGGCTGAGACAGGAGGATCCCACAGGTTCAAAGCCAGCCTCAGCTACTTAGTGGTGCGACCCCGTTTCCAAATAAAATATAAAAATAGGTCTGGGAGTGTAGCCCGGAGATGGAAAGCCCCCAGTGTGCGTGTGTGTGAGATATATATATATATATATATATATATATATATATCTCACACACACACACACACACACACACATACACACAAAAGGGAATTACAAACAGACCTATGCTCATACGATCAACTAATTTTTAACAAGGATGTCAAAGTTCCGGTAGATAATGAGGAAAAAAAAGTGTTCTTATCAAATGAGACTGAAACAACTAGAGAATAGAAGCAGAGCTCAGTCTCCATTTTTGGGGGAAGAGGGGCAGTACTGGGGATTGAACCCAGGGGCATTCTACCTCTGAGTGATACCCTCAGCCCTATATTTTATTTTGAAACAGGGTCTCACTAAGTTGAGGAGAGCCTAAGTAATAAGAGGCTGGCCATGAACCTGTGATCCTCCTGTTTCAGCCTTCCAAATGCTGAGATTACAAGCGTGCACCAACACGCCCACCTCAATCTCTATATTTACACAATAAAATTTAATTAGAGATGAAAGAGACCAAAAGGGTTAGAATTATAAAGCTTCTAGGAAAAAATATAGAACTATATCTTTCCAACTTTGGTATAGGCAATTTATTAGGACACAGAAAACAACCATAAAAAGAAAAAAATAACTTTGATAGTCAAAAACTTTTGCTCTTTATTTTTTGTTTGTTTGTTGTGGGTTTTTTGGTGGTACTGGGGTTCCTGGAAGCCCTTCTACCTCTGGCCTACACTCCCAGACCTATTTTATACTTTTTTTTATATTTGGAAACAGGGTCTCATAAGCCAGCGCGGCTGGCTTCGAACCTGCACGATCCTCCTGTCTCCGCCTCCCAAGTGCAGGGATTACAAGCGTGTGCCACCACGCCCAGCAACTTTTGCTCTTTAAAAGACACTATTAGAGCTGGGTTGTGGTAGCGCATGTGTGTAATCCCAGTACTTGGGAGGCTGAGACTGGAGGATGGCAGGTTTCAGCCAGCCTCAGCTACTTCGGGAAGCCCTCTGCAAGTTAGAGAGAGCCTGTTTCAAAATAAAGAGAGTCTGGGGGTGTGGATCAGAGGTAGAATGCCCCCAAGGCATTCAATTCAATTCCCAGTACCAGGAAAAAAAAAAAAAAAGAAAAAGGAAAAAAAAAAGACACTCTTAAAATAGTAAAGAGCTGGGCACTGTGGTGCATGCCTGTAATCCCAGTACTTGGGAGACTGAGTCAAGGGGATTGTAGGTTCAAGACCAAAAGTGTGCTTCAAGATCCTGTTTCAAAATAAAAAATAAATAGGATAGGGTTGGTGGTGTAGCTCACAGGGAGCTAGTTCAATCCCTAGTTACCAAAAAAAAAAAAAAAAAAGGCAAGCCACAATATTCATAAATATCAAATAAAGGACCGTTTTAGTTAGCATTTTCACTGCAGTAAACGAAACACCTGACATGCACAACTCAGAGGAAGAAGTATTTCATTTGTTCATAGTTCTGAAGATTTCAGGACATGTTAGGATGGGTCACTGCTGCGAGGTTCAGGCACTGTGGAGAGGCAGCCGCCCCCAGCGCAGGGTGGCCCAAACCAGAGCGTGAGAGAGAACATTTGCAGCAGGCTGGCTAACACAAGGGCTTAGGGGACAATGTCTTGCCATAACACAACTTATATTAAAAAAGGGCTGGGATATAGCTTAGTGGTACAGTGTCCCGGGATTAAATAAGTAAAAAATGGGCAAGTTATTTCCAAAATGGCTAATAACAACATGAAAAACCTCTCAACAGTAGTAGTTATCAAGGAAATGCAAATTAAAACTACAATAAGATACCAAGTGCTAGGATAAATGCAGAATAATATGTGCCGTATGCTGCTTGATATGTAATCAGGTTCAACTTTGGGAAAGTTTGCCCATTTTTTAAAAAGTTAAAAATATAGTTACCCTATAGCCCAGCATGTTCTCATAGGTATTTTATTCAAGAGAAAAAAAACCGGACAATTGTTATAGCAGCTTTATTTGTAAAAGCTAAAAATGGAAATGGCTCAAATGTCTATCAAAGGTGAAAGGACAAAATGTGGCACATATACATTATGGAATACCACTCAACAATAAAAAGGATCTAATATGGAAAAATCTAAAAACCATTGTTCTGCACGTAAACAAGCCAGACAGGGGCTTGGAGGGGATGGGCAGTGAGGGCGAGAGAACACTATACGATTTCATTTACGTGAAATTCTAGAAAGTAAAAACTAATCTACAGTGACAGGTCTCCATGAAACAGGCTAAAGACAGCAAAAATTGCAAAGGGATAGGAAGAAATTTGGGGAAATAATGGAATATTTGTTATTTTGTGGTAGTAATGGCTTTGTGAATATATGAAAACTTATCATATTGTATATTTTAACATATATGGTTTCTTATATAGAAAATACACCTCAAGAAAGTAGAAAAAACATTTTTTTAAGGAGCAAGCCAAAAAACTTTATAGTGTAATTAAGAGTTAGAAGTCAACGTAGTGACTATTCATAAGAGTACTGGGGTATAGTGAAACTAATGAAGAGGACTTCTATTTTCGTAATGGGGATTGAACCCAGGGCATTCTACCTGAGCTACAATCCCAGCCCCATTTTATTTTTCATTTTAAACAGGGTTTAACTAATTTGCTGAGGCTGGCCACAAACCCGCAATCCTCCTGTCTCAGGCTCCCAAGTACTGGGATTACAGGCATGCTCCCCTATGCCAGACTGAAAGGCACATTAAGAAATTCAAGGATCGTAGAGTGGTTTTTCGAACTAAGGTGATCCTAACCCAGGAGGTATGAGTGATAATTCACTGGGTATCATACCAAAAAGTTCCATTTTTATTTAAGCTTTATCCTAATACTTCCATGTATGTATGTATGTTTGTTTGTTTATTTATTTTTTGGTACTGGGGGTAGAACCCAGAGGCTTTCTACCTCCGGGCTATACTCCCAGCCCTATTTTATATTTTTATTTGAAACAGGGTCTCACTAAGTTGTTGAGAGCCTCACTAAGTAGCTGAGGCTGGCTTCGAACCTGCACGATCCTCCTGTCTCTGCCTCCCAAGTGCGGAGATTACGAGCTTGCGCCACCACGCCCGGCCATGTATACTTAAATGTACAAAATGACACTGGCATCTGCATTGTGGCTACTTGTCAGACAGCCACACATCATATAAAGTAATTTAAGTATTCTGATACTAAGCTATTCTAAGCCTTGTGAGGGAAGAGTGATAATATTCGATAAGACTCTTTTTCAGTAATGAAATAAAGAAGCTATCTTTTTGTAAACTGATACAAAAAGACTAGTGTTCCTGAGAAGATATATTCTCAACTGTAATTGATTTCCTTAAGAGAAACAATGGTCAATGGAAATTTGTATCATAAAATCTTTCAGGAAGCAGCTGTTTTGACCTCAACAAAAGAAAGCTGGGGATAAGTATAAGGTTTAATTTCAACAGCAACTACTGCAGCAAAAGAGAAATCAAAGCGAGAAAAAAATGCCAACAGTTACAGGATGTTATTGATGTGGATGGCAAGTGATTTTAGTATTCTATAAAAAACAAATTTATTGGTTGTCTCATGAAAAACAAAAAAAATTTTTTTTTGTGGTACTCAAGATGGAACCCAAGAGCATTGTACCTCCGAGCTACATCCTCAGCCCTATTTTTTAGTCTTTTTTACTTTTGAAACAAGGTCTCATTGACTGTGAAGGGCCTCACTAAGTAGCTGAGGCTGTCCACAAACCTCAAGCCTCCAGTCTCAGCCTCCCAAATGCTGGGATTACAAGTGTGCACTACCACGCCTGGCGATAAAAAAGTTTTTTGTTTTTTTTTTTGGTGGTACTGGGGTTCCTGGAAGCCCTTCTACCTCCGGGCTACACTCCCAGACCTATTTTTACATTTTTATTTGGAAACAGGGTCTCCTAAGCCAGAGCACACGGCTGGCTTAAGAGACCCTGTTTCCAAATTAAAAAAATATATATAAAATAGGTCTGGGAGTGTAGCCCAGAGGTAGAAGGGCTTCCAGGAAACCCAGTACCACACACACAAAAAAGCTGTCCTATTTATTTATTATTTATTATTATTTCTGGAAACCCTTCTACCTCCGGGCTATACTCCCAGACACCTATTTTTATACTTTTCTTTTTAAATTTGGAAACAGGGTCTCTTAAGCCAGTGTGGCTGGCTTCGAACCTGCGCAATCCTCCTGTCTCTGCCTCCCAAGCGCCCCGCCCGGCAAAGCTGTCCAATTTAAAGATGAGTTGCAGCCATGTGTGGTGGTACATCCTTGTAATATCAGCATTTGGGAGGCTGACATAGGAGGATTGAGATTCAAGAACAGCCTCAGCTGCTTAGTGAGGCCCTTTGCCAGTGAGACTCTGTTTCAAAATAAAAAATAGGGCTGGGGGAGTCTTGAAGGTAGAATGCCCTGGGCTCCTCCACCAGTACCACAAAAAATAAAAAATAAAATAATAATAAAGATGTGTTGCTGGGCATTGTGGTGCATTCCTATAATCCCAGTACTTAGGAGACAGGAGGATCACAGATTCAAGCACAGCCTCCAAAATTTAGCCCTCTGCAACTTAGTGACACTGTTACAAAACAAAAAGTAAGGCTGGGAGTGTCCTCAGCACCACAAAAAAAATAAAGATGAGTTAAACTGGGCACTGTGGTGCACACTTGTAATCCCCGCGTTTGGGAGGTGGAAACAGGAGGATCACACAGGGTCTAAGCCAGTTTCAGCTACTGAGTGAGGCTCTCAGCAACTTAGTTATTAGACCCTGTTTCCAAATAAAATATAAAGTAGGTCTGGGAGTATAACCCAGATGTAGGAAAGCCCCTGGGTTCCACCCCTATCACCACAAAAAAAAAAAAAAAAAGATGAGTTAAGCATTTATCTTTTACAAAGGCAAAAGTTTTTAAATTTTTTATTGGTGCATTGTAGTCATACATCTTAATGGGATAAAAGATGGTGGAGACATACATGCACAAAGGACCCAATTAGCCCTTGCCCAATTCCCGCCCATTACCTCCCCCAACAAAGGCAAAAGTTTTAATCTGCTGACTTTATGTGATTCACAAGTGGCATGCTACCTAGCTGCAGTTTTTAAAAAGAAAAACATCGTTAATCAGTCCAGTACAAGTAAATGAGATAGTTCAAAACTTAGAAAATAACTGTATTCTGAAAAACAAAACACATCTACATATCAAAACAACCCATTTCTTTTTTGTGGGGGGGTGGTACTGGGGATGGCACCCTTCTATCTCCGGACTACACTCCCAGATCTATTTTATATTTTATTTGGAAACAGGGTCTCTTAAGCCAGCAAAACTGGTTTAGAACCTACAGGATCCTCCTGTCTCTGCCTCCCAAGTGCAGGGATTACAAGCGTGCGCCACCACGCCCAGCAAAACAATCCATTTCTAACATTTTAAATGCCTTCCAAACAGTTTCAATGGATTTTGAACCCAATTATTACAAATATCAATGCAAATCTTCACATTGGCTTGTTAAATGGCTGATGCACAGGTAAAACAAACTTTATTAGTCAAATCAATATTTAGTGATGGATATAAATTACAGAGTACAGCCGAAGACGCTATTATACCTGGTCACAAGTCCCTACATAAACTGCCTTTCACTGAGACGATCATCAAAAATAAGTACCAAAATAAGCAGATTTAAGACCCAGACTTTGGAATTTCTGTATAGCCAAGTACTAAAACCATGATTTTTAAAACACATCATACTCATTGATTTTTCTTTAAAATATACATATTTAGCCGGGCGTGGTGGCGCACGTGGTGGCGCACGCTTGTAATCCCCGCGCTTGGGAGGTGGAAACAGGAGGATCACACAGGTTCGAAGCCAGCCGCGCTGGCTTAAGAGACCCTGTTTCCAAATAAAAATATAAAAAATAGGTGTTTGGGAGTGTAGCCCAGAGGTAGAAGGGATTCCAGGAACCCCAGTACCACCCAAAATAATAATATATATAATATATATATTATATATATACACACATTATACATATTTACTTTTAAAACTTGGGGTGAACAAAAGGTTTTTGAATCATTACTAACACTTGTAAAGTACACAACTCACAGAAACAGGGGAACTACTGATTTCCTTCCCCAGTCTCAAATATGTTATAATATGAAATAAGATCAAATGAACCAAGAAATAATTATCCTTTCTAAATAAAGAAAATTTTTGTGAATTCTTCCAAGAGATAATACCAACTATAAAGAATTTCTCAAGTAAGAGCTTTCATTAAAACCTGATATCATTGAATTTCTATTATGTAGACTTAAGGGATTGAGGGGTATATTTCAGATTAATGAAACCAGGTCTAATACTCCAGAACATAGAGGAATATAAAATAGTATCCAATTATCTACAACATAAGGTAAAGCAAAAAGGCTATGGGAATGAAGAAGAAAGCAATCATTTCTGTCTGGGGTCAAACACCTTCCTAGGGGGTGCACAGCAATAGAACTGGGTCTCAAAGATGAGCAGGATTCTAACTAGAAAAATTAAGGAGAACAAGCCATGCTTGAGAACTATGCATACAGGATTGAGAGGACGGAGGCACGCACAATTTGGGAAACAAAGAATATATTGTCTTCTCAAATCACAATATTAGTTGTTTTGCTGTTCTGACTTAGCTAATACTTTTCAAACTTAGATCCTCCTAAAGGATTAAAGCCTCCAATTTTCAGTAGTTACAAAATTGACTTATGATTGATAATATTTCTATCTACTATGTTGTCTTAATTTTCACCAAATATCTGCATTCTTGCCTAGGAGGCTTAAATTTTACTGTCTTTGCATAATAAGACATTGATCATGACCTCCAATCTTGCTTTTCTTCCTCTCTCTCATCTAATGAACTGTCCCCCTTTTCCAAACCAAATCTCTTCAATGGATTTCAACTCCTACTCCTTTCTACTTTGTGAGCCCCACTTCCTCAATTATATTCCCTATTGATTGCTCACATTTTACACTTAAAATGTCATCCTATTTTGAAGAGAATACTTATTATCTCTTTGTTTTCTCTATTATGCCTAGTTCTGCCGAAAGCAGAGAAACAGCATGTATTTATTAACAACAAAAATACATACTGGGTTGTGTGTGTGTGGTACTAGGGATGGAACCCAGGGGCCCTCTACTCTGGGCAACACTCCCAGACCTATTTTATATTTTATTTGGAAACAGGGTCTCACTAAGTGAGAACCTCACTAAATAGCTGAGGCTGGCTTTGAACTTGTGCAATCCTCCTGTCTCAGCCTCCTAAGTACTGGGATTACAAATCTGCACTACCACACCTGGCTTCAAAAATACATACTTTTTTAAAAGCCAATTTATAAATCATAAGTGATTTACTTTAAGACATTGTCCTCAAAGTGTAATAAATATTTTATATTCAAATGGTGACAATAAAGAACATGGGATGGCCAGGTATGATAGTGTGTGCCTGTAATCCCAGTTCTTGAAAGGCTGAGACAGAAGGATTACAGGTTTAACGGCAGCCTCAGCAAGGTAGTAAGACTCTTAGCAACCTAGTGACACCCTGTTTCAAAGCAGAAAATAAAAAAGGGCTAGCGGTATAGGGTTCAATCTTTAGTTAATCTCAACACACACACACACACACAAACACACACACACACACACACACACACACACCAACTATAGGATAAAGCTTTAGAGATCATATATAGTTTGGGAGTCTCCAGATTACTTGGGAGGCTGAGACAAGAGGATCACAGGTTTGAGGACAGCCTCAGCTCGTGAGACTCATAAACCTAGCAAGACCCTGTTTCCAAATTTAAAATATAAGTAACGCTAGCGTGTAGCTTGGAGGTAGGATGCCTATGGGTATAATCCCTGTGCACGCAAGTGTACACGCATGCATACATACACACAATCTTATATAGTATCCCAAATATTTAAAACTGGTTAAAGTGTTCAAGTATATTAATTTATTATAAACTTGAAAAACTGGGAGTTAAGAATATCGCAATCTTGTGATCACTTAAGCAACGTGATTATTTTTGTAAAATTTTGTTTTGATTTCACCCAGAAAAATAGTTTCAAGGAGCTGGGTGTGGTGGCACATGCTTACTGTAATCCCTGCATTCGGAGGCTGAAACCAGAGGATCCAGTTCGAGGACAGCTTCAACTACCCTCTGCAACTCAGTGAGGCCCTGTTTCAAAATAAAGAATAAAAAATATGGCTGGGGGTATAGCTCGGAGGTCAAATGCCCCTGGGTTCCATTCCCAGACCCACAATCAATCAATCAATCAATAAATAGTTTCAGGTAGGTAGAAGTTTTTGGTTTTGCTTTTAAAGCAGTTTTTAATGGTTCACTCTGCAGTCTAAGTGTAGAGTATACTAATCCAAAAGTTAAAACATTTTTCTTTCAAAATTTACTCAAAAATATTTAGAAACCATTCACAAGGCAAATACGAAAAATCTAAAACATACAATGGGCTAAAAAACATTTATATGATATCAAAACCTGGTAGGTACATTTTCACTGCTTTTGGGACTGAGGATTAAACCCAGGGGCATCCAGCTGAGCTACACTTTCTGTCCTGTTTATTTTCAAACAGGGTTTCACTGAATTGCTGAGGCTGGCCTTGAACCTCAGATCCTCCTGTTTCAGGCTCCTAAGTACTAGGATTGTAAGCCTGTGCCATCACACCTGGCATCTTCATTTTTACTAAATAAATGACTTACACAGAATGTCTGCCCCTAAGAAAATGTGCCCAGGTCTTGCTTATTTAACTGAGCACCATGCATGTGCTGCAGTAATGTATTGTTGAGACCATTTTAAGCGAATAGATCTTCACAGGACTGGATTTTTACACACACACACACACACACACACACACACACACACACACACGTGCGCGCGCGCGCGCCAGACATGGTGGCATGCACCTGTAATTTCAGTACTTGGGAGGCTGAAAAAGGAGGATCACAGGTCTGGGAAAGCACAGGGTAATTTAGTGAGATTCTATTTCAAACAAACAAACAAACAAACAAAACAGATGGGGATATACCTCAGTGGTAGAAACCCCTGAGTTTAATCCCCAATACCACACATAAAAAATCAACTTCAGTCTACAACTTTCCTTATCAAATACCAATTTAAAACTCACAAGTAAAATGGCACAAGCCTGTGGTCTCAGTACTTAAAGAGGCTGAGAGAAGCTGGGCGTGGTGGCACACGCTTGTAATCCCAGTACTTGGAAGGCTGAGACAGGAGGACTGCACAGGTTCAAAGCCAGCCTCAGCTACTTAGTGAGGCCCTTTGCAACTCACTGAGACCCTTTTTCAAAATAAAGAATAAAAAATAGGGGTAGGAGTGTTGCTCAGAGGTAGAATGCCCCTGGGTTCAAACCCCAGTAATGCAAGAGTAAAAAATAAAAAGAGGTTAATATCCAGATTATATAAAAACTCTTACAACAATCCAAATCAAACAATTTAAAAACAGGTAACGAGCTGGAACAGACATTTCTCCAAAGATATACTAATGACCAATAAGCACATGAAAAGATGCTCAACAGTATTAATCATTAGGAAAATCCAAATCGAAATCACATTGTGAGTAGCGCTGTGGAGCATGCTTATATTCCTAATACTTGGAGGCTGAGACAGGAAGATAGCAGGTTTGCAGCTAGCCTTGGCAACTTGTTGAGGCCAGTTCAAAATAAAAAAATATAAAGTAAAAAAGAGGGCTGGGAGTAGAGCTTACAGGTAGAATGGTTCCAAGTTCCAGTGCCACAACAACAAAAAGAAATCACAATGTGATAACATTTCATACCCATGAGGATAGCTATTATAAAATACTTTTTTTTTTTAAATGTAGGGGCTGAGGAGTATAGGTTCAGTGGCAGATCATTTATCTAGAATGGTCAGGGTTCTGAGTTCAATCTCTACTACCACCAAAACAAAACAACTAGGTATTGAAAAGGCTATTTAAAAAATCAGACATTTGTCCATTGCTAGTGGCAATGTAAAATATCACAACTATGGAAAACAATATGGCAGTTTCTCGAAAAGTTAAATATAGAATTTCCATGTAATCTAACAATTCCACTTTTAGGAATTATACCAAAAAGAATCCAAAGTAAGGACTCAGTTGTACATAATCCACAGTTGCAGCATAATCCACAATAGCCAAAAGGTGAAAACAACCTAAATGTCCATAGATGTGGGATGGATATATATATTATTATTTAGCCTCAAAAAGGAATGAAATTCATCTGGGTATGGTGGCACACACTTGTAATGCTGGCTGAGGCAGTAAGATGGCAAATTCAAGGCCATCCTAGGATATTAGTAAGATCCTGTGTCAAAATAAAAAGCTGGGTACATTCCTGTAATCCCAGTATGGGTGAAGCTAAAACCAGGAGGGTATAATCCCAGTACGGGGGTGGGGGGTGGAGGGGGTGAGGTGGGGGGGGTTGAAATACAAGGACAGCAGGTTTGGGACCAGCCTTATTTAACTTAAAGAGACCCTGTTTCAAAATAAGGGCTGGGGGTCCATGCCAGAGACAGAATAACCCTGGGCTCAGTTCCCAGTACCAAAAAATAAGAAAATAAAATTCTGAGACTATAGGCCAGTGATTGAAAGCTTATCTGGTGTACACAAGGCCCTAGGTTCAAATCCCAGTACTGCAAGGAAAAGGAATGAAACTGATCATGCTATGGCATAAATGGATGTTAAAGATATATCAAGCAACACAAACTGGACACAAAAGAACAAAAGTATGATTCAGAATTGTCAAATTCAGAGACAGAACATAGAAAAGTTACCAGGGGCTGGGGGGTAGTTGGGAGTTATCATTTAATGGGTAGAATATCAGTTTGGGATAATGAAGTTCTAGAGATGAATAGTGTAATAGTTGTACAACATATACAGTGGCATATACTTACTGCAACTGAAAAAAATTCACCACATGCTGGGTGTGATGGTGCATACTTGTAATCCTAGCATTTGGAAGGCTGAGACAGGAAGATCCGGGGTTCACAGCCAGCCTCAGCTACTTAGTGAGGCCTTCACAACTTAGTGAGACCCTGTTTCAAAATAATAAAAAAATAAGACTGAGGGTGTAGCTCAGAGGCAGATTCCATCCACAGTACTGAAAAAAAAAATTACCACGTAAAAATGATTTAAGCAATTTTATGTTATATAGACCTTACCACAAATTTTTAAGATTGCATGTATTGTTTATTTTACTATGATAGCAGCATAGAATGGTGGCTAAAAACACAAGTTTAAGACTTAAGCTGCCTTAGTTAGGCATGGTGGCACACTATTACAATACCAATACTAAGAAAGCTGTCAGGAGGGCTGCAGGTTTGTGGCCAGCCTGAGCAACTCGGGGAGAATCACAGGTTTGAGGTCAGCCTCAGCAAATCTGGAGACTCTCTTGGCAACTTAGGGAGATTCTGTCAAAAAATAAAGCCACGCACGGTGGCACACACTTGTAATCCCAGTACTTGGGAGGATGATCAAGAGGATCGCAGGTTCTCCGCCAACCTCAGCTATTTAGCGAGGCACTCCAAAACTTGGTGAGACTGCGACCCTGTCTATTTTCAGAATAAGAAATAGGAGCCAAGCGTGGTGGTGCACACTTGTAATCCCAGCATTTGGGAGGCGGAGACAGGAGGATTGTGGTTCTGACAGCCGCAGCTACTTAGGCCCTTAGCAACTCAGACCCTGTTTCAAAATAAAGAATAAAACATAGGGCTGGAAGTGTAGCTCAGAGGTAGAAGTTCCATCCCCAGTATTGCAAAAAAAAAAAAAAAAAAAAGAAAAAAGAAAAAGAAAAAGAAAAAAGAGAAAAAGAAAAGAAAAGAAATAGGGCTGGGGATATACCTCAAAGGTAAAATGCCCCTGGGTTCAATCCACAGTATTGAAAAAAATAAATAAATAAAGGCCTGGGATAATAGCTCAGAGGTAAGATGCCCCCCCCCCATCCAATCTCTAATGGAGGAGAAAAGGAGGAGGAAGAGGATGAGGAGAATAATAATAACAATAATAATAGGCTGCCTGGTTTCAAACTCAGCTCTGTCACTATATAGCTCTATAGGTTTGGGGCAAGTAATTTACCAAATCTGTGCCTGTTTTCTCAAGTAATAAACTCTAACATTATGGTAAAGATTAAATAAGTCAATACATAACTTAAATGTTTAAAATAGTACATAGCAAGCCAGGTATGGTGGCTCAAGCTTGCAATCCCCATGCTTAGGAGGCTGAGACAGGAGGATCGCACAGGTTCTAAGCCAGCCTCAGCTACTTTGAGGCTCTCCGCAACTTAGTGAGCCCCTGTTTCCAAATAAAATATAAAAAATAGGTCTGGGAGTATCACCTGGAGGTAGAAAGACTCTGAGTTCCACCCCCAGTACCACCAAAGAAATAAAAAAATAAAATAAAATAGTACATAGCATAGTCTGTGTGTGTGTGTGTGTGTGTCTGTCTGTCTGTCTGTCTGTCTGTCCAGAGATGGAACCCAGGGGCATTCTTCCTCTGAGCTATACCCCCAGCCCTCTTTTTACTCCTTATTTTGAAACAGGGTCTCACTGAGTTGCAAAGGGCCTCACTAAGTAGCTGAGGCTGTTCATGAAACCATCCTCCTGTCTCAGCCTCCCAAATGCTGGGATTGCAAGCATGTACTACCAGGCACGGCTTGTTATTGTAACACATTTATCATATAAAAATTATTTTTTGTGGGTTTGGGGATGGAACCCAGGGGCAATCGACTTCTGAGCTACACCCCCTGGCCTATTTTTTTTTCTTTATTTTGAAACAGAGCCTCACTGAGTTGCAAAGGGCCTCACTTAAGTAGCTGAGGCTATCCGGGAACTGCAATCCTCTGGTCTCAACTCAGCCTCCTGAACGCTGGAATTATAAGCATGTGCCACCATGCCCAGCTATAAAAATACATTTTAGATAGATTTTGGGTTTTTTTTTTTAAAGGGTAGGGCTCAAACCCAGGACCTTTCACTTGCTACTCAAGTGTTCCACTAAGGTACAACCCACCCCCTTTAATAATATTTAAGTCAAACAGCTTTATTACCTCAGAAGCTCCTCCTCAAAGTTTTCAAGATTGGTAAACACCATTTGAAAACTAGTGATCTATAATTTAGCCTTTCATTTAAAAAGGTAATGAAATTAAGAGTATAGGGTAAGTTATCTATGAGGTCAAATATATATTTCAATGATACTAAATTTTTCTAAAATGCAAACTTGGGATTAACACTATTGTTGACATTCAACTACATTTTTTTTTCTTTTTTTTTGCACGTCTGCGGATGGAACACAGTGACATTCGACCTCTGAGCTACACCCCCTGCCCTATTTTTTATTCTTTATTTTGACACCAGGTCTCATTAAGTTGCAGAGGGCCTCATTAAGTAGCTGAGGCTGTCTGCAAACCGTGATCCTCCAGTCTCGGCCTCCCAAATGCTGGGATTACATGCATGTGCCACCATGCCCGGCTACATTTAACTACTTTCAAACCAAAGTTAAAGCCATGAGATCCTATAATGTGTATTCAAGAATCTGAAGAGTGAAGCCGGGCATGGTGACAAACGCTTGTAATCCCCGCGCTTGGGAGGCAGAGACAGGAGGATCGCGTAGGTTCGAAGCTAGCCGCGCGCGCTGGCTTAGGAGACCCTGTTTCCAAATAAAAATGTAAAAATAGGTCTGGGAGTGTAGCCCGGAGATAGAAGGGCTTCCAGGAACCCCAGTACCATCAAAAAAAAAAAAAAAAAAAAGAATCTGAAGAGTGTAATAGTTATCCGTGTTGTTAAGTATTATTTACGGGCTGGGGACAAAAAGGTAGTAAAAAGAAGGAAAAAATCATAATTATTCTCAAAGGCAATGATTAAAAATACCTTTCCAGAAAACAAAGGGTTAAAATTTGTGAAAACACTCCAAGTGCCCACTACTCCACTTCTTTCAGCCAGTTATCTACATAATCTTAGTGGGATCTCTGAGTCTGAAAAAATAGTTGCTGCTAATGTTTCTTTTTCTTTTCTTTTTTTTTTTTTGAAGATCTGGGGATGGAACCCAGGGGCATTCGACCTCCAAGCCACACCCTCTGTCCTGTTTATTCTTTATTTTGAAACGGGGTGTAAGTTGCAGAGGGTCTCACTGAGTAGCTGAGGCTGTCGAAGAACCACTATCCTCCGGCCGCTGAGATTACAAGCGTGCGCCACCACGCCCGGCTTAGTTGCTGCTTCTAACAAGTATTGCTAATACTCTCGTCACAGGGAAATATCTACACGTTTATTAAATTCAACAAGAGAACAGCAATACTAATAACACAAAATGTCTAATGCAAAAAAATCAAGTATTAAGCTCTGCAGACATTTTTGCACGTACGTGAACAAGACTATCTGATTTCTGGGAAAGTCATCACACAAAATTAGCAAAATAACAGAGACAATTTGAAGGTCAGACGCAACAAGAGCTAGAAGGCTTTCGGGAGTCTCTATTTCGCTCCTCCCACAATGGGCTTCCTCCTCAATTCAGCTCTCAAAGGATAGTACC